>NW_015440951.1:746043-813599 GCF_000150705.2 Paracoccidioides lutzii | reverse complement strand
TTCGATCGAGTACATATAGATGACTACTGCTAGATCTCAGCACGCGAGAGCTCACCGGGAGCGATAATGTCTCTACTTAGCTCACTGAAATATATGTGTATCGGCTAAAATAGCGCGCATAGTTTACAGTCTGAGTACAGCTTATTTTCACTGTTGTTCTGGAAAATCTTAATCGGGATTGGGGTGTCGATGACTCGTTATATTAATCTATTGGGGTTAGGTGGGCGAGGGGGGGAAAAAATCGAAGAATTTTGGTGGGGGGGGGGGGGGGGGGGGAGAGACGGTTTATCCGAATATATCCTAATTTCGAATTATAATATATGAATGGCTGCCAGCAAAGGAAGTCTAAACAGAGCCAAAGGGAAGCGAAACAAAGAGAAAAATAAAAAAGGAACTGCTATCTTATATGAATGCAAATATGGAGATGAACCACACCATTATTTTCTTCAGTATGCAATCATTCAATATTATCTCACACCAATCATAAAATGCGACGCCAGGTTAAGATAACATGACATCCCTTCCCCGTGTCTTCCTGATTGCCACCTAGCGCGTAGAACGGGGTTCCGGTTTAACAACAGACAATAATACACAGATATAATGATACATAAGCATTATGAAAGACAAAAGGAGGAACAAGAAAAGGAATAAATAAAGGAGGCCAAAAAGAATATAAAGATAATCACCAATAAAACATGATCAAACCACACGCATGGGTCATTTTGATCTTATCCCAGTATTTGAGAACTCGAAGGGTCAGGAGGAAGCGGGGAGTGGAAGGGAGGATTGAAGGGGGAGGTCGTCGGAGGAGAGGCTTTAACCCAATTGCCCATGTGTTTCTTGAACTCCATGGGACGAGGAGAAAAAAATTCCATCACACGACGACTAAGTATATACAACACAGATGTGAAATAGGTATGCTGGACAAGAGAATAGGGGGGAGATAATACACCAAAGAAGCTTTCAAAAATTCGAGCGACAGTGATTTTATTAAGATTTATTGTCATTTTTGTCCTTGGCAGTCGTAGGAGCCGATGACGGCGGCTCCAATACATGGGTATGGTTTTTCGCATTGACCACAGTGCCATCCTCCCTCTGGAAGCACACCTGGCAGCTTCGAACCCAGTCGTCTGCCAATACATCTTCCAATTTTGCCCGCTCTCGCGGGTTGATCTTCAGCATGTGGGCAATCAGCGGTCGTGATTCCCGTGGCAAAATGCGCAGAAGGCGCCAGGGTCCCTTTATAACTTCTTGACGCTGTCCTGTCTGTCCTGCCTGCGACGATGACTGTGTTGGGGGGGACGCATCTTTCGGTGGATGTGGGTCGTTTTTGGCATTCCCGTCGACCTTATTGGAGGCAGAGCCGCGCGAGTGATGGCGATGGTGATTCGGTGAACGTGCGCTGGTTTTTATGTCGCTGTCACCACGGATGGGTTGCCTCAGGGCAGCTTGAGCAGCGCTTTGGAGATTAGGTGTGGAACTTGGGCGTGGTTTTAACAAAGCTTTGGACTCAGCGTCGGAGTTTTGAGGAGTAGGAGGTGAGGCGAATAATTTGAAGGAATTGTCGGTCATGCGTGGCTGCTTCCATGGGAATCGACGCAGGGACATGCAACAGAAAATAATCGCCAATGACCATATATCCGTAGGTCGGGGATCGTAGCGTTTCTCATCGTATACTTCGGGTGCCAAGTACGGGTCGGACCCGACAACTCCTAAATTTGGACTGTTAATGAGAAAAATAAAACGGGTGAGAGATGGTAGATTCGGGGACCATACCAGATGCGAGGACAATATCGCTCTCGAATGGGTATCTGAAAACAACAGCACTTCCAAAATCTATCAGCTTCATAATCCCGCGCTCACTGACAACAACATTATCCAGTTTCAGGTCGCGATGCGCCAAACCAACCCCATGCAGATAAGCTACCCCGCTGAGTATCTGTAAAAAGGTGCAGGCAATTTCCTCCCTCGTCATCCTCCCCGTCATGACAATGGCAAAGAGATCAAACGGAGCGTACTCCATGACCTCAAACCAACGTCCACCTTCGTGGATGATATCCATGGTCTCAATGATATTGTCGTGATGCAGTGTTGACCCAATACAAAACTCTGCCGTAACTTTTTTCGAATAATCCTTTTCAGTTTCCCATGAATGCCGATCTCGAAACTGTTTGACGGCAAATGTGACGCCATCAGAATTGCGCTTCAGCAGCCTAACCGAACCGCCAGCCCCAGAACCCAAGACTCTACCCAACTTGCCATACTTGGACTGGAGGCCATGATCATCAGCAAAAGGGACGCTAACTTGTGACTGCTGGAATTGATGATGTTTTGTTGTTTTTACAGATTCTTTCTTCGAACACGCGGTAGCAGTCGAACCGCCACTTTTATGTTTATGGCCCATCCGGAGAAAGCGCTTCAATTCTGACATGGATCCCTGGCTTTTCCCTTCATGGGTCCCGCCAGAGTCGTTAAATCGATTCTCCTTTCTCCCAGTGAAGAAACCACTTCGTCTCTCTACAGATTTTAGATCACCCCCGCTGGCTGATCGAGGAATGGGTCCGGGAGATCGCGATTGATTAGCCCGGCGTTTGGAATCTACACTAGCAAAAACAAAACGCGGATCGATCTGGGCCAGGTTCTTAGGTTGGGGGGATCTGCGGGTTCGAGAATATGGGTCGTTTTCATCTCCACTTGGGGTAACCGCGCCTGAACCTGAGGTGCTCCAGGCCTGATCAGGCTTTTGGGGTAGAGGCGGGCTTGACTCCCGCAAACCGGTGTCAGAGGACTGGGCGAGGTAGAACTTCGGTTTGCGGGCCCTTGGTTTTCTAGTGCCATCCGCTTGAGGCGTGTGGTTAGGGTGTCTGCTCGAGAAGGGGTCTGAGCCGGTGGACGGACGGTTTCCAGCTCCTGCAGAATCGTAACCTTTTCCAGAGGCCTCGTTTGATAGGGATGTTTGTGGGGTAAACTCCAACAACTGTTCTGCTGTTCCAATCCCATCTCTAAAGTACCTTTGGTCTCCCTTCTTTCCCTCCCGGCCTCCAGATCCTGTAGGGGTGAGAGCTGGTGATTGAGGTCCTGATACACTTGGTGACGGCACACCTGATCTATGTGGATCCCGGAAGCTGTGAACACTACTAGACGCTTTTGATGGTACCTGAAATATGGCTTTGTTAACCATGTATATTCAAACATCCACAGGAGGTCATGACAAAAGCCAGGAGATAACAAACAGAGAGATTAGAAACAAAGAAGAAACACTACGTACTCTTGATGCTGGAAGGGAAACCGGGTCAAAAGCGAAGTTCTGCAGCCGGGTCTCCTGTAGCCTGGACCTCTGGAGCCGCATTGTGAGGGATTCCAGGTCACGTTTCGATTCGAGTGAATGCGGATCAGAGGGTCTGGTGCTTTCTTGATCGGAGGAGGTTGGTTCTATTTCTTGGTTTACAGAGGCAAAGCGAACGGCCTGTTGCAGCTGCCCGTGCTGGGGGTGAAGCCGGTGTTCCGTGGCAGCCGCCATGGCTGATGGAATTCGCTGTTGCTCTTGCTGCTGATGCTGCTGATGCTGTTGATGCTGTTGATGCTGCTGTTGCTGCTGTTGCTGCTGTTGCTGCTGTTGCTGCTGTTGCTGCTGTTGCTGCTGTTGCTGCGGCTGGAGTTGTTGGTCTTTATCCGCGGGCGGGGAGTCTGTAGAGGAAAACCAAGTCAATACAAAAGGGAATTGCCAACGCATATCTACAGAAGGAGGTCCACTCTCCTGTCTTTGTCAGCGACGAGTGAGTCGGGAAAGAAACTGCTTTACCTTCGTGCTGGGCGTGTTGGGAAGCCATGGCCATCGGGGGCAAAAGCAGATAACGTGCGGGGAACAGAACAGGCCGATTCTGCGAGACACATCACCCCCCCACCCTTCTTTCAACTGGATTCTCTGGACAGGATGAGGATTATTTGATGATGGCCGACAACCCGGGGGCAGAGATATGCTTGGAGAGTAGAGACGCTCGGGACCCGGGACGCACGCAATCCGCGATAACGCTAAAGAAGGGCCGGTGATGAATGTGGCTGAACCGCGGGAAAGCAAAAGGGGAGGGATGTGGAGGGGCGGCAATCAACGAAAGTTTCAGCGAAAGAGTTAAAAGTACAAGAACGAACAGGGGCAGAGTAATGCGTCTGCCGGGAGTTAGTCTGAGCAGCAATGGGGGTCTATGCTGCCGGGAAGCATGCGTTCGGGATATTTACTGGACGAACGAAAGGCTGCAGGTGTTTGGAACCTGGTTTTTGAGGTGTTTTGCTTTTGGATCAAAGGGTGACTGACTGACCTGGGTAGCGGCGGATGGAACAAACGAAGAGTCAGAATGCTTTAAGTTAACTAACTAGTTGGTTAGTATAGACGAGTTAAACTAAGCAAGGAACGGGAGTGTGTTTTCTTCCACTTTTTTTTTTTCCGCTTTTTTTTCTGCTGGCCAGTGGCTAGAACTCTGCGGCTTTAGATGTCGATCTGAGAAGCCCGGAACGCCACGGCTTTGCGCAAGAAGCTTGGAAGTTCCGCTGCTGATGGCAACATGCGGGGGACGAGGTGTAGATGTAGAGACACTTGCGAATGCGAAAAGGGCGTATGTTATTTTTTTATTTTTCTATTTTTTATTTTTTATTTTTATATTTATTTATTTATTTATTATTATTATTATTATTATTATTATTATTATTTTTTTTTGGGCAGTGGTAGATAACATCTTCGCCATCAGAACGGAAACAGTCATAGTAAAGTTCACAACTTTGACGTATTTCCACGGTTCCATGACTTCCTGTGAAAGTTAAAAATATAAAAAGACGCAAAGGGGGGCCTAAGGAACATTCAACTAAGCAATTGATGACGAAAAAGAAGCAACAAAAGGAACAGCCGACTTGTCCAGCACGAAATAGTAAACTAGGCCGTTGCGTTCTGTGCCTGATTAAATAGTCGACGAGTTATCGGGAGATTCTTTTGTTTTCTTCTTTTCCTTATCGGTCAGTAGTTTTTCCATTATCTTCGCTCTGCCACAGGGTTTCCATCTCCATGCGCCAATTACCATCGCGGACTGAATAATGGAAAAAATAATGGAATGGAGTGGGATGGTTTACGCCATTGCAGATGACATTATTTAGTGTATATGCGGCCGAATCTCACATGCCCGGGAAGTCTCGTGGTCTGTGCATCCGTTAATGGAGTTGAGTCCATGCAATAATTGGTATGATGGCACGGGGAAACAGTTGCTGGTGTACATTTATGCGTCGCCCACGAAATCCCCGAGTTGTGTGCGGGTTGATCTCAGTTCTGTGACACCTGAACTAATAACTATGATTAAACAATGATGATTAATGCCTCCAGGAAGTTGTGCAGATCTGAATATTTTCCGTGGGCCGGGTTGCGGGGATGTAGCTTTTCCGCCAATGTCTGCCACGTCCCCGCCATCCCCGCCATAAAATGAAAATAAGAAAATATGAAAATATGAAAATAAGAAAATATGCGAAAAAAAAAAAAAAAAAAAAAAAAAAAAAAAAGGGATGTGGAGTGGGAATTGAGCCGGACACCAGTGTTTGTTGTTGTTGGTCAGTGCATCACAGAAAGCATATGGTCTTCCGCAGAAATTGAGTGATCTGATTGTTCGTACATAACAAATATAGTACAAACGATATCATACAGCGGTCCTGCTGGGAATATAAAATATGCAACACCAACCAATTGGGTATGGTCCCATTAATAAATACGTAAAAACGCCGTCGCAATTGCCAGTGCTAAAATAAAGAAAGAAAGAAAGAAAGAAGAGAAGAAGCAAATCTAGCACTAAATGCCCTCCAACGCAAAATACTCAACACCCTCCCCCGGTCTCAACAGAGTCACGGAACAACCTCAATGCCAACCGTCTTAGCCTGGGCAATGACACTCTTGCAGAGCGACTGCAAACCGATCCCCGACAGCCGCACCTCAGACTGCTTGATCTTCGCAATCTCATAGATATGCTTCAGCGACACCTGGCCGATGAAGTCTTTGCCCGGTGTCTCCGTGCCCCGAAGCCGACCCTTGCGCGCTTCGACGTTTGCGGCTTTGAGCAACAGCCAGGATGTAGTGGGACTTCGAAGGTCGAAGGTGAATGATCGATCGGGGCGGATGGTGACGAGGGCGGGGATAGGGATTCCGGTTACAATGTGTGCGGTGCGGGCGTTGAATTCCTGTTTGTTTTGTGTAAAATGAAAAAATTAAGAAGGTAATCAGTTAGGGAATAGAAAAGGGATATAGAGAGAAAGACAGTCTTGATATATGGACACAAGGATTAGAGAGGAGAATTGATTTTGCACACCTTGCAGAAATCCATACTTTTGACACCCTTGCTTCCAAGGGCGGGACCGACAGGAGGACTGGGGCTGGCCTGTCCCGCGCCCACGATAAGCTTGACGACCACGTCCTTTGCGACGGCCTTCTGAGCCATTGTCGCGGGGGAACGGCAGAGGGATAGGAAGTTGGGCAAAAACGAGCTGGGTGCAAAGGGGAACTTGGCTTGTCAGTCGGTGTGTCTCCCCCAGGCTGGCCGTTGTCGGGGTTGATGCTGTTGTCTCTCTTTCTTGCCGCCCAGCAGAATTTTAGCAATTCTGCCTGCTCCCGAGTCCAGCAGGGGTTAGTCACATGCTAAGCGCCCGCTTACCTTGCGCGCCAAAAGGAGTTAGTGGGGCGGTTCAACCGTGGCGCACGATGACTCAGCCCGTTCCTCAGTCCAAGTTCTGGGCCGGACTAGCTTCCTGCCGTGCGGGTTTCCTGCTAACTACTATTAGCATAACGTACCTTGGTAGCCATTCAATGGATTTTGCCTGCTTGCCCTGCTTCGGCTGCTTCCCTTGCTCTCAGCTGGGCGTAGTCTTGCCGCATATGGCCTAGCCCCGGACCCGTGGTTTATCCGGGGTGAAGTCAGCTCCGTTAGCCTCAAGAACCCCTCCCTCCCTCCCCTCCTCCTCACTCTCCGCGTAAACCTCTGCGCTTACTTAACCCTCTCTCCCCTTTACCTCTCTCCCTTTTATCTACTCTCCCTCTCTCTCTCCTCCTCCCTCCCTCCCGACTCTCTGCCACCCCTTTTGCCAGCTCCATTCTCCCACATCATGAACTGGTTCAAGCAAACGTAGGTCCATATCCATCCGTGTGCCTCTGTTCTGCCCTCTGTTGGCACCCTTGGTATCCTGCCGTTAACCCCTTCCCTTGGCAATCTAGGTTGGCCAATGTTGCCGGCACTCAAGAACCCATCTATGGCCCGAGCGCCATCCAGTCAGTCGCGGCACAGGCACACGGACAGCCAACCTCATACCACGAATTGACAAAGGATGACTTGCGATGGAAGGCAATGCAATCTACTTGCGTGGAGACCCAGACCTTCTATCTCTTCTCAGATAATGGAGATATCGCCATGCTCCAGGTTATTTATAGCAATGTCGCGTGAGAACTATCGAGAGATTGTGAAGCCCTCTACTTTTCTCCTGGGACAACTTTACTAAGAGGTTTCTTTTTTTTTTTTTTTCTTTTCTTTCTTGATCACAGCGGAATCCACACGACCTGCCATTTCAACTCCAAGATCTATGCCACGGACGGCAAGTCGGAACATAGGTGGTGTTCGGACTCCATCCACGATTACATGTTCGACGAGGACATGCTCTCCTTTGGCGGAGAAAATATTGCCCTCACCCTCAATGCTGAAGGTGACACTTACACCATCAAATCAGCCATGAATCCCGATAGCTTGGTCAACGTCACTCTGAAACGGACCGCCCCCGGTTTCGCCGCCGGAAGAGATGGCACCTCATACTTTGGCACGGATCCAAAAAATCCGTGGGGTAGCATGCGCCATGTCTTTTGGCCACAATGCCAGGTCGAGGGCATTATTATTTCTCCGGAGAGGGAGATTGATTTCAGAGGCCGCGGGGTGTTTATCCATGCCCTCCAAGGCATGAAACCCCATCATCTTGGTATGTTCCTGTCACAATCCATCCAAAACAAGTAAACCAACAAACCAGCAAAATCTTCTATATGGTGTATGTGTGATGGAAACCCTAACCATCGTCTTGTGCCCTTCTCTAGCTGCACGGTGGAATTTTGGAACTTTCCAATCTCCAACATATTCTGCCGTGTTCATGGAGTTCACAACCCCCCCTTCGTACGGATCTACTGTTGTGAGTGTTGGCGGCGTCGTGAAGGACGGCGAGATCGTATGTGCTGGACCGGTGCAACCTGCTGTCCATCTCGAATCCGAAGAAGACGACTATACGTCCTGGCCTCAACCTAAGTCGGTCAGGCTCACCTGGGATGGAAAGACAAAGGACGGTAAACCCATCAGTGCCGTTTTGGAGGGTTCTCTAGGCCGGCGTCTTGATCGTGTCGATGTTATGGCAGAGGTTCCAGGGATTATAAAATCCATAGCTGGAAGCGTTGCAGGAACGAAACCATACATTTTTCAGGTAAGAAGGAGATGGGCCCGATGGCCAAATCCTAGTTACAAAAACGAAGTCTGTAACACTAACGATACCTGCAGTATGCTCCCCAAGACAAGCTCCCACTGAAAGTTCGCATTGGGGACTCAGAAGAGAGTGAGCATGGCACTCTCTATCTGGAAGCAACTTTTATTTCTTAAACCCGCGTTTTTCTCTTTTTCTCTTTCCCCATCATGTTAGCGAGACAATTCGGTCGTTTATCACGGTTGACTTATGAACTGGCGTTGGGCTGTTGTGTTTTCTAATTTTGCTTTTTTCTCCTGTTAACCCCCCTTTGAACCCCTTTATGGTTTATGTATGCGTTGAACGTCCAACCCGCCTGTACTTGTCTATGGCGTTATGCGTCCCTGATCGGAGGCATATAAGCTCCTCCCATCACATATTCTTATTATCACAATTGAATGACACCGGAAAGCTTTTCCTGCTGTTCTGATTAGAAAACTGAACTCGATATAATATATATATATATATATATACATGTTCTTTCCTCGCTACCTCACATGAGATTGCAATATTTCTCCCTCAAGCATCGAATCGAAGCTATCCAAGATCTACCGGTAAATTTCGTCTCCCTACCTACCAACCCCTCTTCCCTCCCAGTCAGGGTATATCAACCCACATAACACAGTGGCGGGAACACAGCAACATAACAACACACTACCTCTCCATGCCTCCCATGCCCCCCATCTCTTCCTCTACACATCTTGCTCTTTTCTTCCCATCCAACCAACGTTTCCCTCCTCCCTTTACCATTCAAATTGCCCACCATTACTCCCCTACATTCTTACAACAGCAACCATTCCTTCGAAATCTCATACACCACAAACCGAAAAAAAAGAAAAGAAAAAAAGAAAAAAAAAAAAAAAAAAGGGAATGGAAACCGTCCACCCTCGAAAAGGCCGGAATAGCTCAAATGTTGTTCAATTCGTTCCTAGACGACTCAAGTGAGTTTTACTTATATATATTCCTTTTAAAACACTTTGTCCTTAGGTGATAAATACCACCTTCTATTCCCCCTGATCGCAACATACCCTTATATTAATATTCTCTGCATAAAGAAGAAGAAGAAGAAAAGAACTCTAACCACAGCATCTTCAATCATTTTCAAACATTCAGGAAGCGCCTGCGTGATAATATCATGGGAGTTAGTAAGTGTGACATTTGGACCCTGCAACCCCCTAACCATCTGTTTCTTTTCTTTCATGCACGCCAAACCCGAATTTCATATCTGCTGTTTTAGCTGCAGACTATATAATAACTAGAATTTTTATTTTTATTTTTTAACATTTTTCCCTGCTGTGTAGCTAAGCCTGCGATCCGGTTTGCTATAAGCCCCTTTTTTAAGAGTTGACATGTTACGCTGTTGGACTGGAATATTGCCCCCATATCATATTCAGGCCGGTGAGACTGAAGCCCATATGCTCTAATTGTACTAATCTCCGACCCGCACGCAGTCGTCTTGCCCGTCGTGGAGGTGTGATACGGATGCAGAAAGATGTCTACGACACCATCCGGGCGGTCCTAATCATACGCTTGAAGGAGGTATTTTTCCCCCCCTTTTTTTTTTTTTTTTTTTTTTTTTTTTTTTTTTTTTTTTTTTTTTTTCTATTCATCGCATTAGTTACTTAAGCTTCCCAAGGATTCTTACCTCTTGATGTTTTGTTGATATTCATCCTTGTTGGTTGCGGCAAGAAAAAGCACAAGAGGAGAAAGAAAAAGAGTAATATGGGTAGGTCTTGATTCGCTAATTGAACTCACTTTTTGTTTTGAATGATGTTATTACTTAGATTATTCGAAGAGTTGTTATTTTGCTGGATGGTACGAAGTATCCTGGCAGGAAGCGTAAGGTATGCTTTTCCCCTGCAACCCCCTTAGTTTTGGTTCTTTGCACATTAAAGAAAGGGAGGAATTTGATTCGAATTGTCCTGAAGCTGACCTTATTCTATAGACTGTAAATACCCAAGATGTAAGCATAGCACAGTGCATGCGGATTTTGCGCCTCGACAACTTCTGTTATTTGCCATTTAATGGCACATACACGTAACCCCCCTTTGCTTGCCTTGGCACTGGCACCGCTTCTATAAGCACTGCTAATCGATGTTGCCTCCCCTTGGTTACGAAAAAGGTGGTGTTCGTCCTCAAGGGTGTAAGTGGTATATTCTGTTTTAAATTCTAATTACACCTCATCCCCCCAAGCCGCCCCTACGTCTTCTCTGGAAAAGGGAAGACAGTCTGCGGGGTAATAACAACACACTTTTTGTTTCTGCTACCGTGGCCTTGATATTCTGACCAATTTATAGTTGGGAAATCCTGTCTACGGTTTCGAATAGACGAATAGATTGCTTCTGAGGATGTGGTGCTGTTCCCGTGTATCCCTGCCTGGATTGGAGCTCGTTCTCTTCACCGTGCTGTTGATCGTCTGGGAATTGTCAAGGCACTCCGCATTCCGCCATGTCAGGTGCAAAATATGGGAGAAGGGAGAATGGGTTTAAGTGTTTCCTATGTTTGTGCGAAAAGATCGGACTACATATTGATGCGAAATTTCGAGAGGAGCGGCGACCGGATCTTCTGTTTGGATTTTTCGGGACTTTTGTTTGGGATAACCTGCGAAGGATAGTTATGGGGGCAGTTGTGGAGGAGAGCAGAAAGGAGTATGGAGAGAGGTCGAAACTTAAAAAAATGGGCACAGATAGTTATCTAGTTAGATGTGAAATGAGAAATAAAATGAATCGGACGATAACGGTTTTCCCTTCTCCTGGACGAACCCCCAGATCTTTCTCTTCATTTCCGTGTCCGGGTTCTTTAGCTGCCCAGGCCGGTTTTGTGCATAGCTAGTTGGCATTTTCTCCTTTGCAACTGTGGTAGGATTGTTCCATTTGATAAAGTTTCCTTTTTGGGGGTCCTACAAAGATTTAATGGGGTCATGACACATGTCAGTGAATATGACGGAGTCAAATGCCAGACAGGTCCTTGAAACACTGTGGGATGATCAGATAGCAGACTATCATTCCTATAGACCATCCTCCGAATGGCCGAGCATCTCTGATGAGTAGTTCAAAGACCCCATCCAGAGAATGACAAGCTTGGACCCTCAAACGCCGAACAAAGCACACAAGGTGTTGGACCACCCATGGTTCGCTGGTTGTGAGATTGATTAAGCATTTTGCTCATCACGTATCAAATGTTGTCTTTCATAGAGAGCAAGTTAAAATAGAATAAATGATCGCAAGAGTTTCGAACCTGAATTAGTGCTCCAGGTTTTAAAGACCGATGCTGCAGCAATCTCATAGGCATGCAGACAGTAACTGACTAGTTAGCCTTAAAAACCCAGAGACCTTGAGCACTCATACAAAAGTAGACGATACTGCTCATCTCATTCTGTTATCCGTGCCGGCGGCTGCACAATTAAAAATGCCCATTAACGTAACTAACGGGATAAAGTCATCTAGCTCCAGTAGTGCCCGCCAACTCCTCGTATGGGTCATATGTGCTGGTGCTCTGGAGGGAAAATGGCGTCGCGGAGGCGTTGCCCTCCTGACAATGTGTGGCGAAGGCTTTCAAACTATCACTGTGAGTCGTTGAATTTCCAGTATCTGTAAGTTCCATTCTGCAAGTATAGTGAATCTTTATGATCAAAACATTTCGAGGTTCTCATCTGGATGTCCATGGGAGGTTGAAACAAGCTCCGTGGAACCGCCTCCACAGTTAGTTACAAATAATAACAATAGGTGGCTATGGTCAACCACCAATCTTTCTTTCGCTCAGCGGCTCATCCGCTGTGGAATAAAAGCAGGGTTTCGCCAGAAGATGTCTCATAATTCTTTGCTCAACTCAGCCATAATTCATTTTTACTTCGATTTTCAAAAGCGTTGTCAAGGTTATGATGATCCTTCAGTCAACGTTAACCTCCACCCGCTAAATTCTGAAACGAGACAGTCACCCCCGTTCAACCGGGAACCATTGTTGGATCCTGGATCTCGATGTGAAACAGTGCGATTTAATTGGGTTCTAAAATTGTTATCCTTGTTGACATGGAATTCGAGCTGTATCAGGCCCGTCAAACACCTGGTATTGTTACCTGGTTTGTTCGAGGCATTCTTCGAGCCAGTTGGTTGTTCGGAAATCCGGGATTTTGACGCCATTGACGTGCAAGAAGACATCAGAATTTAATGTTGATGATGTTCGCTGGAACTTTCATGGCAAGGTTTCCAGCTGCTGTGGGTGGTTGGGGTGGGGGAGCGGTTTTTATCTGTGCATGTGTACTTGGTAGGTCCCTTGAACTCGAAGTTCGGAGGAGTTCACATCTACCCACGAACAAGAGAACTTGGTTCTTGAATTAATGATGAGAGTTTATAGTGGGGATCTTGCCTGTTCTTTATGGTTTCCTTTTCTCTTTTTCCTTTTCTTTTCTTTTCCTTTTTTCTTTTCTTTCTTTTCTTTTCTTTTCTTTTTTTTTTGGCTGATCCTGTTTCTCAACCCTCCCTCACTTAACGTCGAAGCATGTAACTCTGCAGTATTGAACCAACATGAAACATAGCTGGGCATCAAATTTTAACTCCCAATGATCAAACATGCTGTTGACGTATCCCCATAGTTATTTCCCACTCTCACACATCCTAAATCAAGCAATAGCAGGGTAGTTAACTGCTCTCTTATCTAGACCAGGCCCAATTCCCGCCACCATCGTTTTGAACCTGTCAGGCGTCCACGAAACACAAAAGGCTGACGTTGTAACACCGCGTCATAACTAGGGATTGCGTCGGTTACCCCGCACTCCATCGCTTTTTCGTTGGAAAGAGTGTTTGTACTTTTCTTCCGCTATGACCACGCTCCGTCGGAATGTAAAATGCCCGGCTCTAAATCCTTTTTCAATTTAGTAATTTAGTAGAAAGCGAAAGGATAGGGCACGGGTAGGATTCAGGTAGGCAGTGAATATATAAAGCCACCAGAGGTTGGAGGAGAGTCAACCCAATGAGGAAATGAAATTTAATTGGTATCTTCGTTTTGTATGGACTTATTAGGCCAGCGAAGCCTCGAAAACCCACAGAATTGATGTAGAACGACAAAATCGTGAAATCAAAACCAGCAGAGATTCTCATAGGACCGTTCCTTCAATTTGTAACTTCCGTTCTGCCACCCTAGTGAAATTCGTCTTTGCTCTTTTGCTGCGATACCATATCAACCAACCCCAATAAATCAATGAATATATGTCTCCAGAAGAGAATGGAGAAATGGCAATGGAAATATCCAAGGAAAAATGAAAAGAAAAACTAAATACGGAGAAGAAAGTAGCAAATCCAGCTTGCTAAATAGGTTAATAAATTGAGGGTATCATGTGGGTAAAACGAAGGTATCATATCTTGTCAAATCATATACTGAAGAGAAAAGAAACACCAAAAACGAGAAAAAGGCAGCAATCTACCGCCCGCTTTGCTCCAAAATAACCGCCTCCAAAAAGCCCCATGCCCACCTCTCATGCTCCCGAAATTTGACGTTAAAAACATTGGGCAGCATCAAAGCAGCATTAGCATGATCATCCGCAAAAATTGGTCCATCAAGGGTCCGCAATCGACAATACGCCACAGCCTCTTCCAGAAGCTTTCTGCCCACCCCCTGATGTCGATCCGACTGCCTAACACTCCATGCACGAATAATACCCGTCCACCTCGCAGAGCTCTTACGTCTAGAAAACCGTGGCCGCAAACAGACCGTATCCGTGCTATTCACCGTCTTCGCAATCCTCAGCACGAGCACGGCGATGATATCCTCTCCACATTTCGTGACGAGAATCTCATCTCTGCGGTGCGAAATGCCATTGACGGAGCTGGCGGAAAGCCATGACCAGTTCCCCACGTGCTCAGCAAGGGCAGAGTAACCACGGACCATGTATCGAATTGCGAGGAGGGCGAATAACCCCGCCAGTGTCCAGAGGGTAAGCATGAGGACGAGGTCGCTGGGGGAGCCTGTGTAGAGAAGTTTGGCGATTGTGAGGAAGGTTATGATCGATAGGGCTTGGATGGCTGGGTGGGAGATTATGGATTTTATGGCGATTTGGCGTTGTTGGGCGACGCTATCGGAGACGAGGCGGAGGGCGGAGAGGATGTCTGCTTCCTTTGTGGCAGTGAAGATTGCTAGGGTTGGGGAATGGGGCGGTTGGGAGCTGGATTCTTTGCTGGATGCATATTTTGCAGTTGAGGACTGGGGGTTTTGCGACGGGTACTGTGTTCCATTGGGAGCTGAGAAGGCGGGGTTTAAATATGGGTTGGTTTCGGTTAAGATAGGAGGTATGGGCTTCAGGAGATCTGGAGTGTTTATGACGGGGATGGGTGGTGAGGGCGGGGAAAGGTCCTCATTGGAAGTAGATATTTGTATATTTGTCCTGAGGGAAGATAGGAAGGCTGGTAAACACTGGATTTAGCATATGGAAGAGTTCTATATACGTCCAACTCAACCACAGAATATGGAGGGGGGATCAATCCTTGTAATCGGGAACAACAGAACACCACGACATAAAACGTAACAGTTTATATAACAAATATATAATACACGTGTTAAGATATCTTAAGATATCTTAGGTATCTGCTGTTAAAAGAGAAAAGAAAGCCAGCCTACCAAGCAGAATACGCAAGCCAGGTACCTGATCTCCTACATACGATGCCCGCAGCCTGATATCGTTTACCTGCAACAATGGGAAACGCCAGAGAATGGAATTTGAAGATGTTGATGTGTTGACCCCGGTATTTGTACGAAGTCTTGGGGGGCGTTTCATGTTGGAAACAGACTAGGAAGAAACAAGTCAGAAAATAGAGATAGCCAATCGAAAACTATATTATAAGCCGAAAGGGGAGGAGGGCTAGATATGAGAAGATTCACATTTGCTCTTTTGCTTGTCTCTCTATCAGGGCAAGCAGCAAGCCGTAACCCAAGTAGGGCTGCATGAGGAGAAGAGAGCGGAGAAAAAGAAAAGATAAAAGAGGAATGAAGAAGAAATAGTATAACAATTGCTGTGAGGTTCGACTGAGTGCAAATGGTGCAAACCAACAGAGGCTTGTCGAACGAAGGATTGGCTGACATCACCGCCAAGATGTCACGGGAATCGGACTCGATTGTCGTGACTTCGGGAGAGAGAGAATTCCAGGCAAGAAATGGTTTATCAATCAGACTGTGGACCAATTCCGGGGCAAACACGGAAGCAAGCAGCAGGTGGGACCTGAAAGAGCCAACAAACAATGCATTCGATATCTCGCCCCGAAGAGGACGGGTTAATTACAAAGCAGAAGGCTAAAATTGTAGCTTAAAGGGGTGAGAAAAAAGGCAGAAGGTTCTCAATATAATCACAGCAGCAAAGAGGGAAAATGAAGAGATAGAAGACATATAGGACGGCGACAGGGGGAAAAAAATAAATAAAAGAGTACGAAGGAAAAAGGTAATCTCTAGGCCAGGGGTTTGATAGCAGTACATTAAAACGAAGAGAAAATCAAAATAGCAAGCCAAGCCATTCTAACACATTGGTACAAAAGAGATGGGTTAAAAAGGAAGGAGATCAAAAGTGATAAAAAAAAGTAAGAAACGAAAGGCCAGAGAGTAGAAAGGGAAATTGTAGTCTGGGTATATCCTCCTGTAATCTTTCCACCAAAACAAAGAACGAAAGAAAAGTTGCCGAAACAGTAAACCAGAGATATATGTATGCCCCAACGCCTAAAAAGGCGCTCGTTTTTTTTGGCCTTTTTCATGACTCTTATAAATCAACAAAGAAGAAAAAAAAAAAAAAAAAAAAAAAAAAAGCAAATCCCACCTCCTGCTTCGATTTCTTAATCAAAGAGCTGCGGCTTCAACCATCAGCTGCTCCCCTTCATCAAGAAGGGTAGTCACCTTCGCAAGATTGGATATCACCGCTTTGCCATATCCAACCAGCAGCAGCTTCTCTGCATTTGCCGGAAGTCCCAGGTATGTAGGAGGCTCGCGCTCGGGGAGGCGATTGACCCATTGGACGAAATCTCGAATGTTGGTGCCCGAGGGCAGTTTGAGGCACTCCTCGCCTTCAACCCCTGGGACAAGATTGTGCTCGTCCTCGAACGCTGCGGGGGTGAAAATGGTGTTAACAAGATTCTCGAGCAGTTGGAAATCTTCGCTGTCATCGATTTTCCCACCATATGTTTCTGTGATTAGGGTGCGGAGTAGATCCCATGGGAATTTCTGTGGGGCAACGTTGGAACGACCTTGGGAGATTAAATCGACCCAGGTGTCGATTATAAACGCGGAACATTCGTACTGTGTGGTTCATGACGTTAGTTGTATAGTTCAACATTTGGGTTAAGGAAGGGAAGTTGGAGGGGAGCAGATATAATTTACATCACTGTCGTTAAATTCCCAGAAACCCTTCCATCCCAAGTTAGGTGCATAACGAAGCCTCTCCTGAACAACTGCATGTAGGAAAGAGAGCAGCAAATAGATACGGGCTTTCTCCACGGGCGGTTTACTGGCTCTAAGAGACAAGGACGAGAGTGAATCCTTCATATTCGCACGGACACCCGCCGGCTGTTCATACATCAGCACGCGGGAAGCCCGAATGAGATTAACTGGAATCTTCGGGCTCGACTCCATGGAGAGGAAGAGTCTAAAATTGCTATGTGGTTTGAGAGAGTCCAATCGTTTCTCGAGACTCTGAAGCCAAGACGGTGCGAGGTGTACGTTCTTAACAAGAACCCATGTGCCCGTTGCTGCTGCGTTGCTGATAGCTTTGTCTGCGCTTTCAAGTCCTTCGTTCGAACCCATAGCAATGTTTGCGCATGTTGCGTGCATGCGTTCAACAAGTCCATCCACTTTATAACTAGCATCGAAACCGGGGCTCGAGCTTAGGGAAATTGGTGCAGTGGCAGTGACCTGTTCGACAACATCCTTGAGATCTCCGCTGCCTTCAAAGAGCTCCCTGCCAAAGACTTCAGTAACAAAACGCTCAGCTGTAGGGACGAATCTGTCAATGCGGAAGAGTTTCACCAGGAGAAGGGACCGCAGTTGCTGATCACGTGGTCTCGTGTCCTCCTCCCATACTGTAGGGACAAAATTCTCCGCAAACTCTTCTGTGAGGAATTTTTCCCAATCTTCAGAGGTAACGGAGGCGATAGTTGATTTAAAAAGCGACATTTGCGACGCCTTGGCCATCATGGTGTCTTGAAGATTTTTGTCTAAGGATACGTCACACCCCTCAACGCTCGTGTCTAGAATAGTGTCGATTATGCCCTTGTCCATAGTATAAGGTGAAGCCTGAGCTAAAAGCATTGCAAGAGTAATTCGATCCTTTTGGAGAAGACCAAATGAAGTTCTTTGATAGGCAGTGATGAACAGGTCTTGGAGAATAATGTTGACTCTCTCGGCATGGTCCTTTTCCTGGGCGAGGCGTTTATTTTGATGAAGCACCGTGTGAAAGATATCGACAAAATAATGCAGGGAGAATTGATAGAAATGATTGAGGTGATGAAGTTGTTCCAGGACAGCGAAAACAGCACTGCAAGACCGCGCAATGATGTCATACTGGAGTGTGATATTTTCAACTTCGGTCATAACCCCCTCAGTTTCGACCATCTTATGCGAAATTTCACCAGCTTCCTTCTTCAACGTTTCCAGGGTCTCGATGACATTGTCGTCGTCCAAAATATTGCCTCTAGATTCATTTAAGGCTTGAAGGAGGCGTTTCTCCAGTTGGCGTAAGTGAATCTTAAATTCGCCTTGAAGTTTAATGAGATTGGTTCGGCGCTCATCAACATCAGGTCGCTCGAACTTCAGGACCTCATTAAGGGATTGAGTTTGCAGGCTGCTCTGAGTGACAGTAAAGTTAACGAAAGTCGTTCTGCTGCAGATGTCCGGTGCGAAGGTTGCAGAGGGATCTCTTGTCGACAAGAACAGTTTGAAGGAGGGTGAAAAGTCAATTTCCTGTCTACCTAGTTGGATAAGGACACGGCCACCAGTCTTCTGGTACTCTTTGTTGAGAACGTGGTTGAGAATAGGATCCAGATACTCGGCATCCTGGATGAGGATCGGGTTTCCGAATCGCAATGCGCTCTCCAGCTGTTTAATAAACGAGTTATCAAGGAAGCTGGTGACAGTGAGCTTACGATCTTTGCTCTCCTTTTGCAAAAATTCGGTAACGCGGCCAGATGGGTCAATGATAAGAGGGTATCTGTTGAAACGCTTCAGAATAATCGCATTTTCTGTGCAAAGATCATCCACCGGGAGCGAGTGATCTTGCCAGGAGAGCATCTCGTCGGCGTTCGACAAAAACTCTGTGATAGTGTTGTGGGGTTTGAAGCTTATACCCGACTGGGACAATTGGTACAGCCAGTCATCGATCATCGATTTTCGGAATTGCTGATCATACAGACCACCATATGCAAGGAAGGCTGCCGCAATGAGGACATTTCCGACAAGAGTGGATATCTGCGTCTCGAAAGACTTGCTTCCTTCTTCCCAACGAGACCTTTCAGAGGAGAGGCTGTCAAGCAGACGAACACTACGATCAACCTTGAACTGCACACGTGACATTTCCGTCTTGATGGCTTGGGTTTCGCTGATAAGTCCTGCATATTCGATCTTGTACGTCGCAATACTATTTTCCAGAATGTTGATGGTATTTTCGATAGCCTGTGCTTCGGCCTTGGTTTGCAGTGCCTGCTGTTCTAAGTGTTCGACTTCATCTCGGAGAGGTCCGACTCTATCCAGGATTTCTGAGTAGTTCACTTGAGCTTCGACCCATTTAACAAGAGGTCCACATGCTTTGCTGGCATGATTTACTCTCTCGAAGGTAAATTCGTCCTTGGTAAGGTAATCACTTTTCATTTTGTTCCTGAGGGGGCGGGTCATTTGCTTCTCGTTGTCGTAATTGACAATGCTGGCAATGAAGTCATCCCTACGGATAATCGCCTGGATAGTCTTCCAGCTGTCCACTTTGTGGCCAAGTAGCGTGCAGACTGACTCAAGGGCAAGCCGGACACTAGCAGGTGGACTTCCCATGGCACGGACTTCAGTAAGCTGCTGCCGTTTGATATTGCTTACACTCTTCTGGGCTTCAAGAACCGCAGGCTCAGCCCGAGCAAGATCGCCGAGGACAATTTCTTTCCGTCGGGCTACTTCCTTTTCTTGCTTTTCAAGTGCCGCCTGAATTTCAAGAGATGCCGCTTTCCGTCGCTCAGCCTCTTGTTGATCAGCGACCATACGTTGCAACTTTTCGTTTGCTTCCACATCTTTCTGTTCGAGTTGACGCTTCTTCTCGGCAAGACTCTGACGCAATTCGCTGACCTTTTCCACAGTATCACGGAGCTTCTCAAGGCCGACGTTCAAATGGCGTTGTTGTTCCTCCAAATCTTCTCGCTTCTCATTAAAAAGTTTGACATATTGAGCAACAAAGTCGAGATAATGGCGTGGAGTGAGGTAAGTTGTTCGACCCTGTTGCTTCAGTAGGCGTTGGTTGAATTTCTGAAGCGAGTAGTGAATATAAACCATAGAATTAACAACGGTTTCTCGGTGGGACGCTGGGAGATGAAGACCACGATAAGCAACTGGGATGCTATCCGGTGCAATGAAGTTGGGCTTGTCAAGATCCACGGATTGGGTAAGTTCCGAGCCGACTTGGAATAGAGCCTGGTCTGACCAATCGCCGAGCCAGTTGAGGACGCATCGATTGAAAAGCGCGGGACTTGTCGCGGCTTTAGAAGAGAGGCCATCCTCGGGAGGATTCATGGTAAAAACAACATGTAAATTCTTGACAATTTGTTGCGTGAACCATTTGTAGAGTTCCTCCTGGGAGTCTAACAAGAGCCCTTGTCTCTGTGCGCCCTCCTTGCAAGCAGTCATCAACGAGGCAAATTCGTCCCCTTCAAAGAGACCGGGGACTTCAGCGTTGGCAAGAAGAGTATTCATCCGTTCCAGGAAACCTGAATCAAGAACGTTGGACTCGTCCATAATAAAACAAATCTTTTCGCCTTTACATCCTGCTCGTCGGAGTACACTTCTGAGATCCTCATCAAAGTCTTCGGCCGAGTATTTTCCATGGACCTTGATTTGGAACACTTTGAGACCATTCATCCAAGCAACGAAACGGGATAATGTTGTTTTACCGCTTCCGCTTACACCAATGAGAATGAGATGCCCTTGTGGCTGGCGGAACACACGGTCGATGCGGAGAGCATGCTCTAGGACATCATTGAAGAGAACAAGAGGCACGTCAACCTCTTCCTCGCAGAAAGTCTTCAGTCGGGCTTTGACAAATTCACGAAGCTGCTCCTGTTCAACTGGGACGTAGTTCTTAGACAGCCAATTGGAGAACAAAATTGGTGCCTCCAATGCCTTCTGTTCGTCCATTGTGGGGAAATTCTCCAGTGAAATACGCTTCACAGCATCTGAAGTCCACTCTCTTTCGTCTTCACCGACGAGCCTATCCTGGAACAATCGCAGGGCTTCATGGGCCCAAATACGAACAAGACCCTCAAGAGACAAATTCTCCAACGGCTTTATTGCTTCATAGATACCACGGACCCATCTTGTGAGTTCTCGAGGAGAGTAAACATAATGAGGTTGGATCGCGGGTGTGAATCTAGCTTGAGACTCTAGGTAGAATTGAACCATCGCTTTGGTTAAAGCTTCGGAATATCCACGAAGCAAAGGTATAATCTTGAGTACAGCAGAGTTGAAAGTTCCATAAATTTGCATAAGGGAGAGCTCACCAGGATAATCGACCATGATGAGGGGAGCATGACGAAGGAAGCGTTCACCAAGAGGAGTACGGCCAGCATCAGTTGGAGGGTTACAAGCACCGACAAATTGAATGCGATCAAGTGTTACCCAAGTTTTATCTGTTGTCCGCCAGAATCCGTTCTGCTCAACGAGCTGTCTCAAGAAGGAAATCGCGCGTTGAGTTCCGTATTGATCGGGAGCCGGAAGATTTATTTCGTCACAGAAAATCACCAGCCAACGTCCAATTTGGTTGGGTGACATAACCACGCCATTGAGGGTCTTCTTGTACTCGCAGTATTGTTCGAAAGTCTTAATCAAGAGGTCTGGAGTTGTCGCACTAGAAAAGTTAAGTCCAACCACTTCCATGTTGGGAAGCTTCCTCAAGGCTGAGAACAGTGTCATAGTCTTTCCGGAACCAGGAGGACCACAGAGAAGAAGTGGCTTATGTTCTGCAAGCCAGGAATAGAGGACATCTTCATGGCGAACGGTGTCCAAGGTTGGGATGATGACATCGGTTTGCGTAACAGAGTGTGTATTTATCTCGACAGATGGCACTTGTGACTGCCAGCTGATCCATTCAGTTTTGGGTAGAGAGACGTCGAAATCGATGAGGGAAGAGGACTCATTAAGCAGTGGCAAGTCAATGGTGGAGAAGCCCGTGACATATTCACCAAAAGATTTTCGATCTCCAAGGGGACAGTCACCAGTAAGAGACCAAACAAGGGCCAGAAATAATTTCTTTGACATATAAGATTCTGCTTGCTCTGGATCCAATGGGAAGTCAACGTGCTGAATATTGTACTCGATAATGTTCCGGCAAGATTTGTTCAGTAAACTGAAGAGGGTGTTGAGAGCTCGAATATCACTGAATTCCATGACGTGATTATACTTCTTTGCTTCTTCGAGAGCTCTGAGAATGAGGTCGTCATTCTGAAGTAGTGCCTCCAGTAAGTTCGCAAGCATATTCTGTGTTTCCAAGGTCTTTGTGGAAGACTGGCCAGAGGGAACGCTATCGTCGTCCAGATCTTCAAAGGTTTTTGTTTTCAAAGACTCGATGTAGTTGGTAACCATCATTTTCGGGGTGACAGTATCATCGCTAAACCAGACCATACCGCATCGACTGACAGTAGCAAGAGTAGCGTATTTAAGAGTCTCCACTTCGAACACAATCCGGACATTTGGAGGCAGATTAAGACGTTCACCATTTGGAAGGGTAAGCAACTTATTGTCATCCAACACGCTGTTAAGATTTTCAACCCATTCCGGATCAACATCTCCGTCAAAGACAATCCAGTGTCTTTTTGCGTCCTCTCCGCGAAGGTTATCCACAATCTTTCTTAAAATTCCAGTGAAGAGACCGTCGGTCCACTCCCGTGTAGTGTTATCAAGGTTACCATATAAGGCTTCCTTAGCCATGACTTTAGAGTCAATAACATGGCAAACCCCTTCCACCCCTTCCACCCGTTGCAGGGCCTCGAGCAGTGTCTTCCACGAAGCACTCTTACCAGCTCCCGACCGTCCAACCATCATTACACCATGATGGATACCCTGGATCTGATAGAGTTGCAAAGTCTTTGAAATCCATGTGTCGCTAGCAACGTAATGGTTTTCGACAGCGATATCACGAATGGCTTGAGTAAGCTTGTCGAAGTTTGCAGGGACATACACCACCCCAGGGAACTCCTCAGCCTGGATCCGTAACATGGTTTCGACATCCTCACGAATTAGCTTGGGAGCGATTGTTTCTTGAATACTCTGCACGATAATTTGAGGTTCAATAATTTCGTTGGGGCCAAGGTCGCCATCGCAGTTTGCAAGGCGCAAGCGTTTGAGTCCGCCGGAGCTAACTAGTACACTCTTCAAAGCACGGAGACCAAAGTCATAATGAGCTTGTTTCGTCAGGCGTTTGGCGCAGTGGTCGAAGAATGGTACAGTTTGTCTAGACAAAGGTTTGGCCTGTTTGAAGCCCTGGGAGAAAAGCATCACTTCTGCAATGAGTTCCTTATCGGGCTTGGACATTGCGACGCTACGGAATAACTTCTTCAAGTTGTCAGGAAGGTTAGATCGCCCAGCGTATCCAGGGTTCATAGTAATGAAAATTCCAGTGTTCGTGTTGACTCGCAGGCGGCGGCCAACAAGGTCAATTTGCGCTTTCTCCTCGTCATTACTATTCTTCAGCCCGATCTGGATATTTTGAATTTGTTGCGAAACGGCCGACAAAATTCTCTCCTCAAGACGGTTGAACTCGTCGAAACAACCCCATGCGCCAACTTGACAAATCCCTAAGAAGATTCTGCCCATTGCTTGGAAGTCGAATGTATCGTCGCAGCAGAAAACTAGGGTAAATCGACCAAGTTGCAGACCTAAGGCTTTGACTGACTCGGTTTTTCCGGTTCCAGCTGGTCCATAAGGAGAGCCACCAAGTCGTTGACACAGCGCTTGAGTGAGGGTCAAGAAGCAGCGATCTGTCAGCGGAGTTCGTACGAGGCGTTCGGGAACCCCAAGATACTCAAAACCATAATCCAACTTCGCGTTGGCCATGTGGACGCGCAGTCGTTGCAAGAAGTCTCCTTCAGCTTGGTATACATATCGCATTTGTAACAGCCAGAGGTAATGAGAAGGAGACGTGGCGTTGAACTCGATGAGTTTCGCAATCGAGTCTCGTTGGTGAACAAATTCAGTAATCATATGCTCGCACTTCTTTCTTGTGATGGGGTCCAAGTCTCCAAGGACGGTGACAGCAAGTAAGTCCAAGACTCGTACTTGTGCATCATAAAGCGTGGGTAAATCCTGGCCACCGGCTTCTAGAGCGGCTTGGACGGCCTGGGTCCAAACGGCCTGACTACTAAGAACGACAATCTGAGCAGGGTAGTTTGCGAGGAAATCATTAAATGCCGTCTGGTCTACTTCGGGGGCCCTATATATGGGTTCAAATTGTTCGATAGCCTCCGCAAGCAGTTCCGCCAACGTTAACTTCATATTAATGTCCAAAGCACTGAGCCAGTCATTGATTCTGGGGGTCTTAACAGGAGACACTTCGCGCTTCAGCCTGACTTCTTCTCCTTCCTTTGAACTAAAACCAACAATATTGCCATCATCATCCATCAGCAAACCAGATAATCCTGCAAACATTTTCTTGAAATGCTTCGCCACACGGAGGGTGTCGTTGCTGTTACCGATGATTTCAAGAAGATCCTCATCACCAACGAAATAAAAGCGTGGGAAAGACATGCGTTCTCGTTCCAAGTATTCTCCGAGAGCCTTTTGAATTTTATGAAGAAGTTCCGCCAACCGCTCCAGGGACTTTTGAACACCGGTAATAGCAAGAATGTCAAGAACAAACGGGGACTTGTAGACCTTCTTCATGACAGCAAAAAATTCAGAGTTGATATTCTGGAACCGTCCGGACTCGACAGGGAGCAGATGTTTGATATCAGCATTACCAGTGAAGACTCCTTCAAGATACACCCATTGCCGCTGGACGTCGATCCAAACATCGAAAAGAATGTGGACTCTGTTTAGTTTATCTTCCCACGAACTGGCTTCTTCCTCAAACTCCTTATAGTACGGGGAATGCCTCATGGCCTGGAGAGAGTTGAGGTTTTCGCTGCATTTGGCAAAAAGGTCGTCGAAACCTCTGATCAAGCGGCATTTGTTTTGGTAGTTGACAAGGTCAAGAGAGTAGTTTTGCCATGTTTCGCGAACCATCTTCAAAAATTCCTCGAGGGCCATTTCGCCTTGTGCTTGAGCAATAATGTCACGGATAACGGATTCACTTGAGGTCAGTTGCAGATCCCAAACATCACCAAGGGTAAGGGAAGTTTGAGAGAAACGCTTCCCGGGCTTAAGAGCTTTGAAAATCTTTTGCCAATGCCGCTCTCGAACAGCCTCCGATTTCATGTCGGAAAGGAGAGGATTGACTTTGAGCAATTGGCGCAAAATATTCTGGATATGTTCGAAGGCAGCGTACTGTCGCATTCGACTCGGCATTTCCTTCGTCATCTTGATGAGCTCGTCAAGGGATTGGCGAAGCTTTCTCGGTTGGATGCTATTCCAAAGTACATCCCTAAGCTCATTCAAGCTCTTCCAGATTGTCGACAATGCGGCCCAGACAGACATGAAATCCTGCACTTCTTCAAGCACTGCAGAAAGAGCCGTTTCAGGACTCCCAGGCAGATCGAGGGCCTCCTTCGCTTTGGTAACCATTTCAGATTCAGAGCGGAGGCTTTCCAGTCGTGATTGAAAGGAACTTAACGTTCGAGAAGCCTCCTCTGGAGGTATCGAGCCGGATACGGGTTTCTCTTCATTCCACTGATTGATAATTTCAGCAATCTTGTTACTGATCACACGATCCTCCGCGATGATTTTCGCCTGAAGTGCATCAGTCTGATCCTGCACAATCTTACTCTTGCGTTCAAGAAGCTCGCTGAGGGCATTCCAATCGTCGCGAACCTGCTCAACATGTAACCAGTCGCCGGGGAAGTGGTAACGTTGGCGAGTTAAAGTTGCCTGACCTTGGAGGAAGAGTTCAACCTCCGGACCCCATACTCGTGCCTTTCGCTTGCACCGTTGGACTATGGTAATGAACGAAACGGCATGTGCAGTTGAGGATGCTTCAAGCGTCTGGCTCTCCAGGTCTTTCTTGGCAGCAACAATTTCATCATGAACTTCACGCATACGACTCGCAAGCCTGCCGCCAAATTTATGCAAAATTTCATGTTGCCATTGGTCGTATCGAGCATTGACCTTGGTCTGTACTTGTTCATAGTCAATCCTAACATTGCCAAAAGACTTGCCAACTTCAGAGGTATCAAACGTCGCGCGGCTTTTACGGATTTCTTGAAGTAGTTGCAGCCAATGGGATAAATCGTCGCCAAGCACATCGTACACTTGGGAGGATTGAAGATCCCATAGTGATTGGAACTGTAGCCATTTATCCACATAATCCGAGATCTCTTGTAGTCTTCCGCTAACCACCGAATATACTTCCACTAGTTCGCTGGTACAATATTGAGGAAGGTTTGTGAAGTGGGTTTCGGAGAGTAAAGACTTGTCGGTCTCTATGGACATCTTATAGCGTGATGACTTGATTTTCTCCAAGTTGCAAAGAATTCCAATCCACTGGTTAAAATGGTCAAACCAGCTTGCTCTCGCATACTCAAGAGGAGGATCGAGGCGGAGCACTTGGTTTCTCATGGAAATCTCATGGAAAAGTTTTGGGAACTCAATGGTATAGGTTTGAGTTTCGGAGTCCTCGGTTGTCTTTGAGCTCTGATTATAAACTGATGTCTGTCGCTGGTTACCGTTCTCCTCATATTTGATCTCCTGGAAGGCAATAATCCACTCCCTTATGGCCCGATGTAAACGTTCTTGTAGAATGAGTTCGATTTTCCGATTCATATTCGAGACCCAGAAGCCGAGATTCACATAATTTTCTAGATTCAATTTATCGACGGCGTTCTGAATCTCATCCAGGCGCTGGCGAAAGATAGACGCATCATATGGGCAAGATTTGAGATCCGAAATAGCTTTCTGTATATTCTCATTAATTTGAAACAGCGTCGAAGTTTTCGATTGGAGGACGGAAGCGGAGACTGCAAATTTGCGAACAAATTGAACATGTTTGCTTTCGCTTCGACCTTGGGCCAGTGAAGGATCGACTGCCCCATTAGCTATCACTTGCTTGACGTGGAGCTCATAGGAATGTATAAAAGACTCCCAGCGCAAAGGAAGACCTTTCATAATCAAGGTCTGGACGTCGTTTTTGTAACCACTCAAAAGAATAGAAACGTCAGCCATAGACGAGATCGAGCGCATTGTTTGTAGGACCGTTCGGACGCTTTCGATTAGGCTAATAGCATACGGGTATACTCGTTTAGCTTCCTTTGAGATGGTGTTGATAGCATGCGGAACTTGGTAACTAAGCCAGACAAGGTTTCTAACTTCCTTGAAAAGCACAATAATCTGCGGATCGAAATTCACATCAAGTTCCAACGCGTTTCCAGCAGCACGATTACGGAAGATCTTAAAGAGGCGACCGGAAATAGTAATATTTCGTCTTTGAACGTCCTGTAGCCAGTTCTGAAATATGGGTCGCGTATCGAGCTTCTTTCGGAACATGTTACCTTCAGCCTGGAGCTTTTGTCCTTCAGCGTGCAAGTCCCAATCTTCACCCAGAACGTCCTCAACTTTCCGCATATAACCATCAAGTTGTCGTTCGATTTGGCGAGCCCACACGATAGCACCCGATACGGGAGGTAGATCTCGCAGCTGCGCCATTGGGCTAGCTTGGGAATTGCCATACTGTTGCTTGAATCGCTCATGCAGCTTGGCAATATCGTTCTTCACAAGTTCGATCAATTCGGACTGGTGTTTGCTAATGGCGCTTCGGATCTTAGGTCGAACAAGCAAGGCGTTGAATTTTGAAAAGACACGGAACATTTCAGTAGCGTTTTTCGCCGTAGCAAGACGGTCCTTAAGACGCGCAATTATAGAATTCTCTACTCTAGACGTGCGTTCGTTATACGAAGCTTCGGCCTGGATCCATATCTGAGTGCCTTCTTCTGACACATCCAAAACGTCAACGTCTTTCAAGGATGCATAAGCTTGGGAAACCTCCTCCAAAGCATCGACGTCACCAATTTCCTCACCAACGACAGCTCCATCACCATCAGCACCCGACGACATGCCACCATGACTGGCATTGGGCCTGAGTACGTTCACAATGGTACGCTGGAGTTGTTCGTGATTGTTGCGGAATGTATTTATATACTTCAGTCGATCTTGGATGGCGCTATGCCGTGGTTCAACTTTGATGGAGATAAATTTCTCGTTCCGTCGTCTTATGGCATCACGAGCAACGTTTGTAAATTCCTTAACATTTTCATCCCAAGCTCGCCAGATGACCTGAGCGGACCTCATCAGAGCGCGGAATTCCTTAAATCCCAAGTGCATAATTGATCTCCCATGGATGAGGGTGCGTATTTGAGTATCCAAATCACCGGAAATAGCCTCCACTAGCAACAGCGACCGTTTAATAGGATATGGGCATATACGAAGTTTCTTGTTTAAATGAGAAAATATGAGATTCAAGGCATCATGGACCTTATTCAGGGAGGTGGCAGACAAGAGCTCATCAAGCGGGAAATCTCGCATTAATTGGTTGTATTTCTGAACCGTCTCCGTAGTTTCTTTTAGCCCGGTATCTGCTGAAAAGCTGAGGGTTACATTATATCGTTTCGCGTGCCGGAGGATATCCATAGTCAGTTGGACTCCGTCACTCCGTAACTGGTTCTCGATCGCTTCCAGCGCGGTTTCCATCGACAACCAGAAATTGATTTCCTGGATTGCAGAACCCTTGATGTCATCCCGGGACATTGATGTGGTAGTTTGGATTGATTTAATCCACCCGTTTACAATGTTTTGGATGCTGTTCAAGACCATGCTATTTTCAAGCACAGTTGCTGGGATGAGATCAGCAGAAGGTTTAATCCCTCTAGCCAGAGCCTCGTCCAAGGCTGCCTGAACAACTTCATGCAGTGGAAGATTCAGTACTGGAATTTCGATGTTCTCCTGGAGCTGCAGGAGACTTGATTTGAGTTCCGCAATCTTCTTTTTGGTAACTGGCACTCCCGTCTTTGCATCGTTATCCCCCCTTCCCTTCACACCACTAACCCCTTCCTGGTTACGTGTGTAGGCATCGAAGTATGGAGAAATGACATGATTTACAAATGTGTGAAGAGCCTGGAGAGGAGACACAGTGGCTGTGCCCTGATTCAAGGTCATCTGAGTTAATGATAGGAAGCCCGGAAGATTTGTGGCATGGACCTGAGCGGAGATTGGGAGATTCGGATCTATAGGCTGAAGCTGTCGAGTAAAAGCCATAGATGCAACGGTCGTAGGTGAGAGGGCTAACTCGAGAGTGAGTGAATAAATATACCTGGCCGGAGAAGCTGTTCAAATACAAAGAAATCAGCGTTGTCATCTCAGATTTTTATTTTCACGTATTGAAAAGAAGTTAAAACATACGGGATCCCTCCTCCGCTCCATTTGTCTGCTCTGTTTCCACCGCATCCTTCTGGACATATAACGCAACCTGAGATTCACTGGCAAAGCGAGTGCACCTCTGGACGGTTTCAGGATACTTTGCCTTAGATAAGAAGCTTCCCGCGCTCTCTAAGTCTGTTTTCAGCGCATCGAGAGTGCTCTGTAGAGACTCTGTCAAATACTGGATGACAGTAGCTGGATCGACCGATGGAGGTTGACTCGGAGGAGGAATCAGGCCGTTGGGCACCCCTGGCGAGACGACCTCCATTGTAGACAGAAGACTATGAAGATATGTGGAACGGAATCATGAGGTTCGGAATTCAACGGAAGAAGAGGGAGCTCCAGAGCCTGTAGTACACCGACCGATATGGCGTGGTCGTTGATCAGGGGAGTCAAGTAAGCTGGGGATGTGTATCACCGTTGGAAAAGGAGAACGGCGTGCAAGGAGAAATGCAATGCGGTGGTTTGAGCTCCTGTCTGTAAATGTAAACTTTCTTAAGGTTTGTTGTTTCACGCGGCGTGTCTTACGGTCACGGGACCCGGGCCTTGGCAATGTCAGGGGCAAACACGCTAGTCCAGGAACGGTCTAGTCTACTTCATTTCGCTAGAACCTGCCTAGAGGCTGCAGGAAGCTTTGAACTTCATCCAAGCCTCTCTGGGGTCGGATCGCTGCTTTGATACTAATTATACAAAAAAGAAAAAGTGGTGAGGGAAGGAAAATAATTAGAAAAACGCCTCCGGACACACATCGGGGTATTGTTATTTCATCTCTTCGAGCTCACGTGCTCTTTAAACACAAGCCCTCTGGGTTGAGAACTATCATCGCAATTTTTTTTTGGGTTTTGTTTTTTAAGATATTATCTCGAAACATTCGTCTCAAGAGTCACACTCGCACAACCCCGTTAAGAACAAATTAATTACCCGCATATAGCCATCTCTCTTCTTTTTCTATCCTTTTCTCTCCGCCTTTCCCTTTATTTGTTGCCACGCACTCACAGCGGTATATATCCCGGAACTTGAACGCTGGAAGCCCCTCCAATTTCGCAAGTGCGTTCTCGCTGGCTTTAACCTTTGCATACCCTGCGGAGGATGCAATGCCTTCTGCTACAAACTCGTCGTGAATAATAACCGCTGCAAACACCCGGCACTCTGCGGCATCCACAAAGTCTACCTCACCGGCTTTCAAGCAGAAGTTGGTGCATCCAAAATCAATCGTTAGTCGGTTGTGTAAGTAAGTCTGCAACTGGCATTAGCTACCATCCTTGTGTGCATGTACCGGGCATGAAAGCTGTGCGAGGAAGGGTACATGCCGTTGGGTGCTTGTTAGCAAAAGTATCGTAAATGCTAATATCCTCGAAGTACTTTTTGGGGTACTGCTGGAAGAAATCTTCCACCACCTCGAAACTGAAGTTCGAATCGACAAATATTGCGCCGATATATGCCTCCAACATATCTGGCAGACACTATTTACAGCATCCCGTCAGCCCCCCCCCCCCCCCCCCCCCGGGAATTTTAAAAATAGTGAGCCAAATCACCTACCTTCGGAGGGTCACTGGTCGTTGTCCAAAAGTCTGGTGAATCGATGCTTTCAGTCTCTGTAGCTTCAATTTCCTCCGCATATCTAGTAATTTGACCCAAAAGAGCGTTGCTAAAATAAAGGAGATGTCTATGTAACCCCAACTTAACAGCAACTGCACCCAAAAATTTATTGGAGACCATAGCCATCTACCAATTGTTAGCTTTATCCCATTACATACCATCCTCTCATTTTAAGGTGGTTAGAAAATACCTTATGTTCCGTGAGCCATTGAGGATCCCGGTCGGGGTATTTGTGATACAAATGTTCGACACAAACCATATCGAGCAGCGAATCCCCCAGAAACTCTAGTCGCTGATAACACGGAACTTTACTCCATACCGTTGGGTATGAAGCGTGGGTGAACGCAGACGAGAGAAGCCTTGGGTACTTGAAACGGTAGCCCAGACGATCCCCAATCTGTTGAGCCAGGTCCAGTTGAGTATCATCCGCCTCTGTGATCTGATAACGAGGCAATGAATACAATCCGACATAGCTCTGCCAGTCCGAGACCTGATGATTCTCGCTGTTCACGAAAGCAGTGACTGCTTTGACCGCGGTGTCAAACCGATGGACTCTTCCCCCAGACAACAAGGAGGCACCGATCAAAGCCTCACAGATATCCGCAATTGATTTATCGGCTAAAGAATGTTTTTTTTCTGCTGTTTCAGACTTGGCCTTACCTTGAAGAAGCTTAATACCCTCAGGATACCAATTCCGTCTGTGGAGAGAACCCGTTGTCAGTGAAGGCACAGAAACAAAACATAGGAACTCTCAAAACGAACCTTGAGAAACCCTGGGTGCGGACAAACTCATAGATTCCAAGACTCATCGCAGTGTTAAATAAGTTTTGATTGCAGATCAAACACATCCTTTTGACATGAAAGTCGAACTCGTCGTTGTCAGCGTTCATCGCAAACAGCGATATCGACGTCGACATCTTCAGAAAACAGTCCCCCAAAAACTCCAGGCGCTCATAGTTCTTGCCCATTCCACGCTGGAAATGAATCTGTTCCGCTCGATGTTCTTCTGTATTGTCCGAGTCTTTTGTCAGAGCTTCGAGAGCGAGTTCCGGAATGATGGTCAACTGTAGTTTGTTGCATGCCTCGAGAGCAATCAGATAGGACTCAATGCGACTAATCATCGCTGGGAAAGTAAACGCAAATACAGCCACCGGCGCGGGTAACTACGGAAAGTTAGTGCCTCTGCAATTATTGCAGTCGGGAAAGCTCTCTTACAGCAGAAATCCTCAGGGGCTCCGGACAAATATAATAAGCCGTCTCTACCCCCTTCTCCTGCTCCGTCGTCCTATCCAAGAGGTTTCGGCGAAGTCGAACTAACTCTGCACGAACAACCGGCTGGTTCCAATCACATGTCCCAAGAAAGTTTAGACGAGATTTCTTATACAAACTTTACAATAATTCATTATGTTGTCCATATACCTTCTTTTTGCCATAGTTGGTGGCGGTGGATCTGAGGGACGAAGGTTTAGTTCCAATTCAGACGTGAAATAGCGATATCTGCCATCCCACTTGTCGAACATACATATGTTTTCCAAAGAACTGCGTGGCATGTCGGAGGTCCAGCAGATTTCCGGGTTCTCCTGAACATACTGGATAATTTTCCAGTCAATAAGTTGTCGCAGGTTTGAATCCTCCAATACGTTCCCATATTCCAAGCTTATCGGTGCAAGCCAGTATGGCATCATGGCCGGCTGGTGATCGTATACCTTGTGGAACAAATCCTGGAAAATCCTAAGCGTAAACGTGGTGAACAGGTCCAACTCAGACTGCGAAACCTGCATCGACGCTCGTAGAGGGATTGAAACAACATCGCACTCTATGTCAGTCTCAATATACAGCGGAAATACAGGAAATTTGGGCAGTGATTCCCGTGTTAACAACACGAGAGGTTGATGCACGCGCCGTAACTTCGCAGAGGGCCGCAAGGTCAAAACAGTCGCATAAACCTCACAAGGGGTCATGCCACGAGACTTCTCCCACAATTTTGGCTTCACCATCATGCCATATTGATTCGTTTTCTTCGATTTGATAGCCAATTTCGCGTTCCTCATAAGCGGCAGTCTTTTGTGATACTTAGACAGGAAGTAGTCATCGAGAAGCCCGTTCTTCCTGAGTATCAAGCATGTTTCAAATGCGGCGGATTGTTTGGCAGACAGCTTCGCTACTGCTGGTCTTCCCGTCAAGCCTCGGACAGGAGATTTCTCGGGGAGCACGACCTCGCAGACGAAAGCACCCCGTATTCTATGAATGAAGTAATTTACTCGGGTTGACATCTCATTCTCGTATTGCTGAATGCCGTTAGCCACCATATGCTTCATGATTATATTTTCTTCTTACCAAAGAACTTGCATAATGTGCAAGGACCGCAAGCGCAGAGTTGTAAGTTAGCTTTGAGCCAGTGCTGGAAACGGTGAAAGTTTTACGGCGTCTTTCCTTATCCAAAAACTTGTCCAATTCGTCGCTTGTACCACGGATAATTCTGTCTTCAGGGAGAGATTCGCAAAATTGCCGCATGATGTTCTTTGGGGTTGTTAGCTCGGAACAGCCGAATTTCTCATTCTATACTCACTTCTGCCTCCTGAACTTCATCAAGGCACCGTTGATGAATGAGATTATCTCGTTCCATCATGTGCGCATACTGCATGCCATAGTTAGAGAGGCTCAAAAATTATTGGGGAGCAATCATACTACGGAGTTAGGATGCCGAGCGCGCCCCCGACTCTGCACGTATTCGATCATTGTTTTATAAAGATCGAACCTAAATCACTGTCTGTCAGCTCCACACTTGCTGATGAGAGAATAGGATATGAGTGTTATCACCTAACAACTAAATTGCAATCTGGAATATCCAATCCTTCCTCCGCAACAGAGGTTGCAAACTTCACAAATTAGCAGGACAACTAGAGAATTCAAGAATACGAAGAAAACAAACACACCAAGCAGTTAAGCTCTCCTTTACGAAATTTCAGCAATGTCAAAAACTGCTGTCGGAAGGAGACCTTTTCGCCGCCAGCTTCGTCAGGGCGAACACCAATAAGCACACCCGTCCGCATGTGCCGCGTCCCTATTCGTGAAAACAATTCTCCTAATAGCCTCGCAGAGTGCCGCTTCTCCACGAAGACAATGCATTTTGTGTCTGTGTGCCTTTCAAAGTACTTTGAAAGCTGATGGTGCAACAGTCGCACCTTTGGGCTGAGATGTTCGGGACAGTTAACCGGAGTATAAAAGGTGTGATCTTTTATCACCTTCACAGCTTCGCGAAGACTCTTAATCATTTCGTCAACTCCCTTAGTGTGATTTCCAGAACTGGTACGCATATAACGCCTAGATATGCTCCCTTCCAATTTAGGCAATGAGGGCTCGTCCAATACGATAGTCCACAACCAATCAGAGCACCATCTCCCCAACGTCGAGGTGGCCTCCAAGGAACAGATGAACATCTTCTTGAGTACACTAATATTCCCAAATTGTGAATGCATGCTTTTGTATAAGTCGGTTTCAAAAGCGGGATCCAGCCTATCGTAGACCCATTGTTGTTCGGTTGGCCGAGCTACCGATTGCCGCAAAGCATCCCAATTAGAGGTAGTTGCAATCTGGCTATCGAGAAGCATCTCCAGGGATCTATTACGACCATTAGTAGAGAGAGAGATGAGGATGGTAATGTCGGGATGGTATACTTTACAGCTGTTACCACATCAACTTTCGCATCAACTGGGGATGCTGTCATGCCAAATATCTTAGGCCTATGTTGTGACTCGGTCATTTGTAAATAAAAGTCTTTTACAATCCTATAGATTCCATCATCACGGACACAGAATGGGCAGAAAACATGGAATCTTCTAACCTCGCATATGGATGGTCCTTTTTCGTATGATGAGCCTCATCAAAAATAAGAAGATTAATCTGTTCCATCTGGATAAAAGAATGCAGCAAACACTGATATAGTACTTCCGCTGTGCAAACGATGATCATGTTTTTTTGAAAAGTGCCTTTTCCAGGTTTCCTTGCTCCATAAGTCAGTTTGCAATGCTCCACAGAATTTATCGATACTTTGATCAATATTTGCTTTCAGGACGGCGGCTTGCTGGTACACAAGCGCCACGCTATCGACCTATTTATCAGATATTTAGATATTTACTCTTTGTTTGGGAAGGTAGCAAGACACACCAAGAAGAATGATATACGGGGTGGTTTTCCCCTAGCTCGATCAGCCAATTCGATTCGAATCATATGTTTGAGCAAGAGTACGGCGATCAATGTTTTGCCCGATCCTATCCATATTAATATCTATACAGAAAAGCAGAGATAGAGGGCCGCATACCAGTATCCAACACAGCGATGATATTCGTTGTCTTCGCCTTCTCAAACAGCTCCAACTGGTACTCCCTTGGGTCGTGGATGACAGATGAGAAGTCCTGCTTTGCTATCAGTTTCGATATAGAAAGCTCACTGTCGTTCTTCACTTTCATTGCCTTCTGAATATCCTCAGCCGTAATTGTTTCAGCTCGTTTGGATAGCCTTGTGAGTCAACTCCATCAGAAAACGCAAAGTCGGCTCAAGGGTTAATAGGGGATACCAACAGAGATTTGAAGATTTCGTTTTGTCTCTGTCTTCGATCTGCTGGCTCTAGTGAAATCTGATCAGAGCTGTCTGACTCGCTATCCGATCCATCAGGGCCGTCGAACACTACAGGGGACTCATCATCTAGGATCATGAGATCCACGTTTTCTTCTTTATCCCCCATCGCTTTCTTTGGGGAGACAGGACTTTGGATCACACTGTGGTCAATGATTCCGTGAGAGGTCGGCTGTCTTGGAAGGCATCAGATCTGGTAAAGGAATCAAGATATTGAACTGTGGATATAGACCCAAGGCAGTGAATGAGAGTGTAATAGTTCAGAGAAATAAGCCTCTTGAATGGATAGAAATGGGTATGAGATAATCCTAAGCTCTCAGAAAGCCCGGATCTATGTAAACAAAGGAAAACAAATCCTCCATATCCGATGCAGATGTTGATGATCCGTTGGCTCCACATGAGTCTTGAGGACAATATGAAAGAACAAGTGCAGAGAACAAAGAAACTCATGTTTGGATTTCCTAATTGCAGGTATATACATCACATCCACCAAAACATCTCATTTCTAGTAACATTAGAAGCACAATTGGAAATATACTCCTTTTCTTTGTTGGTTTCGGGCAACAATTTATAAAGTTGAGGTTGAACTCTGAGCAGTATGTGCAAGAAGCTTTTATTCACATGACTTTAGTTAACCTCACCTCTGCCAAGTTCACATCCAAAAGGGAATATATTCCTAGCCAAGTAAGTATCTCCCATTAAAGACCTTTTAAAACCTCAGCTATCTTCTGTATATACCTGTCGTTATAGGGTCAACTATGGACATACAAACCCTCAGCTCTCTCTTCTCTCGCGCGAAAGCCCACAAAAAAGCTCTGGACACAGCATCTTCAGAATCTATAATCCAGCTCAGTGACGTTATCGCGGAGTTCGAAGAATGTCAACGCCGCATTGCGCATCTATCCCTATTCAGTGGCAATGAGTCGCTCGAGGACATCACCACTGGAGACCTACAGTTCGTAACTATATAATTTACTATTCTTCTACTTTCGGAAAAAAGAACAAGCCATACTAAACGAAATGCTGTTACCCCGAATGCTACAGGTACCTCACAGTTGATTACATCCTAGCCGATCTCCTTCAAAAATCGTACAGTGCAGATCGTATCAAGAGCTTGCAGCGCTCGCGGGACGAATACGAAAAATATCTGGAGTGTTTAGATCAGTATGACCTACTCTCCCCGGACGATAAGAGGCTTCATGAAAATTACACGGATGATCCGGCCTCCTTTACCCTGGCTCCTTTGAACGATGCAGCAAAGCGAAGGGATATTAAGGTATCAAGATTTAGAGAGGAGAAGGAGTTGAAACAACGGCTAGAGGTATATATGCACCTACCCCATAGTCCACAATCCACACTCCACTAAAAGCGGATGCTAACCAATATCATGAAATTGGCAGCATCTTTCGCAAAACCAAAACAGTATACAACCCGACGATGATTTAGTTCGACAATTGTATCTAGCTGAGATTAAGCTCTATACACATCAGACATTCCAGGCCCTAGACATGCTATCCCAAGAACTATCTATGCTCACAGGAGCCCAAAGTGCAGGCCCCTCTGCCCATCCCGTTTACGATCATGATGCAAGGAAACGTGACCGAAGCGATAAGTCTGGCTTTTCCGAGCGTTTGGATATAGGGCTCGGACAAAATACTCGTGGAGGCGGAACAGGGCCACTCCTAAGCAAGAGCGGGGTACCACTACAACCGTTTGTCCTCACAAGCAAGCGAACGGAACTTCAAAAGGGGGTCTTCCGACCCGGTCATAGCCTCCCGACTATGTCTATTGATGAATATCTAGAGGAGGAGAGGAGGCGAGGGGGTATTATTGAAGGGGGAGGCGAGCAGTCTGGCCAGCCGAAAGAAATTGACGAAGATGACTTGGAAAAAGCTGACGAAGAAACCATGAAAGCAAGAGCGTGGGATGAGTTCACGGAAGATAATCCACGAGGATCAGGTAACACTCTAAACAGGGGCTAATAAATCCATTCGATCGGAAGAAAATTTTTGGAGGGTATCATTGAATATCTACCGCCCCTAGTGTCATCTTGGCATTCACTTCCCGCCCTATCTCTCTCCGGCACTCCAAAAGAGGAGGGATGGTGGGGTCACTCCTGGATGTAATCCTATGTTAGCACATGGTACCGTTTCTTTTACATATGAAATCGAGATGGGACACATACACGGAGAGGGAAATTCTGTTTTTCCAACTCTGGCCACTTGCTCAGCAGTAACCCAAACAATTCGCGGGTCAAAATCTCATATCCCTGCAAATTAAACACTGAAGTCAGTTTCGTGAAAAGACCACTCAATACAGAAAACACAAACAGACATACCTTACTACCAAAATGCAACCCATCAATAAAGTACTCCCTCCCAAACTCCGCCGCCCCAGGCATTCCCGAGCCGGGCAGCCTCTCCTTCAAATCCAGCTTATCAAACCCGCCCCCCTCAGGCACCTTCTCCTCGCACGCAAATTTAGTCACGGCAGTCCAAAAGTCCAACACAGCGACACGATCCGTCTTCCTTTCAAACTCCTTTCCAATCTCAACAATTTTCTCCGCAAAGGCCCGCTTTGACGCCCAGGTCCTATGTCCCCTTCCCATCCTCGCAACCGACTTCAAGACACCTTCGACTTCAGGCAGGGGGTTAACAAGCCCCATTCTGTCCGAGGGGATGTCGACTGGCGGAGGTGTGATTAAGATTACTTTGGTCTCCTGCGTGCCAGGGTGATCTACGATACTGTTCACGTAGTATCGGATGTGTTCCTCGAATTCCGGGAGGGGTACGTAGGGGTCTGTGTATAAGAGGCAGGCGTCATTTGCACCAAGGAAAATAGATATGAATAAGGGTGCAGGGGGACCGCGCTTTTCGATCACTTGAATGATGCATTTTTCAAAGGTTTTGCGGAGACTTTTTGTTGTTTGTCTGGATTTTGGAAGAGGGTTTTGGGTTTAGATACAGCAATGGCTTTTAGGGGTGGTTATTGCACATATGGGTATGGAGATATAGAATTGATTCCTCAACCTCTAGAGAGGAGGAGTAGCATTTGAATCCTTAACCGTCCAGGAAAGAATAAGGAAATCTGCTAGGACTCAGCTTACCCGGAATACCCTGCGAATATTTAGACAAATCAGCACTGGATCAATCAAACCACTTTCTCTCGAATCCAAAATCACTGCCAGCCAGCCGCATCGAAAACAATATTCTATCTTTTTGACCCACGCAACTTCCCCATCTATCCTGAATCAAAAAATATAGTAATTACAAAAAACGAAATACCAAGCACAAACTCACCTGCATTAACAACCTCTACCCTCCTGTCGTAATATTCACCCAGCTTCCATGCAAACCCATTATCAGACTCGTAACAAGCGCGCTCCGTCAGCGAGTCTCCAAACAGATAGATGCGTGGATAGTCATTTGGTTTCGTTTCTTTAATCATAGTTAACGCCTTGAAATCATTTTCTTGCTTTGGGTATTCGGGGCAGAAGGTTGGGGATATTCTATGGGAGCGGGATGTTGACTGAGTTGTTCGTTGCAAGGCTGCTGCAGCGGCTGCTCGTCCCTCATCGAGTCACATGATGAAAGTGGGAAATCTGTAAAATTATCAGAAATTAAACTAAGATTTCTTTATGGAGCGGAAAAGAGAGCCTTGTAGACAATGATTGTTTATTCATTGTTTTGGACCCGAGTTCTATATCATGACTATTGCCTATTTAGATATCATTTGTATCCACTGTAGTTCCGGCAAATCTAATAAATATATGAAAGCATCCATCACATCCTATAGTTACCTGAGCCATTTCGGGGTATCCACTCATATCGCAGTCGAAAATAAAACGAGAAAGAAACGCAGACATAAATCCAACCAACTAATTCCCCCAAATCTTCTTCTTCTGCTGAATAACCTCCAATATCTTCCCCGCACCCTTAACAATCAACTCCTCCGCAACCGTCTTCCCAAACCCCTCCGCCTCCACCTCCGACCTAATTTCCGCCTCCATCTCAGCCTCCACAGCCTCCTTCCCATCCACACTGGCCACAATAGCCCTAAGCCTCAACTTATCTACCTCCCCCTCCCCCTCCCCCTTCACCCACTCCGTCTCAACGCCAAGCGGCGCACTACAGCCGCCCTCCAATGCCCTCAACAAACTCCTCTCCGCCAAACACGCAAACGTCGCCCTCCTATCCCCAATCTTCTCAATCATCGCCCTCATCCGCTCATCGTCCGCGCGTATCTCAACCCCCAACGCCCCCTGCCCAACAGCATGCAGCATCTTGCCGTTCTTCGAATCAAGGAAATGGGAGATGCGCGCACCTTGACCACTACGCAGAAGGCCAGCCGCGGCTAGAATGATACAGGTAAATGGTCCGTCTTCCGCATCCAACTTTGCTAATCGTGTCTCAATGTTTCCTCGTATATCCTGGGGTTTGAGATGGGGGTAGTGTCGTGATAGCTGAGCGATGCGCCGGACGGAGGAGGTCCCTACTACGGATCCTGCGGGGAGTTCTGCCAGTGTCATTTTTGGTAGACCCTTTTTGATGACTAGGACGTCTCGAGGGTCTTCGCGGGGCACGACAGCGCCAAGAGCGCAGGTTTCGGGGAGCTGGGTTGGGACATCTATTTAGAGAATGTGATATATTTGTTAGTTTGTTATCGATGAGCATGTAGAGAAAGAAAGGAACAGCCGGACGAAACAAATATTGGAATGATCAGATGAGACAAATAAAAATCAAGCAAAAGACACATGTACCTTTTAAGGAATGAACGACAAAATCAATCTTCTTCGCGACCAGTAGTTCCTCAAGCTCTTCGGTCCAAAGATTCTTGGTGGTGAATTCGCGAAGCGGGGTGACTTTATTCAAGTCCCCCGCAGTATCCTGGGAGTGAACCCTGAATTCATACTCCGGCCAGGCAGTTTTAAGCGAAGACCGTATTAGATCTGTTTGTAGCAGGGCAAGTTTTGACTTGCGTGTGCCAATTGTTAGAGTGGTTGTCGGCGTCGTTCCGGGTGCCGGGTGTGTTTGTGGAGGAGGGGCAGATGCCATGATTATAGATGCGGAGGGAGGGGATTCGCAGCAAACACTATTCCTTGTATAAATAGATTAGTTAACGGGATTGCAGAACTAATCCAGGTCTATCGAGGCATCGGAGGCAATTGATTTGATCGTAATAATTACGCACGCGGGGAGCAGTTGAGCAGATGAAACGCAGGTAATTGTGTATTGTTCAGTTTTTACAGTGCAGTTGGAGGAAAATTTAAGTTCCGCCACCAGAAACTGCGCCTGGTTTTGTTGTCGAAAGGGGTTACAGTTAACTAGGTATATCACTATTGTACGCTGTAGTTACAGCCATAACTACAACAATTTTTAATGTGATAGAGGTAGAAAGAAGCCGGTAAAATAATAAAAATATTAATACCGCAATAAAAAATTTATCTCCCAATTACATCACCAGTTGCAGATATTCCTCTCTGTTCCGGTGTGTTCTGGCGCTGCCAGAGAGAGGTAACCTCGGCATCGGGCTTGGGCTTAGAGATAGCTTCATATTTCAACCCGCCTATCGCCCATCCTCACCTCATTCCCTTTCCCTCCTTCTCGCCACACTTCACCGAAGACTCTCAAAGCATCGCTATCCACCATTCCGTTCTCTTTACATGAGGCGCTCTGTGCTGAATTCCTCAGTTTGCTTCTGAACTTCTAATACCACCTTTTAATCAAGTCTCATTCGGTCTCACAAGGCGTGCGCTAGTCAGTTACTTAATATATCTCCGCAATTCATTGTTACTTGGCGACGAGCTCTCTCACTCTCTTGGGCGATCACAACATAACACCAGCCCTTGAGTTAGCGGTTACTTAGTAATTACTATCAGACCCATTTAGAACCTCAACCATTATGGGTACCAATTCTTCGCGAACAACAAACCTCGCGTTGCTGGCCCTGGCCAAGGATTCGGTTCTCCTGCCAGGAGTCACCATCCGCATCCCCCTCTCCGACCGTGCTGATATCCCTCTTCTCCTGACCTCTCTCTTCAGCAAAACCTCCTCAAAAGCCGGGAATGCAACCCTTGTTGGTTGTGTCCCCCTCAGCTCGCCGTTTCTGAGCAGGGATGGCAAGCAACTGCTGGAGAATGGGGACGCAGCAAGTGCACGATCGGAAGCTTCCAGGACAGTCGAGCCAGCCAAAGCTTCCAAGAACGATATCTTCGGCTATGGCACTGTGGCTAAGGTAGTTGGTGTTCAAGGGAGACCAAGTAGCGAACCATATCTGCTCGTGGAGGGATTGAGGAGGTTTTCGATTCGCAAGGTTACCAGGGAAAGTCCATATCTTGAGGCTGATGTCACTCTACATGACGAGATCGGTACGCCCTACTTTGATATAAAGGAAATCGTTTGTAGATACCAAGCTAACTCATATCGACCCACAGCCCCTATTGCCACTGACCTAGAAATTGTGAATCTGTTTGATCAGGTCAAACGGTTGTCAAGAGAACTTTTGGCCTTCCTTAGACTTACCTCCTTCTTTTCCCAGCAGACGGCGGGTATATCGCCCCTGCTTGCTAGACGATTCGAGCTTTTCATTGCCAAAAAGAATATCTCCCAAGCAGGTGTGCTCGCTGATTTTATGGCTGATGTGGTGGAAACTAGCTTCGAAGAAAAGCTGCAGCTTCTTGCCTCAGTAGACCTGAAGGCCAGACTGGAAAAAGTTGTCGAACTTTTGTCCAGACAGGTTCAAGGCATGAGGAATAACATCAAGGTGACTTCCATCACCACGTCGAGCAACCCCTCAAACCTTGGCGTTGATATCAATCAATTGGATCCCCGCCAAAGAGAACTTCTTGCCAGACGCTCTATGGCGGGAATGAATGGGTTTCCATCCGGCATCAATGGAGGCATTGGTGATGGTGGAGAAGAGAAAGAGCCAAACGAAATTGATGAACTACAACAGAAGCTTCAGGATGCTCAGCTGAGCCCAGAAGCCCAGAAGGTAGCAGACAGAGAACTCAAGCGGCTCCGTAAGATGAACCCTTCCAACGCTGAATATGGAGTTTGTCGAACGTACTTGGAAAATCTAGCCGAGATTCCTTGGACTAGAGTCACTGAAGACCAGCTGGGGGTGGAAACGCTCCAGAGAGCTAGAAAGCAGCTTGATGACGATCATTACGGCCTAGAGAGAATTAAAAAGCGACTTCTGGAGTATTTGGCTGTCCTCAAGCTGAAACAGACCCTCAATAAGGACGTTGAGAACCAAATTTCGAAACTTACCACGGATTTAGCTGCTATTGAAAACAGGGGTGATGAAGCTGAATCTAATTCTGACGCTAAGAGAGACGCCATGGAAACCAAACTGCAGCTTCTCAAGGCAAAGCGTATGGGAGATAAATCTCCAATTATGCTTCTTGTCGGTCCTCCTGGAACTGGAAAGACCAGTCTTGCCAAATCCGTGGCCACAGCACTTGGTCGCAAATTCCATCGTATTTCTCTTGGAGGCGTAAGAGACGAAGCTGAGATTCGCGGCCATCGCAGGACATATGTCGCTGCTATGCCTGGCCTTATTGTGAATGGCCTAAAGAAAGTGGGCGTTGCCAACCCAGTCTTCCTGCTTGATGAGATTGACAAAGTGGGCGGCTCCAATTTCCATGGCGATCCATCAGCTGCAATGTTGGAAGTGCTTGACCCTGAGCAAAACCACAGCTTCTCAGACCACTACATCAACATCCCCATCGACCTGAGTAAAATATTGTTTATCGCCACTGCAAACTCTTTGGATACCATCCCCCCTCCCTTGTTGGATCGTATGGAGACAATCCAACTTTCAGGCTATACAACAGTCGAGAAGAACCATATCGCATCCCGCCATCTCATCCCCAAACAGATCCGTACCAACGGTCTCTCAGACGGCCAAGTCATCCTCTCTGATGATGTTCTCGAGAAAATCATAGCAGCCTACACCCGCGAATCAGGCGTACGCAATCTCGAACGCGAAATTGGCTCCGTCTGCCGCTACAAGGCCGTCCAGTACGCCGAAGCCCGAGACGCAGGCAAGGAAGAAACCTACAACCCCAACGTCTCCATCGAAGATCTCGACGAGATCCTCGGCATTGAGCGCTTCGACGAGGAAATCGCCGAAAAGCACGCGCGTCCGGGCATCGTAACGGGTCTCGTCGCCTACTCCACGGGCGGACAGGGTAGCATCCTCTTCATCGAAGTCGCCGATATGCCAGGGAACGGCCGCGTACAGCTAACGGGGAAACTGGGCGATGTGCTGAAAGAATCTGTCGAAGTGGCTCTTACATGGGTGAAAGCGCATTCATATGACTTGGCCCTCACCCACGACCCGAATGAGGATATCATGAAACATCGCAGCTTGCATGTGCACTGCCCGTCCGGCGCGATTCCGAAAGATGGACCCTCTGCTGGACTTGCACATACAATTGCTTTGATATCGTTGTTTTCTGGCAAGACGGTGCCCCCAGACGTCGCTATGACGGGTGAGATATCGCTGCGGGGCCGCGTGATGCCTGTTGGAGGCATCAAGGAGAAACTTATCGGCGCGCACTGTGCGGGCGTGAAGACAGTTCTGCTCCCGGAACAAAATCGTAAGGATGTAAGGGATGTACCCGCGGAGGTTAAGAATAGTTTGGAGATTGTGCACGTAAAGTAAGAGTTCTCCTTCTTTTTTTCCGTTTTATTCGTCCTCCGTTTTAATTTACACGTTACACTTTTTACTAACTCCCCACAGTCACATCTGGGAAGCAATTCGACACATCTGGCCGCAGGGTCACTGGCCAGGCGAACACACTCCCGTTTTTCAGAGTAGACTATAATATAGGGTCAAGGCGATTTCCCCCGCGTGTCCCGTTGAGGGGTTGCAAATTAGCGAGCGGTGTTTTTGGTTTACTTCATTTTCATGTAGTCCTTTTGCCTAGTTGTTGGTCCATTTTAATTCCCACCTGTTCTGCATCCATACATAGCTAACTGGGTTTAGTGGTTTGTTTTATCGTCACTCTTCCAGTTAACACTCTATTCTACACTCCTCATGGCGTTGTTTTTCGCTCTATGCCTGTGCTGGAGCCCGTTTCAGACAGCTTTGTCTACTAATCTCCCTGATCGTTGATTTGAAATTTCTATTTATTGTGGCGTCCCTTGCAGAGTTACGTTCTTCTAGTATCTGTTATATCCTGTCGAAGGAAGTATCACTTCTGCCTGCCCATCAAGTTTTTGAATCGTTTGGCATTTTGCGCTGTACATAGGCCACTAATGAAGTTAAAGTAGTCGACTTTACTATTGAGCACAGATTCCGGAAAGTCTCCATATTCATGTTTTCAGCGTCAACAGGAAGTCCCACCTGGCGCTTCCTAACAGTCTTACAGAAGAACCCAGGACAAGCTATACAACCTGCGTCGCTTAAACATCTCAGAGCAAAACATCTCTATTTGTATAATACATTTCAAGAAAGCAACTAAGGTATTTGCAGTCTCTGCCTTCCCTATTTTCCTTTCTATACATGAAAATATCTATACATGAACAAGATACCCTAGTTCCAGTTGGTCCCACCCATGCAGGGGGTAGAGGATATACAACGAGAAAAAATAGAGAAACACATCGAAAATGATCCCAATAAACCAATGCAGATGTTGCAAAATGAAGAGCACATTCCATATCCATACGAAATCCCGAGCCGAACGTCAAATCATTTTCCCGCTTCATTTGGTGTCCTCCGCAAGACTCGTATGATTAACCCCCTTTAATATTTCAGCAGGCGTCGCTTTCGCACCTTTCAACTCACCACCAATCACAGGTCTCTCGTAATTTAAACCCAGAGCCTTCCAAGTCGGTTCCCACTTCTCCTTCCCGTCCAGCAACCGCTTCGCCTGCTCTGAGACGGTTTTCCACTTTCTTTCCGGGGCCTTGTTCTTGGCGTCGGGCTCCATCTTTTCTGACATATCCCGCTGGTATTCCTTGGTTTCAAAGAACCTTTCCTTTTCCCATCTGTATAGGAATAATAAAGCAGGTGATTAGAGACATAGAAAAGATAATAAACAAATAACGTGGTAGCTGGCGAACGGAAAATTGGGTAAAATAACAAAATGAACTTAAGCTTACGGTTTATAATCCTTCGGCTCCTCAGGCCATATGAACGGCTCAGTCATCTCAACGGTCATCTTCTTCTTAGCCATCGGTCTCCTCCATTTGCCATATCCTTCCTTCCCGCACGGCCTTTCGCGTGTGATTTTCTGCTGCTCAACATAACTCCGTACTTTTATCACGTCCACGCCGTACGCGCGTTTTAGATAGTCTTTAATATCGAGTTTGTTGAAGGTCAGCGGGACCCAAAAGGAGGCATAGCGTGGTGGGAGAAAGGGAGTGCGGATGAGAGTGATGACGAAGTCGGGTCTGGTTTTGAGATGAAATCGCGTAGGTTAGCTAGAGATTGCATTCCTTTGGAGGTGCAATTGAGATTGGCCCCCAATGGATGGAGTAGTAGAAGGGCTGGTATGCATATGACACTAGTAATGAAAGGGAACAAAGAAGACTTGATAGCTGGGGATGTATTCGTACAAGTATATTTGTTTCCGCTGGTCGAGGGGAATGGGGAATATGTAGGGCCGGGCCTCACGGAGCTTCAGTGTGGTTTCTGCTACCTTTTTGCGCATTGTGGGTATCTGATGGATAGGTGGAAACAAGGGAGAGAAAGGGTAAACCAAAATGCCAAAGAGATTCAATAGGCCATTTTCTTGAAGTCTGCAGAAGTTGAGGATCGGACGGAAAATGTAGAAACGAACAAAAATGCGTGGGTGGTGCTTGTGCGCCGCCGTAATTTTTGCTGCCGGCGATAGTATGGGCATCTAACACCAGACAGTTGGACGGCAAATATGGGATAAATATCAAATTTATACAAGAAGGACATTGGAATATATATGTATGATGTGATCATTTTTCATTAAATTCTATACGCTAAATCATGAACTCATTCGTTATGATGCTCATTGCCAAACCCAACACCATATAAATAACCCTATACTAAACCAGACGCCGTATTTAGAATAGTAGAAAGACTCGAAATCTACCAATGCACCCTGTCATTGAGAACCTGATATCCGTAGCTGCTCAATCCCTATTATCCATCTTTAGATTTAGATCAGACGCCTTTTGCGTATCCCCCCGGGGTCCTTTCAATTTCTTCCGTATGACATTTCCCAGAGCATCGACCTCACCATCTAGAGACACCTCTTCATCCACATTTCCTTCCTCGGCTTTAGATTCCTCTTCATCTTCCTCTTCACCCTCAGCTTCGCCTCCATTCCCTTCCTCATCAGACCGCAAGTCATCACGCTCCCCTCCAGCATCTCCGTCCCCATCAACCCCTACCTCCTTCATATATGCCTCCAACTCCCGTGCCATCTTCCTCGAAAAACCCGATGCCTCAACCTCGACATCCAATCTTGCTCCACCTTTCTTTGTTCCCACCAATTTCTTCACATCCTTGAAAAACGGTCCCTTCTCATCACTCACAAACCCAAATCTCCTCTGAAAATACCGTTTGATGCAATTCACATCTCGATCAAAGTACATTTCTGCATTGGGATGATCCACAGAGACCATTTGCGGGAAATCAATCAGAATAGGAATCAAATTGACTTCAACTTCCTCTGTTCCATCATCATCACCTTCCTTCATTTTCCCCTTCGCAACGTCGGAATTTTTCTCCACAGCCTCCTCTTTAATCAAAATATTAAACTCGTTAAAATCTCCATGTATAAGCCCCACCCCCGCCAATCGCACAATCATCTCAATAAGCTCTGCATAAAGCCCCGCTGGATCCGGAATGGAAGAAATCTGCCTAAGCGGGAACGCATCAATCAAACTCATAACAATCGTATGTCTATTCTGCACAATGGGCTCCGGCACAGGAAATCCATGGTCCCGTAGCGCTTTCATGAACGCAAATTCCTTCATCGCTGCTAGGCGTGACATGTACATCCAGGACGCGGAACTGCGGTGGCGCAGGTAGTCGCGGTTGGTCTTGATGGTGCGGAAGGAAATGCGGCCCAAACGGTGAATTTTCAGAATGCGTTGTGCGCCGTCTGAGCTGGCGACGACGATGATGTCTGATTCTTTACCGACGCCGATTTGGTTACCGACAGAGTATATGGATTTTTGTTTTTGGTGCGTGTGGAGGGCGAGGTAGTCGAGGCCGCCATAGGTGAGGCGATAACCGTCGTCTGGAGTTGAAACGTTCATATTAGTTTATGCAAATTGAGACTCGAAAGGACATAGAAGACTGTAAATCATCTCTTAGGAACATCGTACGTACATTTTGCATTTTTAACTCGCGCTATCAGATTGATCTTTGCCAAATTCGATATACACTTGTGCACAATACTACCACCGCGCAGCCCGGATAACTGGATGATTAACGGCGTCGGTACAACTTCATGATTCCTACTGCCCATCTCAACCTGCCAGAAGGAAAGTGAGTAAGTCAGTGTCCTTGATATCAAGCTGTCTAGGGTATAGGAGGGAAAAGATGTATGTAGCTGCTCTCCTGAACCGCGGGCGGGGCAAGAGAGGAAAAGGACGCAGGGAAAGCCAGAACGTGAACATACAGCTGCAAGGGTACGGAAGTCCTCTACGGTAAGATACCGCATCGCCTTTGGATCGAGCTTCATTTTGGCGAATATTCCAACTGCTGGAGAAGCGGAGAGAAACGGGATAGGGCGGATATTTTATTAAGCCGTTGGACTGGAGGTACAAAAGGGCAAACTTTATTAGCTTCAATTAAACCTTTATTTGATTTACCCACAACTCTACAGCTCGAACGGGCTGACCGCGGACATGGGCGTTGGGCGCTAGATACGTAAACTAAAGGAATAAATAATAACACCTTACGGGAATATACTAGTTGTAGTATGTAGGAACACCAGATAATATTTAGCAGCTTTGTATTTAACAATATTCGCCCAAATCACACATTTCTAATCTATCAAAGATATCATATGAGATGGAGGGGGGCATATCAGTGGCGTTTCTTTTCGGTTTATTTCTCTTATGAAGTTTCCATGGACAACAGATATTTTCTAGCCGAGATCACAAGTTATGAGAATTTTGGGAGAAAAGGAAGATAAAAAGGAGGAACATATGCCATTTAAATCGTGGGCCAAACCAGATAGTTGTACTTGTATAAAAAAGCAAAAGGCCTTCACTACCCTAATGAGAAGGGGGAAGCAGCAAAAATTATACCCGTTACACGCTATGGATACAGAGGTAGGTTTTTCCCGGGGAAAATTGGGAAACAATTAAAAAGAAAAGTTGGTCCCGAATCTTCTTAAGTGGAGCTTACCCATTCGGGGTTCTGTGGTGGGAAAAACATTAAAAGTCAGTTATTTTGCTACACTACCATCTACGTTGGGCGGAATGGAGTCAAAAAGTTCAATACTAATGGATTTTCCGGCTTACCTTGCGCAGAATAACAAGTCCCTCCAGGGTACTACTTAGACTGATGTATTCCTCATCTTCCAACTCCGCCCTCTCTCCATAAGCCAATAGCACCGGCGTGCTCTGCGTTTGCCAGCCAGTAATCGTCTTTGGCTTTCCTGCCTGACCCACGACATCAACAGCCTGCCCAACGCGGACGTTCACAGTGAGCGGCTTTAGATCTTCATCGAGCGTTACTAGGAATCGCGGATACATGGCCGTAACAAAAAAATAGAGGAGATAGTGCGCGTCGGCGAGAATGAAATCCTTTGCATCAATCATGGCGACCAGGACCGTAAGCAGGCCGGCAGCGGCCACGCGGGAAAGGACCTGGCGATCTGTGTGGAAGGGGTTGACGGATAGACTGCCTTTGCCCATATGGAGGAGACCCTGGGCAATGCGGACCATGAAGAGTGAGTTTTGATCACGGTGGTAGTAGCTTGCTAGTTGCCGGAGGAGCTGTGCGAGTCGTGCATTATTGGTTCCGGCACCAAGAAGGCCCATGGCGAAAATGGAGTTGATGGCGACGTCGTTGTCATTGTCGTGGCTGTATCTGGATAGGGTGTCGTATACCTTCATTTGGGGATTGCTTGGGCTGATCAAGCCCATGGCGAGTGGGACTGCTTTTCGGATGTTTGCGGCGCCGTAGTGCATCAGATGTCCAAATTGCCGCAGGACCATATCTTGACCAATATCTTCGCCCATTGCTATGAGAGAGAGTCCGATAACAGCATAAGATTGCACCAGCTCATCACCTTTCTTCTCTTCCTTATCTTCGATGTAGTCGTTACAGATGTGGAGCAGTTCTTGGAGCTTTAACACCGTGCCGGTACCAGCCCAGGCGCACACCGAAGCAAGAACAGAAGTAGGTTTCGCCATGGGATGGTCGATCGCCTTAAGAATATCCAGGATAACATCGACCTCTTCCTGCCGGCCAAAGTAGAGCAGCGCAAGACCAAGGGCCATAAATCGTGTCCATTTATCTTTCAACTGCCTCTGCCTCTCCTCATCCATCAAGGTAGTCGCGATAGCCTCACTAACTTGATGATTGGAAGAGCCGACAAAAATCATTCCCAGTGATACAGCTGCCATGGCAGATATTTGCATATCAAGGAAGGCATCTTCAACGATGGGCAGAAGGAGTTCGAGGAGCTCCTCTTTGCACGAGCCGGCATACGCTAGACCCAGACCCATTATTGCTGCCACCCTGACTGTCACACTCTTGGCCTCTGGTCCAACAGATTCACTGAGTAGAGCCATTGCCGGGTCTGCGTCAAGTCGAACGCCAGAGTTAAGGATACCAATACCAAGCAATCCTCCTGCCTTGATCTGCTCCTCTTCAGCCAGCGTGAATTTATCAATTTTATCCAGACCTTCCTCCACGTCCCATTGCAGCAGCATTCCCAACGACGCAGCCGTGGAAAGCATACCGTCATCTTTCGTTTTCCAAACCCAGGGCCCCTTATCACCGTCCACTAACATGAGTTTATCGTTGCAGAATCCAGCATTGGCGAAAGCATTGACGAAAGCGCTTGCCAGGTTATGTCTTGCGGAATCCACATTAGTGAGCCCAGCCCCCCGACTGTTCTCCAGATGTGTTTTGTAGATGTCTTCCGGCATCTTGGGATCTAGAATATTGAGTTCTTTTGCAAGGGCCTTGAAGTGGTTGTGTAGCTGAATATTGTGAAGGCACTCTGTTAGCTCTTGGCCGCCTTCCTCTTCCTCCTCTGGTGTCAAATCAAGCCATATCTGTTGCCGCGCTATAAGGAATGCCATTTGTCTCCTGATAGCCTGATCGTTAGTTGAATTGAAATCGTTCTTGATAAGATCGATATCGTTGAGACGAATAGCAATAACAATGGCTTGAGTGAGCTTGTTGTACATCATGTAGATGTCATGTGCCGTCCTCAGGAACTGATGGTCTTCAGGGTATGTGAGAAGGTTGACCATGCTGACCATATACAGACAGACTCTCGAGTACGTATTCTCGTCAAGGAACTTGGGTATTTCCTCGATCATCTCAAGTTCACTCAGGAGATCCACTGCGTCTGCCTCAGCGTTATGGGCTAGGAAGTATGGCACCAGTGATAAAGAAAGATCAACCAAATCTTGCACATCCTTATCATCCGTCAACCGATTTTGGTATTCCTGCCCAATCTCCAGCGCAAGGTGTCGGATGTACTCGTGACCCCACGAGCCCAGATCGTTCGATTTGGTTAGCAGGCGATATTTGAGGGTCTCCAGCTTCTCTTCGTCTCCGTAGGTCATGCCCAGAACCGATAGCATATCTGCAAGGGAGTCCTAGATGCATATACCGATTAACACAAACACAGATATATCAAAATGTTAAAAAAAAGAAGATGCCGCACCTTATCATCACCCGCGGGCCATTGCTCGTAAAGCACAGCAAGCTCATCATAATGTGGTCTAAGGAATTTAAGAGGTTTCGGAACAGCGGTCATCGAGGAGGTAGACGTTTTGATGAAGGTTTTTATAGCTTCCAAAGCAGGCTTGTAGAGAGACTTATCGGATTCCTATGTAGTTTAAAAAGTGCAAGCCCATTAGCTCTTTAGATTTCAAACCGCCTGTAAGCCCAGTAGGCGCACCATCAACCACGGCCGGCGAATAGTAACTGACGTGTAACCTCTCAACGAGCATCTCAAGTTCATTTTTAAGCTGTTGATCTTCCTCACTAAGCTCTTCTACAAAATAGCAACCACATGTTTGTTAGCTTCCATTCATAACATGGGCACTTATCCGCGGAGGGTTAAGAGGACCGAGAGCAGGTAGGAGTTCCCATTCCGTACCTTCTTTTGTTTCCTCCTCCTTTTTCCCATTCGTTAGAGATTTGGCATCTTTACCATCCTTCTTCTCCCCATCCAGGTCCCTGACATCATCCACCTTTCCTTTGCCCTTGTCGGCTGCATTGGGTCGCTCGTCATTCGGCATGGCGCAAGGTCTGAAAGGTCAAGAAACGCGCCTACGAAGCCCGGGCAGCTAATCTCTTGAAAAGGATCTATGGTGAGGCGGTAATGACAGGTGTTTAATGAAACACGTTTGAGGCTGTTGGGTTTAATATTAAAATTGTTGGTGAAAAAGTCAACTTGAGAGCTTTGAGAGGATCGTTCGATGTTGTTCAATATTCAACCGTTCAGAGCTCAAGCCGTCAGTTACCTAAGCCGAACGTCAACACGTGACCTTCAAATTCGTACCAGCAGAATCCGTGCAGATAGCTGTGTATGAAAAAGGTGATCGATAACTTTGGATAGTTAACACTTGTCCTACCCTTTTGCTCATAAAACTCTTAATATTTCTTTCCTATATACAAAAAGATCAAGTAAAATAGCCCTAGATTACTAGCATACAGCAAACCCAATTGAATATGATTCAAGGTTTTTGTCGATTGGGGAACAACCACCTATTCACAAAGTAAAACAACTGAGGAATATAGAAAAATCCACAAAAGTATGGAAAGGGCTCAACTTTATTATGCTTTTTGAAACCCCATGCTCTGAAGCAGTATAAATTCCAAGCAAATAACTCATGAAATACCACCAGCCAACGAACGAACCAAAAAAAAAGAAAAAGAAAAAGAAAAAGAAAACAAGAAAAAGAAATCAATGACATCGTACTAATACAGGCGTTCCTTCAAGACAAAAGTTACTTACAACCCTCCATCCACCCTAAGTCCCTAGTCATCCTCGCCCAAACAGAACAAATCATCCGCCCTGATATATGTATCCACTTGTTGCTCAGCGCCGTCGTCGTCGTCGTCGTCGTCGTCGTCGTCAGCAACATCGCACCCACCAATGTTCTTCCGGAATTCTTTCATATATGCCTTCGTCCTGTTAAAGATGTTAAGCGACGGGTCATCTCTCTGGGAATATGGCAAGATACCCAAGGAAGATAGCTCCGGAAGGCCACCGGGGAATAAACTAAGTAGATTCGAGATGGTCGAAGACCCTGCTAATATCCTTTCCTTGGCACCTATATTAGGTATCTGCTCTTGTGATTTCTCTGGCGTTGAGTCTGTGAGAGTCTTTTCGGGGCTATCAATCTTCTCATGGCCTAGATAGGTTTCGGTTTCTGGTCCAGTTTCGGATTGGGATGTCTTTTGAACTTCGCGGTTATGGTACTCCTCCGGTTGGTGATAGAGTTCACTGTGAGTTGTTGCTAGGACGAAGTCGGTTGATGCAGGGAAAGAAGGGTATAGAAGGTAATAACCGCGAGCCCGGATTAGTTCGAGCATATATTCCATCCACGATGGCAACTTTTTCGAAATGAGATTGGCCGAAAAATTTGATTTGAGAGACTGAGATTGAAGGCGGTTGGTAAGGAAGGAATGAAATTCAACCCATTTGTCACCAAAGTACAAGGCTGCATTGCTATTTGGGGCCTGCCAGAGGAATACAGGAATGTCCTTTTCGACATCTTGAAGAGAGTCGGTGGGCTTTGATGGAGTTGGTGGAGTGAAAGGTTCGTAATCGGCCGTCGGTGCTGCAGATGGGAGTTCGAGAGAGATCCCTAGAAGACGATGCGAAGCTGGCCTGGTAAGGATGGAATATTTAAATTTTAGAATGGCATATTTGAGGAAATGGTAATAGGATGGTGCTAGATCTGTTTGCGGGGAGAGGACGAGGACATGAGAGTGTACGGGGTTTTTGGGGTAGAATGAATCTATTGTATGAATGGCTGCTTCTTCGGGGGTCATTACTTGCAGCTGCATTCTTCGTCGGAGAGTAAAGTGGCCATGTTCACTCTTAGGTGGCCATTTGAATGATGACAGGTAATAGAGTAGATGAGGATCAGCATTAGGTGGCAACCCGATCGTTAATCCAGGGGCTTCACCAAAATAGTCTGCCTCGTGCAGCGACTCGAGCAATCGAATTAATGAGCCTGAGGACGCTGGAAGAGCATGCACAAGAATTTCCATATTAACCTTATTCCAAGCTAATAAAAATAGTAAAATATCAGCATTCAGATTCTAAGTTATATTTCAGGGGATTTAGGGTTGTATAAGCAGACATTGCACGTAACATACCTACAAGCGAACTGGAGTCAAGCTTTGACATCCACATGAAGTTGGCCGCCCGAGCTGGAAGGCTGATGTGATGCATGCCTATCTGGCCTGCTTGGGCTTTTGCCGCTGTCCAAAAGAAAGGCTCCTCGCGGCTCTCGCCGTGTGTAATTGTAGCCCGTGGGCGCAGGCTGTTGTGAAAATGCCACAATCCAGCTTTGACACTTGCTTCCATCCGCGCATCAGTAGACCGTGAGGCATAATCCGGACGTGCATCTTTAGACAAAACCCGACACGGCCCATTAGCAAAGCCCTAGCACCTATTGAGCAAATGGCAATTCTGCTTAATCAACTCACCATGCCAGAAAACGGGACACCCTTCTTTATCCACTCCATTAACCATCTGTATTCCCTCTATCGATACATGGTTCCTCCCCATCACCGCAAAATGGACAATATTGTAGTTCTGCCTAGCCATTTCGCAAGCCAAGGGCACAAGGTCGGAAAGGGCTTTCAAATCTGCTGCGGCAAAGAGCACATCTTTACTAGGTCGACGAAACTTGGGGTAGCCGTACCCTGAATATAGGGTTCTGAAAAGGGAATAAAACTTTATCGGACCGTTGTAATCGTATGAACTATCAATATCCTCATTCAAGCTCGTATTGGGAGACTGACCTTCAGACAGATGGCGAAGCGTGTCGGATGGAATGGTGTTGTCATCTGATACCGGCTGTTGTCCGGCGGCAAACTGTGGGTTTGAATAGAGAGGGTTAAATCGCTTAGAGGCAGACGTTAAATCGGTAGATCTGTTTTTGAAGAATAGGTATAGGATGCAAATTCCAACGAAGGCGAGGAGCATACGTCTTTTTCGGGGGGGTTTCCATGATGACGGTAGCAACGACTTCAATGGGTCGAACTTTGCAGACCTTCGAGAGGGTTCGTCGTCGTACTTCTTACCCAGTTCCTCATCGCGGAGAAAGACTCCTCTTGGCAGAGTCATGATATGATATGCAAGCGATTACAGTCAATGCGCTCCACGGGAGCTTCCGTGTGAAGGTGGGGCATTCGAGGGATATTCAAGGGATACGCTGTCTCCCAAGTTGAAGGGGATCTAAGGGCGTATGGTTGCAACCAGAGTAGAATAAATGGCTTTCGCAGGCGGCGTTGTTAGTGATGAAGGAGACACTTATAGCAAGGGACGAAGATGGCGACGGATGGATGATTAGGGGTCCGGGTTCATTTATAATGGAAATAAACCTGGTTAATATCCGGGGCTATTTCCTAGAGGCTTATATTCACCACGGTGACCGTGCAAAATGGGCTGGGAAAAGATTCAATGTTGGTTTGTTGTGAAGTTGTTGGCTGTTCTACCAGCAGTTGAAGGAGGTTAGGAGGTTGGAGGTTGATATCGCCAAGAGATGAGCAGTTTGATTCCACCTCCAAGCGCACGTCCATTGATTGCTGGGCATTAATATCGCGGTAGACAGTTCTCCGTAGCATTGAGACTTATGAATATTCTATTTCACTGTAAGAGAAGAATATATGTTCTAATAGTAATCTAGCTGAGATTCTCCTGCATTCAAATCTCCCCTGAGCTCTATGATAACCTCGTTGCTCTCTCTGTAAAGAGGGCGAGTTCTGGAGAGTGTCACTGCATATTTACCCATAAACCCATTCAGGGTAGCTTGAGGGTAGTATATATTAAGGGACATCAATATTTATTTGGTAAAAAAAACCCCCCACCATCCATCTCAGCTACTACCTACCTGAGTTGAGGATCCATTCCACCCTTATCCACTGTACTCCGCAAAAGGCTGAAGTCAAATCGACATTTCGGAACGTTTCGAGAGTTGCTGAACCGCTTCGTAATTCATTCACAAAAGGAGAAAATCTTTTGTCACTTTCAACACACTTCACAGACTGAGTGGTAACTGCGTGCGCGATAAAGCAACTTGAACGCCTGAAACACAATTAACTGACCTGATGAATCATGCTGACGTAACTAATTAACTAAGTTAATAACTAACTAGTTGGTTTGGTTAACTCTATATAAACTGGATTTAGTGCACTGCTCAGTTGAATGTGTCATTCAGTCGGATATTACATTTATTAAAAACCCATAAACAAACTATGCTTGACAAAGGGCATGGATATTATCATCATCTCAGAAGTCCCGAGTCTAGACTTTTGAGCTGATGATGTCAGGAACCGCGGTCCGGGTCGTACCCGGCCGATTGTTGCTCTTCAGGATGAATTATGGATGAGGGCTGAAAATAACTTCCAATCCATACCAAGGACTCGCCTCTCGCATTCGGTGGAGAATTGAAACTGAAATCCGTTCAAAAATCCATATTTTCATAGACCATTCACAAATAACGAGTGCTGTTGGCTCTCGGCCAACCTGGGACGAACCCGAGCAGTGTTTATGTACGTATGGTATGTATTGCATATCATATCGAGGGCCCAGAACACAAGTCGTGAACCGTCTTTTAAGCTCGAAACGTTCCGCCTGATGAGTCGAGTTTCTCAGGGAGCACAGCATATCATCAAAGGCCTGACGCGGTGATGGTTGGCTGTTTTGCCTTTGGAGAGGAAAACAAACATAATGTCAATATAGGGAGGGAGGCCGGAGCAGAGTCGGTGCCATCTGCATACGCGTCCAGCGCAAGGCGCATGCCACGTCTAAAACCGTTGCATGCTCCGACTGACACTCACACAAGAACAAGACCGACGCCTGGTGGTTTGACCAAACATGCTGCCCATTCCGTCGTGTGATGGTTGAAGTACTAGCCACCTTGAAACTACGTAGTAATTAAAAAAAGTTCACCAAGTGCGGGCCCCACATTGCCTGGAATGCCGTGTGCTCAGGGCCCATAATTAACTGCCGCACTACCGGTAGCCGACCTTCCCCTCATCCCTCCATCCATATCTCACTATTATGTCTATTATTGAACTGTTAGATGCTATCCCTCGCCTATTGCATTCTTGACTTTTCCCTTGACCCTGTAGTCCAGACCCTGAAAGGCTAAAACCAACAGCAAACCCGTGACTAAGCATCGGCGGCAGCGAGAAAGATTGGCTTACCTAAACATTGCGCAAGATTGGACCCCGACGATATCAGGTGTCTAATAACATAACTACAGATAGATACAGCCTCTGTCGTTGGTATCATATTTCCGCTTGCTTGGAGCCGTTTGTCTGCGGACAGTGCACAGGAATGGTTTGCCTTCTGTTGCCTTTCTCTGCTGCTGGACCAACCCCGCGAATTCCGGCAGTCCAAGGCGTAGGCGTGCAGTAGGGGCTAGAACCAGCCCATGCCGCTGCTCGAAGGTCTTAAAAAGCTGCTTTCCTCCCCCTGACTATCTTTTTGTTTTGGTTCCCGCTATCCTGGCACCATGGCCGACGAAGTAATGGATGTAGACTCTTTGGAGCCGCGAGGCACAAAGCGATCGGCCACAGATGCTGGTCTGCAGCCCCAACTGTCAAGGAAAATCCAGGTCAGTGCAGAATATCATTGCCACGTGACATGCATCTTCGCTCCCTATATGTACTGGATTGTGGATTGCATCTCATATGTACCTGCTGACAGCTTGCCCTTAACAGGCTCTTGACCCAGATGTGGTGAATAAGATCGCTGCTGGGGAGATCATCGTTGCCCCCATGCATGCTCTGAAAGAATTGATCGAGAATTCCATCGATGCCGGCGCCACTTCCATCGAAATCTTGGTGAAGGATGGGGGTTTGAAACTTCTACAGATCACCGATAATGGACACGGAATCGAAGTATGTTTCTTTTTTTTTCTTTTTCTTTTTTTTCTTTTTTTTTTCTTTTTCTTTTTTTTTCTTTTTTTTTTTTTTTTTTGGTATCTACTTTGTACTCAAAAACTGTGAACTGCTTCCTTGACTTCTGGAGTCTAACCGCGTGCCTTGCAAGTGTGATGACCTTGGAATACTGTGTGAGAGATTCACCACCTCCAAGCTCAAAGCGTTTGAAGACCTGTCTTCTATTGGTACCTACGGCTTCCGTGGAGAGGCTTTGGCGAGTATCAGTCACATAGCACATCTCACCGTTACTACGAAGACAGCGGGGTCAAGCTGCGCCTGGAAAGCTCACTACAACGACGGGAAATTAGTTCCCGCTAAACCTGGCCAAAGCGCAGAACCAAAGCCAACTGCTGGTCGGGGCGGAACTCAGATCACGGTATGGCTTCTCAAAGACAAAATTATACCCATTATTTAAGCGCCTTCAGCTCACGGAACAAATATAGGTTGAGGACCTTTTTTACAACATCCCTACACGACGTCGGGCTTTCCGATCCTCAAGCGAGGAATACGCAAAAATCCTTGACGTTGTCGGCCGTTATGCTGTACATTGCTCTGGCGTCGCAGTTTCATGCAAGAAACACGGCGATGCTGGAGTCAGTATTTCAACGTCAACAAACTCCACAACAGTAGATAGAATTCGCCAAATTCACGGCAGCGCTGTGGCCAGTGAGCTTGTCAATTTTAACGTTGAAGACCCAGGACTTGGATTCCGTGCTTCAGGCTGGGTCAGTAATGCAAACTACCATGTGAAGCGGACCACTATCCTCTTGTTCATTAATCACCGCTCTGTGGAATCTTCTACAGTACGGCGGGCAATAGAGCAGACGTATTCCAACTTTCTCCCAAAGGGTGGCCATCCATTTACCTATCTCGATCTGGAAATTGAGCCGCAGCGAGTCGACGTGAATGTCCACCCGACCAAAAGGGAAGTTAATTTCCTAAACGAGGACGAGATCATTAGTTCCATATGTACTGCCATCCAACAGCAACTGGCAACGGTAGATTCTAGTCGGACTTTTATGGTTCAGACTTTACTACCTGTTGGACGAAATCAGAGTACTTTGAGTTCCAACGCAGAGGGAAATTCAATGAACGATAAACCACCAACATCTCGAACCCTTTCCGGCACAAAACGTCCATATGAGAACAATCTCGTAAGGACAGACGCCACCATGCGCAAGATAACCTCGATGCTACCCCCCGCGTCATCACAATCAACCCCCATCCTCAACGGTCAGTCCCAACCACAACCCGCTGTAGCAGACGACGGCGGTCTTCGCTACGAAAACACAGACCGGGAGCCCACCCAGGTCAAGCTCACATCCGTTAAAAGCCTCCGCGCCGCCGTCCGCTCATCAATGCACAATAACCTCACCGAACTCTTCGCCTCCCTCACCTACGTCGGGCTCGTGGATGAACGACGACGGGTAGCAGCCATTCAGTCCGGCGTCAAGCTTTTCCTGGTCGACTACGGCATGGTTATCAGCGAATTCTTCTACCAGATCGGCCTGACAGATTTCGGGAACTTTGGCAGGATTAACCTAGAATCCTCCCCCCAGCTCGTGGACCTGTTATACCTCGCCGTCGCCCTGGAGCGTGATGAGCACCGAGCCAGGCAAGAACAGGAGGGGATACCTGCATCTGAAATTGACGCCATCGACTTTGACAGGATAGTCACGACGGTAGCTACGCAGCTCATCGAACGCCGCGAGATGCTCGATGAGTACTTCTCCCTCTCCATATCCGAAGAGGGAAATCTCCTCTCCATCCCTCTACTGCTAAAGGGCTACATGCCCTCGTTAGCAAAACTTCCACGTTTCCTCCTCCGCCTGGGCCCATACGTTGACTGGACTGACGAAGAAGCCTGTTTCAGCACATTTCTCCGCGAACTCGCTGCCTTCTACACCCCTGAACAACTACCCACCCCACCCCTTGTCGACCCCAGTAAGAACACACCACGCAAAGACGAGACAACAACAGCAGCAACAGCAAATCCCAAACTCACACCCACACCAGCCAGCGGAGACCCTAATGGCCCTATAATCTCTCCCACATCCACATCCACATCCACAGCCAACGAACCACAGCCCTCCACCAGCACCGGCGGCAGTACCACCAATACAAGCACAAATCAAGCAACCACCACTGACCCTTCTTCGTATCCCGACCCGTACCCAACTGAGGACCCGCTACCGCCAAAAGAAGATGAATGTATCATACGGCGCCGCGCACAGATATCCTGGATGCTAGAGCACGTGCTATTCCCATCCCTGCGTGCCCGGCTGGTTGCGACGAATGAGCTTGTCAGGGGCGTCGTGGAAGTTGCGAATCTGAAGTCGCTGTATAGGGTATTTGAGCGGTGTTAGAGGAGAAGCGAAGATATTTTACTATGGCGTGGTGCCGATTTTCATATATTGTTTAGAAATATATATGAGAAGAGGGGGAAGGGGTTGGGAATAGGGGACGGCGAAGTTTTAGATTCTTGCTGTTACGGTTATTTTTACGTTTGATAATGGCTAGGCAAGTGGGTGGCGCGTGGGAGTTTTGAGGTTTGAGACCTACAGATTCTTTGACAGATCATTTCATGAAATATATGAAAAGAGCAATACAGTCACAGGAAGGGGGGAAACTTTTAAGAGGGATCTCTCTGATCTCTACTTTACTATATTTTCCACTTTCATATATATTCGTTTTTCACTTATGACCACCCCATGTAATCTCATATACTCTCACTCTTCCTCACAACATTTTTTAACATTAATACCGTTCTAAATGTGTCACATTCCCGCCGTCCTTTTCCTTGAGACACTTTAATCGAGTATATTGCATATCATCCACATCTACGCATTCATTCTCAATCATAGCCTTGAACAACATACCTATTCACATGCACTACAATCACACATAAACAATTTCAAATCAATTTCATCTGTATAATCCCATGGATTTGAAAGGAAATTTAGATGTATATTGTCGTAATCTTGAAATTTATTATCTTAATGTGCTTCTGTATCTACATTGACCTTCTCTAATTAGCTGATTTGTAATAGTCTCACCAATTTCTCATCAACAGATAATGCCTCTAAAGCTTCTTGATTAATTTCAATAATGACATAATCAGGGCGATTAAGATGAAGAAAAGCTAGTCACCACTTAATAACATTATTTCACTTAGTGAAACCATAGCAAAATTGATAAAATAAACAGAAGTTATTAAATGTATTAAAGCTCATAAAACAATGATATCAAGATTTTTAATTAATAATGAAAAATTATTGTAAACACAGTTTGTATTTTAAAGAAAGTTAAAATTACTTTTATACTTATATTGCTATTTATAAATCTGATTTATTCTCACAAATATATAAATCTAAGTATAAGTATTTTCACAATCTGTATTTAAAAAAAGGTTCAAAACTCAATCAAAGTTCAGATTGTTATTCACATGAAAGAAATAAAAGTTTATCTGCTTGATGATATTTATCAATTATAATGCAATGAGTGTAGATATTACTTTGAACTTTATATTAAAATTATTTTGAGAAGTTTATAAAAGATTTAAATATATTAATTAATATTAATACTAAAATCTTCAATATTAAAAAGCTATTAAATTATATAAAAAAAAAATTCAAATTTATAAATTTTTTAATAGTAAATATAATTAAGAATTTTAAATATAAAATATAAATAATATTTATATCAGCTAATAAGTTACTCATTAAACTATCTATGTAAAATAAATAATATAATGAGATGACTATTAAATTATAAAATTAAGTTAATAACTATAATTGCAATAAAAATTTTAAAAAAAATAAGTTTATATTTGAAAGTAATAAAGATAGATTTATTATAAATTAAAAAAAATAGATATTTTATCAACTATTTATAGATATTTTTAAGCTTTATATAAAAATAATAATAAAATTTTAAACTACTTAATTGTTCTATTAAATTATATTCTACTTTTGATATATTATTACAAGTGAAAAAAATTTAATATATATATTAAATAATAAAAGTAAATATTTTTATAAAAAAAAACTTGTTGATAATAAAGAAATTTTGATTAATTGTAAAAAAAAAACTATAGAATATAAAATAATAGTAAAAGACTTTAATTTTATATTTGATAAATTATTACTCTATAAGGAATAAAGTTCAAAAAACTCTCTATTACTTACTATTACTTAAAAATTCAAATAGTCTTAAAGTCAAAAAAAATGAGATTTGAGATATTTGTAACTATTTTATAAAAATCTTAAAGCTAATATAAACAGATTTAAAAAAGTTATAAAAATATTATTGAAGCACTTTAAAGTTTTAAATTTAGTAATAAAATACAGCAAAAGTCATATATTATAATAATAATTAAAAAGTATTCAAGTATAGATTTCTCTCATAAGTAGAAATTATAGTAGATAAAGTAGATTTTATATTTTTTATAAATTGTCAATAGCAGATATATTAAATTAGATATAACTGCAAAGTATTAAAAGCCGTCTAATTTTATAAATGATGCAAGAATTTACTAGAGAATATAGTTTTTAAACTTTAAAAAAGATTAAAATTAAAATGATAAAAGAGTGAAACTATGACGGCGTTGTCTGCTATGACGGCGCTATGACGGCGTATGGCTACTGAGCTACGGAAACTGGCTTGGTCTGAAAAGGGTAATAGCAACGGCATAGCAACCACCCCGCAAACAACTACCCCACAAAGATGCCTAGCAATGGCAAAGCAACGGCATAGCAACCGCTAGCGGAAAGGGATATAAGGAGATCCTTCCCCAGGCCCCTGTTTCTTAAATCACCTTAGTATTCCGCTGAAATAGCTTACCTCGTTGGCAATTCAAAACCCGTTTATCTGCGTCTAGATTGAATCCATAACAAAAACTTTTTTGTTATAATATAAATATTTTAATATAATAGCAGTGTTATCAATATTACAGAGATTGAAGAAACAAAGAACTATGTAAATTAAAAACTATATTATACAAAATAAAATTGAAGTCAGTTATTTAAATTATTTATATATTAAAACTAAAGAAATAAAGATATGTATTTGCAAGTCATCTGCAGATCAAAGTATTTTAATTTTATAAATATAATTCTTTTTATCAAATCAAAATTTAAAAGTATATTTAAAGTAGTTTAATAAATATAATATTTTATTTTATTAAAAAGAAAATTCATTGATACATAATACTAATATTTTGTTAAAGTTATTAATTTCATTTAGTTATATTTTATCTCATTATAACACAATCTATGCTTTAAAAATATAAATTGATTTTAAAAGAGAAAAGAAAAAATCAAGTCAATAAACTTCAAAAGTGAAACTCTAATATTTTTTTTTAGAGTTCTACTCGGGTAAAATTAACCATTCCATATATGAGAAAAAAAAGGATAAGAAAATAAGTATTTAAAGAAAAAATAAATAATAAATTGAAATAAACGTCATATTTAGATCGAAATAAACGTCATATTGAGATCAAAACGTCAATCAATTTGAAAATAAATAAAAGAATATAAAACCGAGTAGAATATAGCAGAAGAGAAAAAAAATAATATAATCAACTGAACAAATATGAGAGACAAGGGTAAAGTTAAAAAGCTATTAGTGGATATAAAATAATTTAAAGGAACATAGTTCAACAAAAACACCATACAAATGGGGAGAAATTGTTAAATAATACAAAGAAGATCCACTAATTGGCCGTGAGCGGTAAGGTGTTGTTGTGGGGTTCATATCGTCCAGTCGTATAGCAGCAAATTGGACTGCGTGAAGAAGAACAGGGTTAAGTGCAAGAGAAAGTGCAAAATGTAGAGGGGAGGTCGGGCATGGAAAGAGAAGCAGATGATAGTGCAGTGTATAAATATATAGAACACGACAAGCAGGAAGTTGCAATATATATAGGAGGGTACGTGATGTATACACATATATATATATATAAATGGTAAATGGAAAATTGGTGAACACCAATATCAATATCAAGTATCAAATCGTCTGACGACATGACAGATGCAGCAACAGGATTGAGAAATGATCCCATCTCCGTTAAACGATACGTAAACCCGTGCCAAAGGGCTTCGTAAAAATAACCACGAGCTCGTAATTCTCTTGTGAACTTACTAAAAGAGGGTAAATCATCACTGCTGTTTCGAGTACGGTTTGTTCATTAAGGCTATCTCCCGCGCGATGGTGTGCCATTCCAGGTCATGCCGGATGGGCTCGTCGCGTCTTTGTTGTAGGATTTCATCCCATTTTAGGAGCTCGTAGCTGTATGGTGGCATAAGTATGGTAAGAATAGACAAAACGTGTACAAGTGAATTAATGGATTTGAGAAGAGATATGATGAGGTGCAATGGTGGAGGGAAAGGGGAGTAGGGAGTGGGCTGTACTGACACAAATCGCAGATGTGGTTGGATAATTACGTTGAGACGCCTGGCGCGCACGAAGCAGCTGTTGAAAAGTAAAGTGTGTTAGAAAATATCTGTGTTTGTACGGCGAACTAAGAGGGAAACTGAGAAGCGGAAAGGAGTTAACATACTATGCCCTTGGAAACGACAACCCCTTCGACGCCATAACCTCCGCAATGCAAATGGTAGCCGATCTCGAAACGCCAACGCGACAATGCACCAACGTCGCAGATCCATCCTTTTTCCCCTGCTCTATTGCATACGATACCACATTTAACACCAAACACGCCCAAAAGACATGTATGAGAGAGAAAAACTCACCAATAAAACCCAAACACCTCTCAAACTCCCCCGTTAACTCATCAATCCCATTATCCTGCACGTCTTTAACCATCATCAACCCGTTCCCTTCTTTAAGCCCATCGCTCCACTTCTCAATCTCTGACTGCGGCCAGGTAACCGGTTCCCCAATGCTAAGTATCCTTTTGATGCCAAGTGCCCGTAGTAGTTCTGGGTTATTGGCGTGTGCCAAATTGCCCAAATACATGTATGGCAGGATACGGCTGGGGAGTGACCCGTCCATCCGTGACAGCCAGCCCGGTTCAATCGTTTTTGGAATAATACTGCTGGTGCGGCTGCTACGGCGGTTACCAGAACTAACTGAAGTAGCGGCGGCCGCCGCCACAGCAGGGCTCTCGAGTAATAACCGTTGTTGGATGCTCGTCAAGAAAGCGACGTCAGACGGATACGCGAAGAAATTCCTCTTCTTCTCGCAGTGCAATCTCAACCACGCCTCGTGCACAGGCACACCCTCAGCAAACATGAAATAAGCTATGCACAGCAGCGAAATTTCGGTATACCCGTCTCCGCAATGTATTAGCACCTTACGTGCCTTAGGCGTGAGCGATACCATGGGGATATCCCCGTCTGCATCGACAGATTGCTCTTGTTCTTCAATTGACCGCTCCGGGTTTGCCATGCGATATATCCATCTGCATGTGTCGATGAGGTCGTAAACTTCAACCTGGTTCCAGGACGCGAGGACACTGCCTGATGATGGGAATTCTAGTCGCTGTGGGCTCCCGCCGTTTTCCAGCTGTGCTGATATTTGTGATAGGTAACGGAGATTGGGGATGCTGGCGACGTCGTGGGTTTCGATGAGAATGTCGAATTCTAGCTCCTCGAGGGGGTGGTCATTGGTATCTGGAGTAGGACCTTGCCAGACATTTGTGGCAATTTCTGAGGCTGCGGCCATACTGCACATTTCTAACCGTTCCCAGTGGACTAGATCGACCTGTTAGATGAAAGTAGTGACAATGATGTCCATAGTGCTTACAGAAGTCCATTACTCGACCAGTAAGTTGCCCTTCGGAATCTACAGCAATCAAGCGAGGGTATCTTTCCTCTACTTCGCGAAACGAGCCTGTGGTTCTTCTTATTAATCTTACAACTCCTCAAACCAGAAAGTAAAATACAAAGAGAGATGATATAAGAAACAACTCACTCTTCAGCAGAAAGGTATTAAACATAGTATTCTCTTGGCCAGGATCAAATTTCTTCCTCCACTCCCTCTGAGCTTTAGCAATATTACCCGCAACTTCAACTACCTCCCTTCCATCCGCCTCAGCATCGCCATAAACGATGATATCTGACAGCGGCGCTAATTTCGCCGTTTGAATATGGAAATTCCGCACAGAGAAGCCTTCAGGCGGGTCCGCATCAAGAAACGTCGTTCCAGACGGCGCCAGAATCTCCTGTGGTGAAATAGCTCCTTTAATCCTAGACTTGGACGGATCTCCACCAACCTTGACGATAGCTATGGAACGCAAGCATCGCGGTATCCGTCGCTGAGATCTCCGCCGTGAAACAAAAAAGCTAAGTTGGACGTGATTATCCGGATGTAGGCCGTGCAGCCATGGGAAGACTTGTTTCGGGTCTGGCAGTGGTCTGGCAGCGAGCTCATCCAATGCCAGGGCTAGTGCATCCGCATCTATCGAGTAGACTGGCGGATCATCGAGGAGTTTTGGGAAACTGACCGGTGGGTACAGGATACAGTTGCTTTGGAGAGGGCCGACGTGTCTGAGTGTGGGGGAAGTAGGGGGTGTTGCGAGGATCTTTGAAGCTGATGGGGACGGGCCGGGAGGGCATACAGGGATATGTTTGTTTGGGATTGGAGATTGGGTGTGAGTGTGAGTGTGCGGGGTGTGGGGGGTATTGGCGCTGAGACTAAGTGCTGAAGCGATGGAAGGTGAAGAGGAGGAATGTCGCACGGGTTGTTGTACCACCACGGTAGCCATGGTTGGGATCGGATGGGAATGGTGGTTTCCAAGGGTGTCTATCTCGTCGATTGGCGGAGGAGTGGTGATCGGGCGGTCTGAAATTTGTCCGTGTCGACAGATGGAGTGTCGCAATCAATTAAGAGAAGATGGTTACATCGTCTGCGTGATTGCTCCTTTGATATGTAATATGGTCTTCGTCTTCGTAGGGGCCAGGTGGACTGAATAAGTAAAGGGTGTGGAAATATGATTGTCCCTTATCCAACGAGAGGAGAAAGAGCTAGCTAATGGGGCCAGGATACTGAGTCCGAAGGGGGTTCAAAACTTGATCCACCTAGCCCCGGTGATATATATATAGATTGACATCTACTTAGGTTGTCGAAATTGCACTGTTGTATCTGAAATCAAAACTCAATTCAACAAGCATGGAGGAGTCTTGGTGACGACCGGGGGGAAACACAGGAAGTCAGCAAACAGTGATGCACAATGGATACAAGACTGCAAGCGATCGCGTGGTCCGGGACGAGCGGGATATAAATAGACCACTTGGATGGATTTGACGGTGGGGAAGATGAGGCGAGGGGTGTTGAGTCGAGGGAGGTAGCAATTAATGCGTAGGTATTGGATAATGTGTGATCTGTACAGTCTAGCAGTTGTGACGACAGAAGGAGGCACAATGTGCGATAAGAGAACTGAATGGAAGGGTGTTGCGGAAAACAAGATGACGATGAGGATGGTGAGGGAGCCCGAGGATAAGGCGACAGACGACAGACGACAGACGACAGGCGACAGGCGACAGACGAGAGACGAGAGACGAGACGCGTGGGCGGAGGAAAGAGCTCTGGAGAGCAGCAGAGAGACAGGAGAAGAAGGAATGGGACCGGGGGGGAGAGGAGGGGGAGGGAAGGAGAGAGACTTTGTGTGGGGGAGGGGGGGGGGGGGGGGCCCCCTGATGGAAGAAAAAGAGGGGAAAGTTTTTTATATTAAAACCTGGAAAGAGTGAGGGGGGGGGGGCCCA
>NW_015440951.1:738799-745668 GCF_000150705.2 Paracoccidioides lutzii | reverse complement strand
CCCCCCTCACCTTCTCTTGGGCTCTTCTGCCACCTCCCCTGCCGCCGGGGACTGCTATTGGCTGGATGTACGAGCTACCCGGGGAAATGTTTATTTCTCTTTTCATATGAATATAGTTTGATGGTGCTTGAGGCCGATATATGGGCTGGGGTTGCTATGAGGAATTGATGATGCATATGTAACTATCTATCTAGGTAGGTTGTTAGCAACATGGATAATATTGAAGAGTGCGCTTTAAAGTGCATGAGATTGATTGCATTGGAGAACAACTTCATCCCCAACTATGGTAACGTCTGCTAGATGGACAGGCATGCTCCATGTAGTTTAACTGTTGATCCCGGACAAAAGGGCTAACAGGGAGAAACATCCATGGTCGATCGGGATTCAATGAAAGGATGGGATTGGCACAATACGGTTGGTTAGGTATGTACAAATTGTACACTGTACCTTTCCAGGGGTTTTTTTTTTTTTTTTTTTTTATTTATTTATTTATTTATTTATTTATTTTTTATTTTTTATTTTACACAGAGGGAAAGGAAGAAACGGGGGACGTTATGGTTAACATTGTCCTAAATCCATACGGTTGACAAACTTCTGTTCGTTTATTCGGGCTGCGACAGATGAGGAGCTTCAGCCTCGCCTGTTATTGTTGCCTGCTGTTTGGCAATGGCAGAGTGATTCATGAGCATGTGTCTCAACCGTTGCGTTGCCAAAAGCGATAACTACTAGAGATGTAGCTGTTATTTTTTTGTTTTTGCAAATAGCTCACATATACTCTATGCTTCGTCATCGCTAGACTACTGTTACTCCTCGCAGATGACCTCCTCGTCGCTCTTTACAAGATGTACATATACACATATACGCCTCAAGTGCATAGTTAAGTGGGTGCTTCACCCCCTTGCCTTCCCCCGAAGCTCATCAGCAAGGCGCTCAAGATAAAACCTAGCCATATCGCGCGGAACCCCATCAAATGCCCGTGCAATTTTCTCCACTTCAGCCCTCCCCCTCTCATACGCTTGCAAATCTCGATTGCCATACACATCTCGACCGGCCGCATAGCCCTTATCAAGGTTACGGAAGAATACGTTGACGGCTACGCTTACTTCTCCATCCGTTGGGTTCGCCGTATGTAGCCAGAGCGGGGGAATGAAGAGGACGTCTCCGGGTTTGAGAAGGGCTGAGAAGGGGTGGGTATTGGGTGGGGAGAGCGGAGTGGTGTCGGTTATGTTTTTGAAGAGGGTTGTGGAGGAGTTTGAGGAGCCGGGGGGGAAGGAGAGGTGTGTTACGTCGGTGGGTGGATAGAGGATTAGGCGTTTGTGGCCTTGGATTTGGCAGAGGACGTTCGCAAGGACCTGCACGTTGATGTTAGGGTGAGTTTTACGGGAACGAATGGGCTAGTAGTGGTGGGATATAAGGACTCACGTCATAGTGCAGCCATAGGATAACGGGACCGGATATCCGAAGGGGAGAGCTGTGCGCGTTCTCTGAAACTAGAGATAGCTCGGGGGGCAGGTGGAAGTCGTTTTGAAGACCAGGAAAATCGCGTGCTAGGTTTGTTGGGTGTTCTGAAGGGTTTGTGGAAGACATGGAGCGGAGGTATTGCTTGGACCCGTTATTGTAAATTTCATCGAGGAAGGTTCCGAACTCCTTGGTGACGTACGCGAAGTTCTTGGTTTGGAAGTTCATGTTTGACGATTTTGATTCGTGGACGACCACCTTAACGAAAAACTCTTGTTAGCCAATTTCGTTTAATCGGTTAGTAGTAGTTGATTATTTGCTGGAGGAGGTTGCTGTGATATTTACCTTGCGATCCCGCCCGATAGCTTTCTCAAGATACTCCTTCGTCCAAGCCGTTCGACACGACCCAATATTCAGGTCACTAAGAATAACTGGTTTCGCATTGTCGACGATTATTTGGAACTCTCTTGCACTCGAAATAATGACTCGAGGGATCGTTTGCATCTCAGTAGTGCCTGTATGAACGTCTGCTGTTTCAGATACTCCTTCAGGCGGGTTGGCTTCGGAACTTGCCGCTTGTTCATGGAGAGTCCATGAGTTCATAGTCTCAGATCGTGCACTCTGCAATAGCCAAGTGCCTTCATTCCAGTGGACTCCGAATGAGAAACAGACGGCGCCGCCGCCGACGATAAGCACGTCACCATCACCAGTTGCGCAGGAAGAGTGACCAACCAGGAGTGGTCGGGGTCGGTTAAATTCGGAACCGAGTCCAACTGCTGTCAGAAGTGACCTATCGGGAGATAGTGTCATGTCCTTCAGCGAATGATTATTCAGAAGCATTATTTCGTATTCCTGTGGGATGCAGTTGTGTTTTGCTATCCCGCCAATAATAAAAGTTCCCCTTTCCGTTGTTGTTACTGATGCTCCAAAGCGTCCTAGCCATTTATGTAAAGGGTTGACCGCCAGAAGGTTTTCCGTGAGATTATTTAGCTCGAGGCGTATATTTCCACTGCTAGATGTGGTGAGTTTCCATATCCAGAAGTCATTCAATACGACTCCATCCCGTGTCATTCCGCCCAACAAGATTCCGGACTGTCTATCGATATTGGCAATTGATGCACCAAATCTAGCAGGGAGAGACTGATTGGTTACATTAACTGTCCGCCAACCTTCCATCTCATTCCATAAAAGGAAATCATTCAAAACCTCACCAGAGGTGCTTCTCCCACCATAGATGAGAACATGAGAATTCCCCTCTCCCAAATCCACTGCGGTTGCGCAGTGTCTGTATCGAGGAGTCGGCAAATTGTCAGTTCGGCGCCATTGCCCCGCCCATCTTATCCAACAATCAGCCATGACATCGTGTGGGGAAGCACGGCCCCCTACAAGCAAGCAATCATGTCCATCGAATTGGGTTATGGTGTGGCACATTCGAGCCTCCATGCTGCTGAGCGGTGGCATTTCTCCTGTCGCCGCTGTGTCAGTACTAGATGAGGTATATTCATCAGTCGAGGAAAGTCGAGTCTGGGGGCCCAGGCCGCCGTGTAATCCAAATGATTTAGCGGTTGTAGGCACTATTGCGCCAAAGCGCCGTTGGCCGGAGAATTTTGGAGGGCAGAGCGGAGCCAGCATCAAAAGGATTGGCTCTACATTAGGTACTTCAGTTCCATTTAACAGTGTTGATCCAGTAGCCGTGCTTCGAGTGGAGGCAGACAGTAGGAAGTAGTGAGACGCAAAGAGCGCGAACTCTTCCCATTCATCAAATACCTCAACTGAATCGAGCGACAATCGTTGCTCTTCGGTTAAAAATGTTGGATCACTCCACAGCTCCCATAAATTCGTTGCTTTTGTGGTTGTCCAGCCAGACTCGCGAAAACGCACTTCCTGCTGGTCAAGGGAAGGGTATTTGTGGATTGAATGTAATGGACTTTGAAGTTTTAGAAAATGTTTCATCATTGTAACCGCAAATGGGTGGCTTGGTCCATCTGGGAAATACTGCTCGAGTAAACAGAAATTTACGTCTTTTAGCTGTCAGTCGTAGGCATTCTGGATTATTAGAAACTGAAGGGATTCTCACCATTGCTTATTTTCGGAAGGAACTGAATAAGCGCATCCGCTAAGCTAACTTCCATATAAGTTAATGAAACTTCTGCTATGAAGAGGATAGAAACCTCAGTTAACCCTATCGCATTCTTCAGTGCGACGTCGAGCTTGTTTAGATCCCCTAGATCACATCCCGCAGCAACGTATTCTTTGCTTCGCAGAAGAACACTGCCAGATTCAGGGAGCAATTGAGCACCTGAAAGCAGGCCACTTAACGCAGTGCATTGGTTTATGACATCCCGCTTCTTCACCATCAGCTTATGGTGGTCAACATCTATGAATTTCACATTCTGGCATAAGGTGCGGTCCCGGCTAAGGAATTGAAAGGGCAATGGATCACTACACTCAAAAATCAATCAGCACATGTGTGAAAAATTCTCTAAGTTCCCGCTAGAGGAATCAGATTCTCCTTCAACTACTCACAACCCACAGCCTAAGTTCACGACCACCTTTAGGAGTTCGGATGGCTCTTCGAGAAACTTCCGCACGGAAGTTTCCACGGCATGCATGCGCAGCCAGTATCCTCGATTGATCAATGGAGATCGTCTCTGAGGTTTCTTCACAAAATGACGGAAAAAATGGGGCTCAGGGTAGTAAAGGCGCTCGACGCTGCGTTTTGAGACTATACTGCTACTATTAGTCTAAAGCATCAGGTCACATATCAGTCAGACTTATTTTTAATATTATATTATTGGCTTCTATTTTTGCAATAGTTATGTAAAAGAGCAACCTACCTCCATGACAAGAGTCGCCCCCCTTTTCGCCTTTGTATCCCGTGGCGCCATGTTGCCAAAAGCTCACCCTCGAGGGAATACGAATTGCCGGGTTCTTCTTCCCCGTTGTTCCTTTTGCCTTAAAAGTCTTCTGATGTTTCGATGAAGTCAACCAGGGTTCCGCAGTCACGTGTGTCAAATAATTTGTGGTCCGAGCGCTAACCCCACCAACTTTGTTGAACTAGACCCAGCTGAGACTAGCTGGTTTAACCCCCTTCCATCAGTTGTCTTTCGCAGTGTTTGCACCGTTTGTCCTCCTGGCTCGAGTAACCTCACTTCTTCAGCCTGAGACTTCAACTATATCCATCTACTAATTTCAACTGCCCAGTGATATCGATCCAGAGGCCAACCGACGCTCGCCTCCCTCTTCCTAATATCATCTACGCATCCTTCGTCTATTGTCCGCGTTTTTGCCCCTGCTGCGGACTCAGTTTTCTTGATATCTGAAGCCTTTTCTTTTTTTAACCGGAGCATGCCTGCCTATGGCATGCGGATGCGAATGTGCTAATATTCTGGTCTTTCAGCCAAGGGAGGGTCCATGACACTGGTCGCCAACTACGGGTAGTGAAGGATACTTGTGCGGTGCCCGTTTTGAATGGCAAGGGTATACGGTGTAAACATCCTCTAGACCGATAGCAACGCTATCTGCTTCTCCAAGATGGCAATGAATTTCGTCACCTTCAACCAGGACTACAGCTACTTAGCTGTTGGTGGGTTCTCCTCCTAATACCGTGGTGTCCTTTCACCCTACCACCGCCTCCCTCTCTGACGTCTTGTTGCATATGTATGCAGGTACCACGAAAGGCTTCCGCATATTTACCACGGATCCCTTCGCGAAGAGCTATGAGACAAAGGAAGGAAATATCGCTATTCTTGAAATGCTCTTTTCAACCTCCCTTGTTGCCCTGATCCTTTCTCCTCGGCGGCTACAAATCACAAACACAAAGGTGCGTGATTCATTTTCAGCTCCTCCAGTTCCGAAAATTATCGGCACCAAGTCAGTTAAATTCGAGTACTAACGGTTCCATCAGCGACAATCCACAATATGCGAATTAACCTTTCCAACTACCGTCCTTGCCGTGCGTCTGAACCGCAAGCGCCTAGTTATTGTCCTAGAGGACCAGATTTACCTATACGATATCCAAACTATGAAGCTTCTGTACACGATTGAGACTTCACCAAATCCAAACGGTATGTAAGAGTAGAGAGAAATTGAAAACTTGCTAACAGGTAGAGAAAGAAAACAATCACTAACTTCATTAAGCCATCTGCGCGCTCTCCCCTTCATCCGAAAACTGTTATCTCACCTATCCTCTTCCGCAAAAGGCTCCTCCCTCATCTTTTACACCACCTTCGCATGCGCCACCTAGTAATACCCACATCTCCCCCACCAGCGGCGAGGTGCTTATTTTTGACACGCTAAAACTCGAAGCAATAAACGTTGTTGAGGCCCATAAATCGCCTTTGTCTTGCCTGGCGATTAATACAGAAGGAACTCTGTTGGCTACAGCTTCGGACAAAGGAACGATCATTCGTGTGTTTTCTGTCCCCGAAGGGCAGAAGCTCTATCAGTTCCGAAGAGGGTCCATGCCATCTCGAATTTTTAGCATGTCATTCAATATAACATCCACACTGCTTTGCGTCTCTTCCGCAACTGAAACTATCCATATTTTCAAACTGAGACACCTGGGTTCTGCAGAAGATAATCCAACTTCCCCAACGGGATCCGGCCCCCGGAGTTCCACTAGCCTCAACAGGGAAAGGGCGCTTAGCCAAAGTTCCGCTTATTCAGGCGGAGAGGATTCACATGCAGAGGCTGATAGTGGCGACATCAGTCCGCGAAAGCATAACGGCACATTGATGGGTATGATCCGCCGAACATCGCAAAATGTCGGAAATTCCTTCGCTGCTACCGTTGGTGGTTATTTGCCCAAGGGCGTGGCTGAGATGTGGGAACCGGCACGGGATTTTGCATGGATTAAGCTTCCGAAAACTGCAGGGCATAGTGGTCCGGGATCGATTGCTGGTCCTGTCCGGAGCGTAGTTGCGATGAGCAGCAACACACCGCAGGTCATGGTAGTCACGAGTGATGGTAATTTTTATGTGTTTAATGTTGATTTATCGAAAGGTGGGGAAGGTACATTGACAAAACAATATTCGTAAGCTTCACCCTTTGATTTTTTGCATGATTCAATGACTTGCTTTTCATTCTGTTGACGACGAGCTATCTTTCAGGGTACTCGACTCTAGCGACAAATTTGGCTCCTCTGGAATGGATTATTTTTAGAACGAGTTGTTTTCGTATTTCCTTGTGTTATATATGACTTTCAGGAATATACTCTTTGGGCGCACCTATATGTGTTCTTGGCAGAGTTGCAACCGTCCATATCCCCAGGTGAAAACGTTCCCTGTATCACACCCGGACTTTCCAGAAAAATCCAAAACCTGGGACATATTACTTCCTCCAAGATAACATTTGGGGGATATGTTTTTGCTTTGCATGCATCGAACAGTCATTTGTAAAGGGGAAAGGTT
>NW_015440951.1:634982-738784 GCF_000150705.2 Paracoccidioides lutzii | reverse complement strand
GAAAAAAAAAACAAAAAGAAGGGAATCATTTTTTTATTTTCTAGAAGCATACACACACAACCTCCCCTCACATAGGTTATTTTTTTAGAGCCCTTCTCTCCACCTGCCTGGGTTATAGGGGCCACATAAATACTATCGGGAGCGGTTAACTTCTTCCACCCGTGGACAGAGGATAAAATCCGGGAAGAACCTGGTCTCTTTTACGAACAGGCATGTCAATAAAAAAAAAATTCTGGTGCCCGTCCACCCTTATTCACAACAAAACCCAAAAATTTTTTTGTTTTTTCCCCCCCCCGCCCACCTTTTTTTTCATGAAGAAAACGGGGGGGGGGGGGGGGGGGGGAGGGGGGGAAAGAGATGAAATGTCGAAAAGGAGCAAACCGAGCAACGATTTTATATTATGACCATGGAGTTCTGTATTGCCACTGGAAGGGGTAGGCAATTTGGGATCCAATTACCTAACTAGGGTTGAGTGCGGAATATTATTGACGAATACGTCTAATATAATTCTCCTAATCTTCTACCTTTCTCCTTTAGTCTTTCTCTCTGCTCCTCTCCTTTTTCAATCTTTCTATCTTAGGTGTGCATGTCATCTTCGTCTCACTCGATTATCATCTCATTTCTCCAGATATCGCGTCTGAGCGTATGAAGTGAGGGGAAAAAATACACCAAGGGCAAGAGATGTTACTTCATATCAACTCGTCTCTGTATGATCGACGCAGGAGTTTTGCTACAGGCTCCTGCGATGCCATTATTTCACTATCACTGACTGGGTTGATGCACGTTTCCCGACTTCACTCACTCTGCACTCCGCACTCCCCTACCCGAGTTTCATATATCCGTCTTCTTATGTATTTATCTCTTATCGGACCTTGCCTGGGATTCATGCATGTTACTTTTTACTGCATCCGTGAGCCATGCGGGTCAGATAGAAGATTGTGTCTGCCACTTGACATGACTTTCTATTGTCTTAATTACTAAATTTTGAAGGAATTAGTTGATGTTTTGAGTTTCCATGGAATGGCGGTAAATTCACAGCATGCAGTTCTCAGACCCCGGGTGATTGAAGATGCCTGGCTATCTATCACAACGGATAGAAATGACTTTTACATCTCCCAAATCCCACCGTTGGCCCTTTGCGCATCCAGTGTGGAGTTTATCAAAACAGGGGTGCCGTCATATCCATGTCAATAATAATGGATATCACTAGATACATCATACATGTGACGTGTGACTATCCTCGACTGATCCATGGATGAGTTTCCCCTGCCAATACAGGGACTTTTCAACTCACTCCCGAATAATACGGCGTATTCAAGGTCAGGACGGCCGAGGCCAAAAAAATCCTCTAAATGCACCACCAAATTTGCACCCTATCGTGGCTCGCGCCTTTCAAGCCTCACTATTGCATCCATCGTTTAATTATTCACTAAATAACCCTACGGGAACCCTCCCAGAAGTTTAATTTACTGCCTCCGATGTTCAGAAACTAGTTGGGATCATGGTGAATCGGCGATGTCTGCTTCTCCCAAGCACACAGTTGAGCTTGAGCTTGAAAAAGATATGTGGAATCTCCTGGACACCGCCAAATGCCACCCCATCACTTTGGGCGGCTTTGTCCTAGATCATACCACCTTTAAGAGTGCGAGACAGGCCTCCCTTTACAGGCCATTCTTTTGGCCAGCCCTTACCATGGCAATCGATATGCTTCTTCCAGGCAACATCTCAGATCCAGCGACCTTGTTGCAAGATGTCTGTGGTCCTGGGCAATCAAATGACAAAGCTTTACGAACGATCCTATCGTTAATCGGGATCTACTGTCTTGACAGAGTACCACTTACATCCCCCTGCGATGACGTGCTCCCAGTCGTAAACCAACTATACAAAACAAGCAGGATGATGGGAAGCGCATCTGTGAGCTTAAACATGGTATGTGCGCAGTGGAAGAAAGAGCCCGATGAGTGGTATGAAGGACTGAACGAAGAACCCGGTTCTTATCTTTGGTAATACCTACGATGGCCACACGCCTCTTGTCTCTGCTAAGAATGTCAGCGCTGCGATTGGGATAGCGTGGTGCTTGAACTTAATATACACGGTGTAAGCACAAGTTCCATATCAATAAATCCATCCTGTGAAAAAACGAAAAACAGTGGAGGCAGGGAGGTGGAATGACACACCAACCACAGCTATTCGCAAACAACTCAGCATGGCTCCATCGCCCAGCCGTCAAGCTGTACCTGCGAAAAGCCTCCGCCTATTTAGAACACGGAACTCTTTCTGAACCGTAAGTGGTGTGTCAAGCCCGAGGGCAATCCATACGCGAATATGAATGACGTTTTGGAAACTCGGGTGATAAGGAACCAAAGGCAAAACGCCATAGGCGGGATGCTTATGACGACATGTCTAAATTTCGGGACCTATTGTCCAACTCTGGGGGTTGGCTGGAGGGTGATGTTGGTCGCTAATAAGTAAAGCATACAAGGGATGCGGCAGGTTCTCTTAAATCATGTATATCATTGTACTAATATGTAACTAGTTTGAGCAGGGTCTTTTTTTACCGACTTCATAAAGATATCCACTTCGTTCTATTTTGGGATATTATATAGACGATAGACTTGAGGCATACAAAGACCAATCATTACTACTTTCGCTACTATTCTCTAGTTAGGTGGGCCATTCTCCAAACTTCGCTCAGGGGTAATTAAATCAATATTCGTTAGCTAGATAAATCTGGCATCCATTTCTTTGCAAGCCACATGAACCAATCTTGGTAAGGGGAAGAAAACTCAATTATCCGTCCCAATGCCTCACCTCCTAGAAAATAACGGGGGATACATGAAAGCAAAAAGTTCTCAAACTGTAGTTGGGAATGCGAGAGACCAATTCAGAAACTGAAGAGCATGTTCACCTCATCATTGACAGCATCCGTCGCCACCAAAGGCGGTAAGCCAACCTGCTGGAGAGTCCAAGACGTTCCTCACGTCCTTCTGGAATCTTAGCGATTGGAGAATATAACAGAATGTCCGAGACTTCCTCCACGAGATCTCTCCCTGCTGATCCAACCCACCACGACATATAGTCTCGACCCGCTCTATCTAATAGAACACCAAAATACATAAGGATGAACAATGCCATCGGTTCCCGATTCTTGACAGCTGATATGTAATCTCGACCACCGATGGCAACCAACAACAAGAAGTAACCCTTGGGACACCCGCAAACGTTCCTCCGCAAAACAATATTTTATTTACGCAACAGTTATTAGGTATTCTTCTCTTGCAAGAGGGGATTGCTCTCTACCACATACAGCTGTGTATCTCGAGGCGGGTACACGGATCTGGCGGCTCACAATGGAAAGCTTCTGAATAGTGGTAATGGTGTCAGGGCCCAAGATTCCCATCGACAGTGGCTTATAGTTGATTACGTCGCGGGATGAGCAAGGTGCCTCTCTTAGCCATTTGAAATTGAAACACTGCGATGTTGCAGGCGCCAAGCATCAAGTCAAATATAATGGATATGCGGTCCGATGCGGTTTGTTGTATATTTGGCAGGACGAATTGCATGAGCGCTGAAAGGCTGCGAGGTGATAGAGCAAATAGAGGTTCTCTTGGTTGATGTTTTCGAGCTCGGAGCGGAAGCCGGCGCTGGCTTTGTTGCTGTGCTGTAGAGCTGTACACAGTAGCGGATTCGGTTTCGTTGGAGGATAGCACTAGATCGACTGCGGTTGCGGCGAGAAGGCTATTCATGACTTAACCCTCTTTCAAAGCGGCGCGTGGGAGTATTGTTTGCATATACGGTTCATCTGCGGGAATGCTGTATAACCCAATCCACATCCTTGATATCCATCGATGCATGAGCTCTAATTCCAATACTCTGTTAGATTCAGAAGTGCTTGAAAATGAGACAGGGGAAATGAGCGGATGGATCATCCAGGAGGTCATAGGCATCCCTGATGATGACTGCGATGAGTCCCTGGAGAATTGTTTCCGGGAGTCGCGAGACGATCCATCTCTGGAGATTCGCACGAACGCTGTCGCCGTCTTCGTCCTCCTAGCCTTTGCCCTTACCTCTGAAGGAGATTGATAGACACAATCTGTCTTTCACACAAAGCGGTTGGCGCATACGGGAAACTGTTCATCACACTGTTCAGATGGGAATTAGTTGAGCAGATAATCTCGTCTCATTGTGCGTATCTTATCTAGGTAGGGGCGAATAAGTGTCTCAATGTGATTTACAGGCCTCAAAACACACCTCTCACATGTTTTTTCTTGCAATTCAGACACCCTTTGCGCGATTTGTTATGAGATATCCCCTTTGCATAGTGAAGTTGACGGCATTAACAACAAGCTTTTTTCGAATGAAGAGATAAACTCAAACAGGAGAATGAGGCCACCGAAAGAAACGTGAATGCCTTTTTAAACATAAAAGGTCCGAAATCTGAAAATGCACGTCACCGTCACAAGGAATCTACAGGGCTGAATTTAACTGAACGAGCCCGGAAACTGGGTGGCTATGTTTTGGTGCAATCAACAGCTTGGGATCCGCAAAAGCCCCTTCGCGAGCCACTGAGCAGTGAGCAATAACGAGCACTGAATCCCAGCAGCTATTCAGCCCCGAGGACAAGACCAGTTCGAGCTACACGCCGCGCTGGACGGTAAGACAATTGGATAGCGTCTCTGCACATTCTCCCCCAAACATGGCCCCCAAGTTAAAAAATGACAACAATAAAACATGAGAGGATCTCGTCGACCCAATACAACTGTTCGCATCAGGCCAATTACTGACTCGTCAACGGATACTCCGTAGAGAGCACTGAACACTCAACTTGGCGCTCGTTCAATGGATGTGATGTCGGCAAATGACTAACTATTAAGTAACCAGTTAACTAACGTAATCAATAAGTGAGCGAACCATATAAGCGAGCGAACCACTTCCCACTCTCTGTACAATGAGAATGTCTTCAAAGCCTCAACTATAAAGAAAAACTAGCAAATTACATTATAAATTATTTTCTATACACTTAGAGCATGTACAGGCAGTATGCTCAATAATCCCACAGACACTACACTGTGGTGCTGCACATTTTTGTGATTGTGACTCAGCAGCCTCAACCATCCTCTGCTCTCATTCATTGACTTTTTGTACATGATTCAAGCCTTCTTCAACCCTCAAAGCACTCTCTTAAGCTACATATATACAGCCTCTTTCTCACTTTCTCTTTTGTTTGGCATTTTGAGTCCTTAACTCCCTGTTTTCAGCTGCTAAAATAGTAGTATTGTGTATTATCATATGATATCCTTTGACCAGCTGACTTATAGCATGATTGATTAGACTGAATGGGCTCTGTTTACAGTGCTTGATATATTCTTTAACTTTCTCAGCCTGCTGCTTCAATTGGCATACATTATGTGGTGTGGCTATCACCCAGTAGGCCTGGGAGCTGTGAGAGGTCCCTAAAAGAGTAAAGATATACATCATGATATTAAGCTGTAAAAAAACCTGCTTAAAATCATACAGAACCAGCTTAGCAGCTCTAAAGCTGCTATTGATATTGCTCTCAGTCAGGGCCTGCATCTGAGCTGCAGAATAGAGACTCAAAAACTCCTTCTTGTCAATATAATTGATTTCAAACTGTATCTAGTTTTCCACCTGCTGTCTGTACACAGTTTTCAGAGGTGAGAAGCAGCCAATATCCAATGACTGAAGAAGATAGGAGAAATGTGATGACATGTAAAGAGTAATAATCTGATTCTCAGTGCAAAATTGATTAAATTCAACTGAAGCATGGCTTTGATATTAGTTGAGAATCAATAGTCAATATCTGCTCTTTGTACAGAGTAGAGTCTTATTATTGAACATTTTTTTCAGTCAGTATAAGCCTAGCTGATCAGTGGTCCAATCATTCTCACTGACTTCAATCACCTAGTTGTATGATAGTCCTTTTGTCTCATACCAGCAGGATTGATGCATTTTTCCTTTGAGAATAATCATTGTATGTAAGACTCAGTCAGTTGCATTAACTTCAGCAATAACAGTCACTTATTCTCAATCTTCAGACTGTACAAGTTTGAGATTTCCAGCTCTTTCAAATTTAGTCATCACCCTAGCAATCTCAATTATACTCATCTAAAACTCTGTCTCATCAAAGTTATAGATATTATCTTTCAGAATCCCATACTTCACAATAGTATTTTATATGAGCTTAAATCACTCACAGATAATCTTAAAATCCTCACATAGAGCCTGCTGATGATCATACTTGCATGAGAACTTGAATTTCAGCTTATCATGATGCTTGACAAAGTTTCATACTCAGTATTTATTCACTGTAAGTGGGAGGTTGGATCCTCAACTGATAAGAAGAAGATTAACCATTTCTCATACAGCTGCAACTCAGGGAGGCTGATCTCACTCATCCATGATCAGAATTCATTGAACAAGAGATTCTTCCTCTGTAAGACTAAGTTTCCAGTTCTTTGAGGTTATGTCAACACGTGTCATACAACCATATATGCGATAAGTTAAAGTTGCATAAGAGACTTCATATAGCTTTGCTGCAGCTCATACACTTGAAGTTTGATCATTTTTAAGTGCTTGAATGGCTAAAAGAAGCCTTCCTTCCTGAGTAGAGGCTTTATTTTTTTGTGTGGTTGACATTTTTGATGCAAAGCAATTCTCATTGTATGAAGGGTGAGAAGTGGTTCGCTCACTTATATGGTTCGCTCGCTTATTGATTACGTTAACGTTAACTAATCAGTTATGTCAGCCGGACGAAAACGGCGTCGTTCTGTTCTAATCGGGCATGGTGAAGATTTATACGAAATACGCCGAGTTCAAGGATTGAGCAGTGTCAGAATGGTCCGTGGCCCGCGGGTCCAGGAGCTGCCCTAGAATCTTCAAGACAAAGCCCTCCTTAATATACCTCAACGTCAACTTGATGGCTACTGATATCAACGCAGGATCCCATCTGAGTTGTTCCGTCACTGTTTGTTGTTGGCCTGGAATGGCATTCGATCTCTCGAAACACGGGACTGGCATACCCCCAACACTGATTGCAAGCCTCCCGAACTTGATGGTATTCTCCAATCTAGTGGGCCGAGAATTGTGGCAATTCCCGATCCCCGATACGGAGCTTTCCCCATCATTGATTGACCAGAGGGGCAAAAATCCTGGAGTAAGAGTTACAACCCGCCTAGTGTGCGGTGTACTATTCGCTCGTATAGTCATGGCTAGTCCAAGGCGATGATTCCCGTTTTTGTTAACGTATATAAATACTGGAAATTCCTTGGCTGAACTTTTGTTCATCAATATCGGACGTCTCCTAATCTTCTCCTACAGCTTATAATTGTTTTGATCTGAAGGGGTATTCCCTCTTTCTTTTCTTTACTTTTGACAGCCCTACCCCTTCTGGCGGCCTCCAATAACGAAGTTCTTAGAAATCACTTCACGATTTGGTGAGCTCTCCAATGGAGGCTCAACCATGACCATGGAGTTGTTGAATATCAAATCCCCAGCTCCAGCTGGGAGCAACGAAAGTAATCATACGACGCTATCTATAAACCAGCCTGAAGATGTCGGTTCTTCCCCGAACGATTCACCGCGTGATACGTATGAAGACAACTCGCCTTCGGTAACAACCAACTCCCTGCAACGATGGAACTATCCAAAACGCAATTTTTTTCGATTTATAGCGACCAATTTTAGCTTTACTATCTTGGGAATTAATGATGCAGCCTATGGTGTAAGTTAATGCCGTGGATGGACTTCCATATATGACACTGAACCATAGAACACTTCTGCGGGGACCATTAGCTGACATAACTCAAAATCGAGAAAAGGCTCTTATACCTTATGTATGATTATGATCCATTTTCTCCATTGCCATGGCCAGAAGAGGAATATATATGTCTGACCTTTGCTCTACAATTAGTTGGAAGAATATTATAAGGTTTCCTACACCGCCATATCCTTGGTCTTTTTATCACCCCTAGGAGGATATATAACGTCGGCCATGCTGAACAATATGCTCCACATGCGCTTCGGACAGTGCGGGCCAGCTATCCTTGGCCCTATCTCCCATCTGGTGTCCTATATAATAGTCTTCCTTCACCCTCCCTACCCTGTCCTGATCATAGCCTTTATCATTGCTGGTTTCGGAAACGGTCTAGCAGATGCTGCATGGAATGCATGGGTAGGCGCAATGTCCAATGCAAATGAGCTGCTTGGTTTGTTGCACGGTTCCTATGGTCTGGGGGCATTGCTAGCGCCAATGATGGCTACCTCTCTTATCTTAAAAGCAAACTGGGAATGGTATGAGTTTTACTACCTGGTTGCTGGTGGTGCCTTTTTGGAACTCGTGCTTTTAGGAGCAACGTTCTGGAATGCAACAGGACATCAGTACCGTGAGGAGCATCCGCGTACAGACACGGTAATCGCGAACACCGCAACATCGCACGAAGAACACCAGCGCAGGAAGAGGGATATCATCTTCACCAAAATATTCGGCACTAGTCGCACAGCTGAGGCTGCGAAGAATAAAATAACCTGGATCTGTTCATTTTTTCTGATTGCCTACGTTGGAATCGAAGTCGCTCTGGGCGGGTGGATCGTCACATTTATGATCCGCGTTCGGCATGCGTCACATTTCGCATCCGGTATGGCTTCGACGGGATTCTGGGCCGGCCTCACGATAGGCCGAGTGGTCCTCGGCTTTGTGACTCCGCGATTATTCAAGTCAGAAAAACATGCTGTGGCCGCGTATCTTCTAGCTACCGTAGGCCTCGAGTTGCTCTTTTGGCTTATTCCACAGTTCGTTGTTTCCGCCGTGATGGCTTCCTTGCTCGGGTTTTTCCTAGGGCCCTTGTTCCCGGCAGCCATTGTCGCTGCGACGAAGTTACTTCCAAAACATTTACATGTGAGCGCTATTGGATTCGCCGCTGCGTTAGGTGCGTCTGGCGCCACTCTCTTGCCATTTGCTGTCGGGGCCATCGCCCAGGTTAAAGGGGTACAGGTCTTGCAACCGATTGTGCTGGCTATGCTTATAGTTGATGTGGCGATTTGGCTGTGTCTTCCCAGCCTGTCAAAAGTGATGCGTTGAGGCGCTTCCGGAAGGAGAATTTTGTATAGAGGAGGATAGTCACTGGTAAATAGGAGTGCCTCTGTCACTCCTCTCAGCCTCTGGAGCTTTTCTTCGCATGACAGAATGAGATCATGCTATACGGATCTGGCAATAAACCAAACACACGCTGCGATATCCGGAGATTTACGGAAAATTTGGGTTAACCTAAACGTTAGAAAGAAAAAAGGAAATAGAAATGAATTATTCACATTGGAAAAGACAGGCCTTTTTTAAAACATGCTATTTTCTGCGCCGTGTTTGTTTGAAATTCTTATTTGCCACTATGACTCTGCCGTATCTGTATATGATATAGATATCTACAATATATATATATATATGTATGTATGCAATGGCACGTAATGGCAATTGTACCTTACTGTGGCTGCTAGTTCTTTCATAATTGTATCTATTCATCTGGTAATTCGCACTTTGTAAACTTGCCATCTCCTTTGCTCTCCTGTGGCGGAATTTGTTGCTCAGTTTGCGTCATGGCATTGATCAAAGTATGTTTTCCCGCCTTACCACTCGACAAATGATTTTCAACAAGCTGTAACTACACAACTACGTTGTAGATTATTTGTTAACAACATATAGAATCCCTGTATTACCCGCCCGGATACTTTAATATCTACTTGAGAAACAGAGATGAGGTGCCTGAACCATTCTTAATCAAGCAAAAGAAACACCACCTTGCAAGGGGGATGGAGATTGCCGACTTGCCAAATGAAAGCGATATAATGCAGATGGACGTCAATGACGATGGCAGCATCACATCCTATGGAAGAAATGGTTCACCCTCTAGCCCGCACCCAAAAAGATTTCCCAAATCCTCATCCCGCCCGCCCAAGCCTAAGAACGTATCCCACCCTTTACAGACAGGAATACGTAATTATCTCAACAACCACTATCGTAACCATAATCACACACAACAAAACTTCCTCTCATCGCAGTCGATATCATCACTTCCCCTCCCCAAAAGATTCACAGTCTATCCCCCTCTTCTCCTACTCCCCTCAAACGCTTTCTCCACGCCAGCTGAATGGGCCGCGCTCTACAATTCCCTCTCCAGCGACCAGCGCCAGGAGTTATATGCATGTATAGCTGCATCATTTGCATCCATGGGCGTCACGCACATCGCCATGAATGCACCTATAGTGCCCACGATGACGAAGGTGGCTAAGGTTATGAGAAGCGAAACTCAAATGGAGAATCGTATTCGAAGCCCAACGGGGTTGGTGCCGTTTGTATGGGGATTTTTGGAGACGGGGAAGATGTTGCAACCGGGGAGGTGAATGAAGAAGAAAAGGAAGCCAATCCTACAGAAGCAGCTTTCCACTCTGCATTGTGGGTTCATTCGGTGCAGAACAGGGGCATCGTGCAGATCTGGGCGCCGCTGCATTCTATGTTTAGTCGTGGGAATGTTGTGGAGAAGGCGAGAATTATGGGGATTGAGTCGAGGTTTGAGGGTCTAGATGACGGTGATTTTGGGGATGAGCTAGAGGGAGGGAATAGGAGAAGGAGGTTACTGGGTCAGAAAATCGAGGATGTTGCGGTTGTTGATATGTATGCTGGCATCGGCTATTTTGTGTTTTCGTACCTGAGGAGAGGAGTTGGGAGGGTGTGGGGATGGGAGATTAATGGATGGTCTATTGAAGGGCTGTGTAGGGCTTGTCGGGAGAATGGATGGGGGGTTAAAGTGGTGAAGATTGATAAGGAGACAGGGGAGGTGGAGGGAGGAATTGATGTGTTAGTTGAGGGATTGGGAAAAGAAGATCGTGTGGTGGTTTTTCATGGTGATAATCGGTCTGCGGGCAAGGTGATGTGGGATTTGAAGGAGGCACTGCAGCAGAAGGGAAGGTGGAAACGCATTCGACATGTTAGCCTCGGATTGTTGCCGAGTTCGAAGCGGGCTTGGGAGGGGGCTGTGAGAGTTCTTGATACGGAGGCGGGAGGTTGGATTCATGTCCATGAAAATGTGGGCGTGAATGATATTGAAATGATGGAAGCGCAGATTGTTGAAGGGTTCAATTCTCTGCTCATATCAACTAGAGGGGATGGAAAGCTTCTATCATCGTCGGCATATTCTGGTATCTCTATAGCGGAGTGTATTCATGTGGAAAGAGTTAAAACGTACGCACCAGGGGTGATGCATTGCGTTTTTGACATTTATATATCACCTTCAGCTGGTTGGTTGGATAAAGACAAAATTTAACACTTCCATTAACAGGTCTCTGTTCGTTATCCCTTGTCTCGCTATTCCAAGTATAACTACCAAAAGTAAGACCAATGGGGGAATATAAAGAAATAAGAAAGAAAAGAAAAGAAACGGTTATATGGGAAAACAAAGAACAAAACCAAACACTCAACGATATCACAAACGTGGTCAGTTGTATTCCTTGAAACATGATATGGTTCGGACATGATGAACAAAAGCAAATCATCAGGCTCTTGGTTAAGGAAATAAACGAAAAGTCAACATATGCAACAGGGTATAATAGAAGATACGCCATCTATCAGGAGGTCATCTATGCAGATGGGCTCTTGAGGAACTTGGCTGGTATATTAGTTTCAACGATGGCCATTTGTTCCATGATGTCGAGCTGAACCTGAGCATTTTCTGCATGGTCATGTTGTCGAAAGTGCTCGATGTCCTCGGGATGCGTAAGGTCCTCCTCTGTCGCACCTTCGCCGTGATACTTTTCGAAATGGTGTATTTCATATTCGTACTCCAAGTCGCCATGATGCCCTGGGCCTGTGTCAAAGTCCGGCAGCTTCTTTCCTTCACGAGACAGGCGCATCCATTCGTCTTGCGATATAACTCCCGTATGATTTGGGTCAAAAATGGTGTATACTTCTTTAAGAATCTCCTGTTTGCGCTGCTCCGAGAGGCTGGCATTCGAATCGTCGTCTAGCCCGTAAGTTCTGCGAACTTCGTCAGTTGTCCATGCCCCTGAGCTGTCGTAGTCATGAAGCATGAAAAAGGAACCAGCATCGAAATCGGAGATATGATGTTCCTCTGGAGTTAATTCCACTGTCAGCATATACTCTAAATTGCTTGAGGCAGGACTTCACAATCAAAGGTAAAAAATGTTTACTTACCTACCATATGCCGGGTAGCCCAGTCTTTGATGTTGCTTAGATTATCTGAACGTGAGCCATGCGCCAGACATAACTGTGACACTGCCAGGAAAGTCAACAAGAGCGCAATCATATTTCTAGTGTAATCTGTACGATCCGCCCAAATGTGTTAGAGGGGGAGGTGTTTGGTTTGTCTGTGTACATACATATAATATCTGGTTGTCCTAAGGCCTCTCTCATCGGCTTATTTGCACTGTTTGCACCCCTCATCCCACCCGAAATCAACCTAATCCCATTTTCTATCCCGACTCCATCGCAAGAAGGTAAATAAATTTCCGTGCATTGCTCACGAACGCTGTCTCCAATGCCTCTCAATTTGCCCTGCTCTGCTTTCTATTTCTGATGCTGCTTATATTGGTGATCTTCAACGACTTAGAAGTCTAGTTGACCCTTCATTCCACTCTGAAGACCTCTTAAATCGATCCACTTCCTCTCCGAAATCTAACCCGTTCTTCTCCCCATCATTCCTCCGCTCTTTATGATGCCAAGATAATGCAAGGTCTTTGGTCTCGAACTGCCCTGTCGACAGGGTCATGCCGGTGTGTCTCTTGTCTACGCAGCGGTTCCAATGCTGTTGCAGGACAAGGACCCACGGCAGCCGGACGGCGCCGGCTCTACATCGGGAATTCCGTTACGCTCCTTTACTCCGCTCTTTTTGCAACAGCCATGATATTTGACGCTGATGCGAAAACTAAACGGCGTACTGAATTGGAAAAGAAAATCGAAGCCGTGAAAGAGGAGGTGAAGGAATTGCGGATTGAAGAAGCGCGGATATTGGATGAAATTGCTGCCCGGAGGAGAGTGAGGCAGCTTGCCCTTCCACTGCAGAGACGAGAATACAGTACGTCTGCCGTCACTTCTCGACAGTCTTCTACGTCCTTTGAGGGGTTCCAGGATGTAAACTCGTTTTCGGCCGGGCCATTTGAAAACTGGGAGCCATCCACGTTTAAGGATCGTCCCGACATGATTACAGACGGTTTTGAAATGGGGTCTGCTAAGAAGAGGGAACCGACTGACGAAGATGAGCGTTTCTATCGACAGTATGATTTGGCAGGGGAAGATATTCTGCGAGAGAGGGCAATTCAGCTCTTAGCAATACGGCAACTCGCCATTAAGTTGCTCCTTCGTCCCAGTATTGCTCATTCCTATGGCGAAGTTGTGGCGGATTATGGAGAACGCTTCGATCATCCAAGATTTAGAACTCAAGATTATCTAGTCGAGTTGCACTTTCTTAAAAAACGGATCACTCGGTTAAGGTTTTGGAGGGACGAATCATACGACGATATAGTTAGAAATATTACAGTTCGGGAGCAAGCGTTGCTCCAGCAGGAACGGCAGGAATTACACAACAACCTCCAGGAGTCGTTTGCGTCCTTTGGTAAAAAAGCTGTATCCCTCCAACGACTTCTTCTGATTGTCTCAGAAAACCTGTTGGCTTCAGACGAACCGATTTTACCGCAGACCGTCGAACTTATGATTACGCAATTTACACGAGCTAAGCAAAATGATCTTGTGAAAATGGTCATTGATTCTTTGTTTCCAAACAGGATCAAGATGACCCCTCCTATCATCGTTTCCGCGATAAACTTTTTTAATAAGACCAAGGATCTCTTCGGTTTTGATGGATTCTTGCGTCTACTCCAAGGAGACAGCTTCCCCGTTAACATACCCGTGTTATGGGAGACTGTCAGGGTTGGAGACGTTCAAGTGACAGTTCCCCCAAAGCCCCGCCATCCGTTTATAATGAATGCTCTCATTTCTGCCTCCCTGAGTTTTAATCAACCCCAGAACGCCGACGCCTACCTCCATATCCTTCGCGAATCTGGCTACAGCGATGGGGCTCAAGTCTTGGGTTCTTACCTGAAATTTTACATGTTATCGTCAAACTGGAGGAAAGGCGGGTACGTCCTACTCCGATCTGTCGCTTTCATTATGTCAACAAAAGCACATTTTGGAAACACGATTCACCGCCTGATTCTCTACATGGTTGCTTTCTGCAATGGCTGCGGGAAGGATGCATTGTCTGCAACCATAGTTAAGGCTGCTGTAGAAGCTGGAATTGATTGGAGACCGAGCTATAACAAGAAAGACATTCAGATTTCGGTTAAGAAGGCTTTGAGTCAATGGACCAGGGCTGCTGAGCATTCCTCAACTGACATTCCAACTAACATGTCTCTGGGAGAAAGATGTTACGAGTTCGCCAAACAAATTGAGCAACCAATTCGGGTGTCAATTAATTATAGTGAAAATGCCCTCCGACGTAATCTTCGGCTAGAGCATGAAAGGGAGGAGAGTAGTTTCGATGTGCGGCATGCAGGTCAAGTTTCTGAAGCACAAAATGGAAAACTATCCACTCATGCCAGCTCCTGTTCCGATCTCCATAAGCTAGGACCCTCCCAGACAAAACAAGCTCCGAAACTAGCTCAAATGGTGCCCGATTCCTCTAATCATTTTCCAGTCTACTATACTAAAGCCGACAAGAAAAATGGTGAAAAAGCCGTCCTGAGATTCTCTCTAAGGAAATCTTCCGAAGAACGGATGGAAGCTTTACCATCCACCGAAGAGATAAGAAGAAATCACTTCCAGGGAAATTTTAGGTCGTTATTCCATTCGTTGGGAGTCTCTCAGAAGACAATTATGGACATAAAACGGGAAATACGTGAATATGAATTTCGGATTCGTGCTTCGGGAGAGCCAACCCATACGGTCAAGAAGGAGTACTTCGGAGAGGCTTGCGGATCATTATTCTATTTGTTAGCGGTCTCTCAGAAAACTATTGGAGACTTGCAGCGGGAAGTGGACGCATATGGACTCCGTATTCGTGCTGCGTAGCGCCAATTGAGGGATGAGCTGAGCTGCTGGAGAAGTGACGATTTGGTCTTCTGATTTGTGAAAAGCTTTGAATTTTTACCACTGCCACATATCCACAAGGATTGATTTTTTTGCAAAGGCATTTATTTATCCACTAGTTTTTATGGATTCGCATGGTACGTGAAATAATGACGTATAGAATTGTGCTTACGAATACAAATCCCGCCCGTTGGAGTTCCATCTTGGAGGTTCTCTTTCCTAACATCCACATGTGCGCACTTCATATAACGAATGTCCTTTGCTAGGGAATGTGGACTAGCGACAGCCGGTTATGTTACAAGAGTTCGAGGTCCTTACCGTGTTATTTCCTTACGAGACGTGGCCCGGGAAAATGAGCAGTTGTGCGAATCTACCACGTTCAAGTGAAGACTCAAACGAAATCGTCCTTCGAACACCCGTGTTCTGTGGCGTCCTGGGAACTGAATTCTTCACGCAAAATTCCTTCCGCCTGGAACTCTTCTTTTGTGCAAGCTGGTCTACTTCTCGGCCCATCACCTCTCTACCAGAGATTCTCTTTCCTGCTAGATTTACAGTCACAACGCTCCAGCAGTTATGTGACTTTCATATATTTTTTTGGTTCATGTTGTTGATGTTACCCTTTACGGCACGGTTTATCGCTCTTAAACCTCAATTCATCTAACAGGGTTTAGTTCTAGGAAGTAAAGGCCGTTCATATCGTATTCACTGTTGAATATTCAAAGGAATCTTTATCTGCTATATAGCTATACGTTATGCATGTATTATAGGTAGATAACTCCGGAGTACATTGAATTTCTATTTCTTCAAAATGAGATCCATTTCCTCCCTTGCCTGGATTGCTCGCCCGAGTGATACATGGACTATCCTTGTAGTCACCTGGAGGATTAACCATCCTTAAAAAATAACAAAACACCCTTTATAGACAAGAAATCGCCCAATGATGCCGGATCACCAACTGTCTGAAGAGGCTACACCTATGAAAAATAATGTGGGGAACTTTACTTAGGGGGCAAAGGGGAAGGATTTCTCAAAGATTTCTTTATCTGCGTCAACTGGTTGTATGGGAAGAAAAAACACAGAAGGCATTCACAAGTTTACATGTCTAGAGAAGGAAAAATAACAGAGAAGAGAACCCCACAGAAAAATGAAAAATTAGAACATGATCAGAAACTTGAAAAAGAAATCGTAACGGACATCAGAAAACCGGCGCTTTATTAAAAGAAGACATTTAACCTTTGTTTTAACCCATTATAATGAAATAAGTAGCCAGGAGATCACCAACTAATATTAACCAAACCTTGCATGTAGGGAGCACAAAAGAAACACTTGGAATGGGGATTTTACACAAAATGTTTTCAGTGCCTCTTCTCCTTGTCAGCACGCATCTTCTCCTTGCGAGAAAGACGTTCCATGGCACGGATAAGCGCGGAGCGGATCTCACCCTTGGGAAAGCTGGATATGTCGTAATAAATCGGTGCAATATCCTAAGTAAAGGACTGGATTAGTATCATCGATAAGAATTACATGGGAGGACACCTGACAGAGGGACATGCCCAGGTTTAAGATAAAGAAAGGCGGGGAAACTTACCAAGAGCCACTCTCCCTTCACCGCAGTGACTGTTCGGACATAGCTCTTTGTTGTAAGCACAAACTCATTATACAGGACCCATTCCGCTTCGTGTCCAAGGACACTGCTGGGATGCAGCAAAACGGGCTCATTGTTGTCCTTGACAGTTCTATATAGATTCTTTCCCTGGCTCTCTTTCTTAGCGACTTGCATAAAAAAGCCTGCAACCAATGCGCGACGAATATTTTCGTAATACTTCTTGTCTTCGAATGGGGTGGATACAAGCTCGATCTCCTCACGTTCCATGATACGCTGCAGCTGCTGGCGGACGTTATCTGCGGACTGTAGGGCTCGAAGGGAAAGGAAATGATCGTGGCACCACTGGCGTGGGTTGGCTTGGGCTTCAGGACTTTTGAAAGCGTGATACGCATTTAAGAGGGTAAGGTGATCGCCATCCGGGTGTGCGAAAAGGTTCTTCATTTCATCAGCACGCTTGCGTTGGGCGGCGGGGCGAACGAAGATTTGTTGGACGGAAAGCAAGGAGGTAATTGAAAGGATCTCGTTGGAACAGTAGAATTCCGGTGAGCTGATTAACATCACTGCAAGGGCAGGGTCCAACGGAAACTCAGATGCAAGACGGCCTAACGGAGTAAGATTCCCATCGTCATCCAAACAAGCCAGATAGTTGAGTTCTTCCAAAGCTCGCATGAGAGTTTCAGGGGCTGGTGGATCCATAAGGTCGAAGTGGACTAGATCCTCGATCCCAAGCTTTTTAAGGTCCAATACTGTGGACGATAGATTGGAGCGGAGAATTTCCGGATATGTTTGTTCAATGAGTTCTTTCTTGAACGCCTCTTCGGTATATAGTCTGAAACATTTCCCAGGGCGCGTACGGCCGGCACGACCAGCACGCTGCTGGGCTGAGGCTTTGGAAATTGGTGATACCAACAACGACTCAACACGGATACGTGGATTGTATACCTTCTGCTTGGAGAATCCAGGGTCCACAACATACACGATACCGTCGATAGTCAGAGAGGTTTCCGCAATGTTGGTAGACACGATGCACTTCCGTCCGGGTCGCCCTCCTTCCCTGCGGGGGGGCGGGGCAGGTTCGAAAATCCGCTGTTGTTGACCGGGAGGTAAACTTCCATAGAGAGGATAAACTTTCATGGGCCCTGCGTCGGCCTCTCGAATCATCTCATCCACCTCAAGAGATATCTTGCGCACAGAGTCTTCGATTTCCTCTTCACCAGTCAAGAAGAGTAAGATATCACCCTCAGGCTCGTTGGCGTGAATCTGCAAAACTGTTCGAATAGCCGCCTCCACATAATCTTGCTCTGGCTCCGGGGTATAAAATATTTCAACAGGATGGGTCCGCCCGGGGACTGCGAGGAGTGGCGCATCACAAAAGTATCGCTGGAACTTCTGGGAATCCAGGGTAGCTGACATGATAATCAATTTAAGATCTGGTCGACGTTGAACCACCTCCTTAAGCAAACCCATGAGCACATCAGTGGCCATTGTTCTCTCATGGGCCTCATCCAAGATAATAGTGCTGTAGCGTTTCAGGTCATGATCATGCATTGCTTCACGCAATAACATTCCATCCGTCATATATTTCAGCATCGTCTTTTGACTAGTCATGTCCTCAAATCGAATACTGTAACCGACTTCCTCCCCAAGCTTAACGTCCATCTCAGCTGCAACGCGCTCTGCAACCGACATAGCTGCAACTCGTCTGGGCTGAGTACATGCCACCAGTTTACCGCGCTGATGCGGAAGGTCGTCGAAAAGAACGAACTGAGGGATCTGAGTAGTCTTTCCCGAACCGGTCTCACCGACGAAAACGAGGATTTGCGACTGCTGGTACAGTTGTAAGAACTCATCTCTACAACAGATATCGCGATTAGCCCGTCTACATGCCACACACAAGGAACCGAACAACATACCTCTGAGAATGAACGGGCAGATCCCTTCGCTGTTTCAAGATCGAAAAATAGCGGTTTGAAAGTGGTTTTCCATTGAAGGGGTTTACTGCAGCATCCTCCGCTTCTCTGGCCATGGCAGCCGTTGTCTTGTGTCGCTCAAACTCGTCCAGGATGGAACCTTCAGCGGAATACCCGTTTGAAGGCTTCTTCTCATCCTCATACCAGTGGGCTAAGTACTTGTTCTGACGAGGGTCCATGTCTGCAGTTTCGGTCTTCTGCCTCTTTTTCGCACGGGAAGAGCTGTCACCGTCGAGTCGCTGATCACCCATGGTCACCAGGAGAGGAGAGGAGAGCTCAGTAATTTCAACAGATGTCTATAGGATTTGCCCCAAATGCGTTGTGAAATTAGCTCAGGTTGCCTGGGTGAAGCTGCGAAAACGCAACATCAAGAAAAAGTAAGCAAAAGGCGACCACAAGGGGAAGGTTAGCCGAGGGCGGTGTCGCCTACACTTCCTCTGGTTGAGATGTCAGAGCAACACAAATTAACTAAGCAAAGGCTTTAAGTTAACTTAGTTCAGTTAACCAACTCTTAACTACAAATTTGTTTGCAACTTCACAACAGTCCTCTGTGGATGTGGATGGATGGTTGCCCACCTCCACCTCTTTAATTCCACTCCTCTTTGTTAGGAGCTGAGATGTCCAGTGAGCTAATATGGATGTTTGGATTTCCTCATAGCTTTTCTTTTCCAAGCCCTGTAATTACCGCCCCTCTTCAATACACGCTACCGCTGCCCCGCTTGGTTGAGAGAGCAACATGCAAGCCGCTTAATGCCTCAATTTCGGGACCTTTTTTTTTTTTTTTTTTTTTTTAATATATATATCTCCCGCTCGCCATACTCCGTGCTAGCTGGCTATTTCATGTGCTTTGCAGTCTTCCTTGTTAATTCCCCTGACAGCGGCCTATTGCCATATAAGTTGCTGCAACAATGGAGGGAGATGAAGATTGGGCCCCGACTTTTTGTATCGGCCAACATGAAACTCGGCGCACTGTACCGGTTTCTCCTCAACTGGTCCAGCTAGCGCAGGAGGGGGATGTAAGTATTCCAGCAGAAATATGTGTTGATACGTCTGCAGCAAGTTCGCTAATGACCTCCATATCAGTATGATATGCTCACCACGCCTATTACAACGCCTCTCTTTCATTCTCGAGTTCTCACACTGCTTTCTACTCATCTTTCCGACTCAAAACCACCGGTTTATGATGCTACCATAACCCTAGGGACGTCACATAATACCCACCCTGTGACGGTCCCTCCCCTTTCACCTGATGATACCTTTTTGACACCAAATGAATGTACAAGCCAGTTGGTTGGAATAACGAGTCCATGGATAGATCTATGTTCACCGGATCCTCTAATAGCAGATATATCCCGCCAGGTATTGGATCTAGAGGTTGCCTACGCTGCATTCTGCGGTGTCAGCTTCATAATCGTCCCAGGCCCCCGGCTTTGTCATGGAAACTTGCATGGAGAAGGCCTAATATATTTTGGTCGTGCAATTCAGGATATTTTGAATGTTGGACTATATATCCAGGTCCACATCTGGTTTAATATGATAGATACTTCAGAGCTGGAAACTAATGATGTTGGCGACCTCGCGCCGTTCGCTAGAGCGGAATACCTTACACCGGCAATTGGGCCATCTCTAAAGGTGGATTTATTCGGTACTTGGGAAGCTTGGGATGTCATCAGGAAGCTGTGTAAATACCAGTCAAGACTTTTTGTAGGTAAGAATAAAATCATTTGGATGACATTGCTCGTACCCTTCTTCTACCCCATTCTCAGCAGCTTTATGCCTTCCTGCTGGCATGAAATTGGAGACACTGCTTTCTCTCAGTGACCCTTACTGATTTGGATTATCCTGGATTATCCAGCGTTATCGTTACCAAAACAATTGCCACCCATGTCTGTACAGTTACGATGGCAATCTGAACCCGTTCATATCCTTACAATCGCTGGCTCATCGTTCATCAAGAATCAGAAAGGGTACCCCGTGTTATCAAAGGCTCACCAAGCCCTGATTGCTCGCATGATGCGACTTCGTAATCCTCCTTGGATCATTCTCTGCGACGTTGGCCCGATTGCTGGGTATGAGGTCAGCCAATCGGGATCTGAAACGGACCCTACTCCGAAGATCAGTCCTGAAAGTGATTCAAATAGTGCCGCTCCCACGCCTGCTGAAACGCACCGCCAGTTCAAGTCTGGCTCAAATAAAAAGAACTTTGACCCAACTCCGCACCTGTCCTACATCAGGAACCTTCAACAGAAGCAACCCGGTCGAACTCCCATGGAACGATTTGGGGTGGGATATCAAGACTATCTGCAGGCCCCATTACAACCACTGACTGTTAACCTTGAGAGTATAACATATGAAGTGTTTGAGAAGGATCCCATTAAATATGAGTGGTATGAGCGCGCGATTGCCAAAGCCTTGAAGGATTGGGCAGCACAGGGGAAACCAACTTGCCATCCCGAAGGACATGTGGTGTTGGCCGTAGTTGGTGCTGGTCGAGGTCCATTGGTAACCCGAGCAATCCGTGCAAGCGTGGAAGCCGGCGTTGTTATTGAAGTTTGGGCCGTTGAGAAAAACCCCAACGCTTACGTGTTGTTACAGAGGCACAACGCCAGTCTATGGGGTGGCTGTGTGAACTTGGTAAAATCTGATATGCGCAGTTGGAAAGGTCCTCACCGTTTAGCCCCTGAGTCTGGTAAGCACGCGCCAAACCGCTGAAGCTGACAATGAGATGCTAAAAGAGCATTCCTACAGGCTCGGGAGAAGAACAGAAAATTATTCATACGCCAATTGATATATTAGTATCTGAGCTGCTGGGCTCATTCGGAGACAACGAGCTGTCCCCCGAGTGTTTGGACGGCGTTACCCACCTTCTCAACCCAGTTCACGGGATTTCGATCCCAGCATCATACTCCGCGCACCTATCACCAATTTCATCCCCGCGTCTCCATGCAGATATTGCGGCTCAATCGATAACGAACCCAGCCGCACCAGAGACGCCGTATGTTGTAATGTTACATGCATTTGATTTCCTCTCCACAATCCAGCCGTCAACACCCGCACCCATCGCAACAGCGGGTAGACAGAGTGACAAAAGCCCGTCCCCTCCCGCCAACGACCCATCAACCCCGATAATTCAGTCCGCATGGTCCTTCTCACACCCCAATCACAACATCCCCCCACACTCATCGACGTCATCCACAATTTTAAACTCCCACAACGTTCGACGAACCAGATTGGCATTCCCATGTCAAAAACGTGGCACATGTCACGGGCTAGCTGGCTACTTCGAAACGGTGCTGTATGATGATGTCGAGCTATCGACGAATCCCGTCACGATGGATGAGAAGAGTCCTGGCATGATCAGTTGGTTTCCAATATATTTTCCGCTTAAGGTTTGTTTCAGTCATTCCCACTCCTTCCTTTCACGGGGAATAAATATTGTTGAAATTAACCAACATCGACAGACCCCCCTCATCGTTCCCCCCAACTCAGAAATCATCGTGACGATGTACCGCCAAACTGACAACCGCAAGGTCTGGTACGAATGGATCGTCGAGGTGTTTGCATGGGATACATCATTAGCAACGACTGCTGCTGATATCACTAACGTCGCATTGTCGCCACCATCTAAATCTTCCTCATTATTGGAGGCGAAGGATAACGAGAATCGGAGGGATTCAGTAGCCGCTCCTGTGAGCCCAATGAAGAGAGTACGGGTGGCGATGAGTGAGCTGCATTCAAGTATCAAGGACGGATGCCTAATGTGATGATGCTGTTGATATGATGTTGCTGTAGGAAACTTGATGGTTTTGTCTGATCTGTTCTCAAGTCTAACTATTCAGACCGTGCTGAAAAGGGAGATTAAGCCTCCGTCTCTCTACCACCTAATACCTTCGTGTCTTCTATTTGCTCGTCTGTTTGTCTGTCTGTGGGTGTCTAATTAATGTCCCTCTCTTCATCCTATGTTCTCCTTCTACCCAGAAAACCCCTCCTCCCTCTCTCCCAAAATCCTTCCCTTCCCTCTCCATCGACAACGAAATATACAGGTATGCTACAGCCAGCGATACATAAATACGAGATAATCTAATGACAAACTAAAGCAAAAGCTGAGATGCTTTCAACCAATGAAATGAGTCAAAGAGAATTAAGAATTTAATCTACTTTATCTCTTCAGCAACCAATACAATTACTTCCCGAGAAACTTCTAGACTCAAGTGAAGTTGTGGGTTCGTGTTGGCGTCACGGATACTCTCCCCTTTCCCATTTACGTTATCATACAACGTTAGCACTCAGTAGTCCCATATCCTTCGAGCCTCCATTCAATCCCTGATTCTCGCCCTCTGTAAGCCCCTTCCGAATGGCAAGAACGCTATCGACAATAACAGCATCAATGCCTTCTTTAACTTGCATCTATACATTCAGGAACTGTCAGCATACTCGAAAACCAACAGAAAAGCAAAGAATCCATGCCTACCTTAACGTTCCCAGGCTCATTATTTGCAATACCATACGAAACACACACAAGCCCAGATTCCTTAACAACCCTGACAAGTCTAGGAGCAATAACCAACGGCTCCGCCGCCGTCACCACGCCCAACAAATTCCACCGCGACGCAAACCGTATAGCCTCCTGCAGACTGCTAGCACGCACGTCGCCAACATTTGTCATTCCCGAATCCGTCAGGAACATAACGGGGATCGAGGGTTGTTTGAACGAGAGCAAGAGGCAGATGTCCGGGTTGAAGGAGGAGAATATCATGTTACGACCCTGGCCGAGGTCGTAGACGGAGGTGAGCACCGTGTCGACGAAGGAGTTTAATTCAACGGCGTATGTGTCCATTTCTTCCTCTTCGGATTCGTGGAGCATAGGGTATTCTGGAAATTTTTTTAACAAAATCGGGTAAGGTTGGATCACTGATAAAGAGATATATAGATTCGATCCGTTTGTCAAGTGGGGAAAGTTGGTTTTTACATACTGAGCTCAATATTAAACCCAACAGATTTGGGTAACTTCCTAAATAATTCCTCTAGCGTTGCGAAGGGGGCTTGGATGTGACTGCCACGCGTATTGCCCTTGAAACCCTTCTTCTTGAAGTCACGCGTATGCTTCATCTTCTCGCTCATGTGTATTGACGACGCGAACTGCTCTCCAACAGACATGGATCGTTGACGCCTTGCGGCTGACGTTCTCAGATCTGCCAAAACGGGATCTACGGGTATGGATGAATTGGATGAAGTGGCAGATTCGCGCGGTCCGCGAGCCTCGCTGAGGTGTAGGAACTATGGTCATTGTTAGATTCCAAAGAACGGACGGCACAACATCAACAAATCTAAGAAATAAATCAAGGGAGTGGCCAGAACTCACTTGCTCCAGGGTCAGCGTGTGTACTGGTGCATCTATTCCCGTTTCACTAACGAGGAAATCATGGTATATTACGGGAACATGATCCTTCGTCAATTGAACATCTAGCAACAATGGTCAGTTCAAGTGATATTCACCCGCTTATGGTTTGAGATGAAATAGGATATATACCAAACTAAGTCATGAGTGATATGTTAGCTTTCTTCCAAAAATGGAATAGTAGACATTCGTGACATTAGCAACAACTCACCTCAACATAAGATGCGCCCAGATTTGCCGCTGCAATGAAAGACTGTAAATGTCAGATATAACTCGCAGTTCTCAACTGCCAGAAAGGCCCCGTAATATACGACAAACCTGGATCGTATTCTCTCCCAATTGCAATGACTTGCGCCCAGCCATGTTCTTTCCAAGACCTGGATTTATCGTATTAAGTTAGGAATAAAAATCGAACAATAATGAAAATAAACGTGTAATCCTGAAAATAGAGAAAACGGGAAGAAAAGGAAGAGAAATTCACCTCGATGTCCAATAACCATAGGCGAAGCCATACTCTTCCAATACGTCTGCTCCTCCGTAATCGACATGTTCGGATGTTTAAACGGCGTGATAATCAAGAAATTAAACGTTACCGTCCCAATGATATCAAGCGTATTCGCCGCAATAATCGGCACCGTCACATCTCCTTGCAAATTTATTCGTTTCGAGCCAACTGTGGGTTTAATACTGGACAACAACGCGACGCCCCGACCGACAATCTTCTCCTTGGACCCGGAATAGGTGGGTATCAGGTCAAAGATGATCTTCACCTTCGAGGCATCCGCGGCATGGAAGACGATAGGTTCCGTCGCGATGCTATCTTGGATAGGTAGGTCAATTATCTCAGGCTCACCGTGCGCATCACTAGCGGAAACGACGATGGATAGGGCAGTGTCTAGCTGTGTTAGATGCGCGTTGGCCATGGGAATGCGATCGAGATCGACTGCGGGCACTGTTTTTCTCATATCCATCGTCCCCAGACTGACCAGCACCATGCTCTCGTCTGTTAGATAACGATGGCCAAAGGTCTTGATGGGTTCCGCGGCACGATCGTTGGACTTGCGCTCAGCCAGAGACGCCTGCGTGGGCGGGGACAGGGACCAGGCTTGCGGAGTCGGGCTGTCAGAATCGCTCATGACCTCAATTGGCGGGGTGGTCTCTGCCAGTCGACGGGCAATAGCGATATGGCCCCTAAGAGCAGCATGTTCCTTCGCCGTCCAACCGGAAGAGTCGAGGCGTTCCAGGTCCGCACCTGCTTCGATGAGTAAGTCAACTACACCCAAACTGCCATCAACGCAGGCAATGAACAATGGCGTCCAAGAGTAGGTATTTTCCGCTAATTCTGTGTTGGCCTTCTGATCGTTTGATCCATTCAGCAGCGCCTTGGCGCACGCATCATGGCCGAACCGTGCAGCAACATGAAGGGCAGTTTCACCCTGCTCGTCCTGGTAATTGATATCGACACCAGCATCGACCAGGAGCTGCACAATGTCAACAAAATTTGCCTTGGTGGCAAGAGCTAGCACAGCACTCGACTTGGACATGTGCTTTCGGATGGCAGCTTGTTGGTCGTTTCCTCCTCTCCAATTCTCAGCATTCAAGAGCGCTCGGGTGGTCAGGGCATGACCTCCAATGACACTTAGATGCAGCGGCGCCCAGCCCTCATCATCCTGCCAGTTGGGCCCGTCAATCCCCTCGGAGACATCAAACATGTTCCACGCCTGCAGATGCTCAATAATAACCTCACATACCACTCTGAACCCATACTGAGCTCCATAATGTAGTGGAGTCCGGCCAGAGATGTCTTTGGCAAGTAGCGCACTTCGCTGTTTCGGGAGTAGATTGTCTAGGAGATGCTGCAATATCGAAACTGCATCGTCTGCCTTACTTAACAGGGAGGTCTGCTCTGACTCCTTCACCACAACACGTGTGGGTTGGAGGGTTGGGGCAGCAGCAGGAGTGATGTAATTGGAAGCCTCCACAGGGAAGTCAAGAACTTGCGCAGCAGACAATTCAGTATCGCTGGTTGACTGCGAACGCCCAATGGAAATAACGAGACGATGGATACAATTACGTTTGTTGATATCGTCATCCTCGTCAAGCGTGTCGATCTTCCCCAGCAAGGAGACAACGGAATCTCTAGCACGATAGAAAATGGCACGTTGTAATAGGGCTTTGACAACGTTGGCATAAAGAGCTGCATCCAATTCCTCCGCAGCAATCCTCAGCGTGGGCAGGAGCTCCAACAAAATATGAGTATCATCCTTGCGCAGGGCATCATCGACAGCCACAAGCAAACTTGGAGGGAGATTAAGGTTAACTCGAGAGGTTGGTTTCCTCATTGACAAAGAGGAGTGTGTGGAGCTCGCATCGTCAACACTCTTCTCATCTCCCAACACAGATAACCAATCATTGATGCTCTTCAAAGATTCTTGCAAGCGGGAATTGGTAGCAAATGGCGCTGGGTCAACCTTGGTTGGTAAATAGCGCATCTGCGCCTGAGCACCAGGGAGCTTCTTATCCAGCTTCTTCGTAATTTTAATAAAACCCCGACGATTGACCTCTCCATACCACTGCAACTTCCTAAGCTGGCCGCGCAGCTCGAGAAGAGCAGCTAGGAGATCCTCGACATCTTCAGTCCCGGGTCTGTGTGAAGCTATGACGGAATGGCCATAACGGTCTTCCAGCAGCTTCAGACGGCGTGAGAAGTCTGCAAACTTTTTGTTGTAGAAATGGTCGACATCTTCAAGGTTGCGATCAAGTGAATAGAAGAAACCTGCACAATAAAATTAGATCTTTAATGCATACAACAGTACACATATAATATTCATTGGTGAATAAATGTGGGCACCAAAAACCCACCAGCTAAGTCCGGATCATGACCCTCCTTCTTTGCTTCGATTTCCAATTTGATCAGCTTCTTTAAGCTCTTGTATTTGATATATGACGAACCCCACTCAGGCACGACATTCCGGGCAAGATTCCGTCCGAATTTCATGTTGAATAATATGCCCTTTCTTTCGTATATATCTGTAAGGAGCAGCCCGGCTTCCCTGAAATTGAACGTTATATATGCAATGGACGTTGGTTGTTGTTCGGAACTTGTCGAGAATCCTCCCTAAGCAAAATATGTGTCGAAATCGATATTGAAGGGTTAATGACGAGAAAAGAGGGGAGAAATCGTCGATGAACAGTAGTTAATCTAAAGAGAGGGGGAAAGAGCATGAATCTGTAAAAGAAAGTGTAGTTCAGGAAAAGAACATAATGGAACAAACTGAGGAAAAATTAATATAAAGAAAATAAAAAGCAGAAGAGAAAACGACTAAAAGGGAAACAGGTGCAGACCCCATGTTGCTATATATTTTAACATTTTAGTGTTTTTCCCTTTTGCATTTTGGATATCTCCAGGAGCAGTTGGTTTTGGGGGGCTGCTTCTTCGTCCACTTAGAAGGACTCAGGTTCTTTGGTCTTCGGAGTAGAGAGATGGAAGTAGTGGTTGTTTCTCGATTCCTATATAGCCATGCACAATATTCTGTCATTAATTAGAAATTATTCAATATTAACTGGTGGCCGCTGACGAGAGTAGAGGTTGGGTGTGATAAAAGACTTGAAAGGAGCTTCAGATGTCACTGTTGTGCACACATACACACCCTTACGTCAATCTCTCTGTTAGCTTTGAACAGTGGTCGATATAGCCAGTATATGTGGCGCAAATGCTTACCGATATGTATCAATTGTAAGAGTGATGGTCTCAATAGGAGACGAGAAGAAAGAAAAGAGATTTTAAATCAACCTCCTCCCCCAAGAGTTGAAGACTTGGTCAACGGTCAAGGTAGAGCTTTCTTGTGTGGGTCGGTAAGCAGCGATTGTGAGCCGTGAATGGCTGGGACAGTTGTGGGATGGCGTCAGAGTGGTCAAAATTTAACGTTAGCTGGTGCCACCAGTGTGAGTTCCGGCGATGAAAGCTCCGCAGGAAGCAGGATATGTCAACAGAACCTCGAGAGGAGAACAGATGATAATGAGAATAATTTCAAGGGATGTGTGATGTTTAAGAAGAAGACATATGGAGACTTGGCGAAAATGAAGATGAAATTGAGCTGCGGTTAAGAATAGAAACTCAGATGTAACTTTAAACCTTGTTACTCAGCATTATCAGATGATAGTTAACTAGTTAATATGTACGATGACTCACCCCGCTGCGCATGACATAACTAGTGAATTTAAATAAATGAGCTTTTCTACAAATTATATCCTGTAGATATACAATTTGATAATCTAATGAAAAAAATTAAACACTTCAATTAAAACATTATTGAATGAGTTTAATTATTATAAATATATTATTCTATACAAAATTTATATTTAATTCACTACTAGAATTAAGTAATAATTAAATATAATTTATATAATATATTATATTATATTATATATAGTTATGATTTTATTGCTATTAATAACATAATTAAAAATGAATTAAAAGTAAAAAAAATTAGAAAGTATAATAAAAATATTATTATTATATTAAAGATTTTTTAACTAAGATTTATACTTAAATATATTAATATAATTATTTAAATAAGTTAATTATTAATAATTTAATTTAATTTAAAATACTGTATTTAAAAATTATATATGTTATTGCATTTACTGTAGTTATATGATTTAAACTTTACTGGTGAAGATAAAGGAATTAAATAATAAACTTCTGATTTACATTCGGAGCGTTTCTTTTCAATGGTCTTTGTGTCGTTGTTACGACGCTCTGTCGCAGGCCCCTCCGCCCACAGCCCTCACCCTTAAACTCCACGCACCAACTTGTCCACGTGATCATCCCGCTCCACGATATTTCTCTCCCAAGGGCCACTTGATACAATATTTCTGTCACCCCTTTCACCCGTGCTAACATGCTAGTAACCATGGCTCAACAAAGAAGAATATTCACTCTGAACATTCAACGTCCAATCTCTCTTTGCCCCAAATACGGTCTCTCCTCCCGTCCCTCCTTGTTCCCATCATCATGGTCTTATCTTCTCAACCTCATCTCATCAATCACTGTCAGCAGGAGCACGGAGACGGCCGCAAACCATGGCACAGGAAAGGCCCCGCCAGTCGGCTCCCAGGGCCAATGATGATATCGCCGATGAATCATTTGCCGCTGATACTTGCAGTGCACCTGACTGCAAGTACAAGACTTGAGTTGACTGACCCAAACCAACCCTACCCCCCTGCCCTTCCCTCGGGGCTGGACATAGGGGCAAAGAACATGAGTGACATGAGTGACATGAACACTGTGATTTCAGACCTACACCTGTATCAAAACATGGCATGAAGGAGTCAACTGATTCCACCCGCTACCAGAGCCTCTATGAGTACCTCGTCAAACATTCCGTCTGATTATGATTGTTCGGAAAGACCAAGAAACTCAAGATGCAGGTGAAGGATTATTGGTAGTGATAAGCGCTACCTTCATTCATTTTTGGGGACTGCGTGTCGTGTCTATAGTGACATTTCCCTGGCAAGTGAGACCTACGAGCAGATGCCCAAGATCTTGTGCAATCTGTACATCTTGCCGAAGCCATTCTTGCTCCTCAGCAGTTACAGTGCTGTTGTCGTATGTCCAGGTCTGTCAAAATCCAACAATACCACCCTTTCTCCAGGAGCGACCATTAAATTTCTTGATTTCAGATCATTATGCATGACCAAAGCAGCAGTTGTAGGTTTGACGGCCTGGACAAATTTAGCCTGACGCTCTTTAGAGAAGCAATTGACGCATGTCGGGATTATAATCGATAAATATCGCACTTGGGAGCTCTGTGTCATTTATAAACATATTTAGATGTGGCTGCCAAAGTCCGGGTTCAAGCTTTTTCATGCTTCCATAGAATTGAGGCACATTCCCTTTTCAGATATGCCATGGGCCTGGGAGTCGTTGGTAGGTAGTGGCTTCACGCTCAAGGATGCGCCCGTGTCCGAAATGATCACGGTGCTATTTGGCCGCACTCGGTCAGCTCCCTTAGATGTCATATATCACTAATAGTACCCTCCACTATCATAACACATCCAAATCCCTAAACTGATCCCAAGAAATCCACAGCGTTGTGGTTGCGGTGCAGCTCCTGATGGAAAACCACGTGCAACGGACGAACGTTGTTGATTTTCATCCTGAGGATGAGCGAGATAAATGGTTTATAAGATCTACTACCTTTTTATTGACGGCCAAAAGGTTTCAAAAGGTCTCTCAGTCAGATATCGTTATAGTTGGGTCGTTCTGGCGCTCAGTTCAATGGTTTCATTAAGAGTGCTGTTTAATCTTGACCCTCCATCTCGGGGTTGTACGGCGGATTATTGACAACTAAACGCAGCATCTAGGCAGAACGGTCCCAGACTATCCCAGCGCCAACGTTATCTGTGCGATCTCATTCGCTCCTCGCTTCAGCCATGCTTTGTTGTCTGCTGTGGTTTGGGTTGCTGGCCATACCGGCCATCCCCAAGATTGCATGAGAATGGCATTTATATGCAAGGCGGTGGCTTATAGTCTGATGTTCATTCATAATATCGTATATATAACATTCTGCCCTGAAAGGGTCAGAACTGAGGCTCCTCTCACACTGCTGCCACTGCAGAAGCACTGGCCCGTGATAACTTCCGTCCTGCTTGCTTGGTCTCGCGACTGGCCGCATTGGGATCCGTTAACAGGATGTTGTATCTCCATGGCAGTGCCAACGCCCTAAACCTAAGGCTTCATCACATCAAGAACATCCGAGTCGCCGAAATTGATGATGTCAACCATTTTCGCCAGATAGTCAGGGACCAGAAGATTGAGAATGAGATGTACCACTGAGGGTGCCAGCAGCGGGTTATGGATGTGTTGGAGAGCTTGGTTGAAGACTATCTTCTTACCGACTATGATCATGATGAAGCGCAGCTTGAGCTAGACCCTTTGTTTGGAGTCCAGATTGAGGATAAGTACGAGGCTTACAGGGTTAAAAAAAGGTCAATATCCTTTGTCAAGGTAGTAGAGCAGCTGAAGCTTTTCTTCTATGTTACACAATTATCAACCAAGTAGTCAACAGCATATTTGCATATTTCTCAAAATAATTCCCAATCCCCTTCAAGAGGCAGATAAAAAAGCCAGTCACCAGAACGTAATGGGCAAACTGTGTTAAGAGACTTGACAAACTCCCAGCAATCTGGATATATACCACCGGCCTCCTAGTCAATCAGACCAGTCGCTTAAATCTCTCCTCCATCATCTTAACAGCCAGAATATTGCGGGGATGCAGGTCGCCATGTGTCAGAATAAAGTCTTGATTTTCTCGTAAATGGGCCTGATAAATTTGACATAGTGTTCCATGCCAGGCCGACTATTTCCAGACAGAAGGAATTCATTGAACTGAGTTTCAGTCTCCATGCACAAGGGACTTTTGCACCTCTTTCACATTCTGCAATCAACACACTGGGGCCGGTTCCCACCACCAAGATTGATGTGGTATTGGTACCAATCGGAGTTTCTTCAACATGAAGTCCAATTGATCCCAGACAGAGCCTTTCACAACATCTGTAAAATTTAGCCAGAGTTTATTAGTGAGCAACTGTTGATGTGACAAATGAATGAATAGATTATGCCAAAACCGTCGTGATTGCTTCACAGCACACCATCAGAGAATATCAAACGTATTAAATCATTGTCATCCGACAGTATGACATGTCAAGTAGTTGACTCCCTCAAAAGGCTCCGGAACTGGGTGTTTGCTGTTCCTCTCGGATGACCAAGAATTGCGACAGGAGAAGGCATTGCTTCTACACAAAGCGGCAATAATGATACAAACATCAGCGGCTGTCTTGACCATGGCCAGACCTACAAGAAAGACGGAAAGTGATATAAGTGTCATAAATTCCAGATCAACAAAAATGCGGACAATTCAAGTCTGAGACTATTTGCAAACCAAGACAGCCACCCTGTCCGGGCCCAGGTGGACCTGGAAATTGATGTGATACCTGACAAAGAAGCCGTGGAAAAGCTATTCAATGATATCCAGTCGGGGCTAGAGCGCACCGTAGTATCACACCTAGGGATATGCAAGCCCGCGCCCTTCCAATGTGATTCTGGGTTGTCATACTTTCTCTTATGTTGTTCTGTGAGATGGTACATAAGGAGACGCTTAACTAGATGCCGCGAGATCATGTGATACCTTAGGGGAGAACCTCAAAATCATCAACCAACTTAAACTACATACCAGCTACCAGCTAACTGTTGCTGCTGTGAACATGAGAAACAATCAACTCATCTCATTGTGAAAGTCCGCTCAGCTTGAAGACAATAGGAGAGTGAAACAAGAATCAATAAGAGAGAGCCACTTTATGTAAAACTAAATGAAAAAGAAAATACATTGCTTACAATATTTTTCTCAATATGATACAAAAAGAATTTCTATGATATTTGTAGATATATAGTTTTTTAATTTAAATATATATATATATATATTTAATTAATTTAAATTAAGAAATTTTCAATTGCTTCTTTTTATATAATTATTAAAAATAAATTAAATTTTTAATTATTTAATAATCTATTAAATTACTTTCTAAATATTTAACTTTTAAAATAATATATTAATTTTTTAATTTTTATAATTATTATAAAAGTATTATTTAATTAACTAACTAAAATTTAATATTAATAATAAAATTAAAACTTTATAATTTAGTTTTTATAAGAAAATAGAAAATAAAGATAAATTATGAAATAAAGATAAATATATTTTAATAAAAATTAACTCAAAAATAAATTTTACTTAATTAAATTTTATCTAAAATCTACCTTCTAAAAAGATTTATTAAAATATATAAGTTTAATTCTTCTTCTTTATCTCTATAGAGTTTCTTGCATTTTTACTGCAAATTCAATGATAATTGTGCATTGAGATGAATGGTTGAGTTAGTTAGATCACTGTAGGGTAGTTTTTGAATTGATTTGAGATGTTGGTTGGAAGGAAAGTACATTAGCATTCCGCTAATTCGCTATGCCACGTTGCGCGGCCCACTGGCGCGGCCGCCATCTGCCGTGCCCAACCCGTGCCCAACAATTCGCTCGCGTTTTCCTCCAATAACCAACCCATCCTACAACTTGCAACCCGCGGATTCCACGCACGTGACCAGGGTGCGGGCGGTGAGTGGTTGTGTTTTGTGGGATGGTTGGTCTTCCATTGGTGGGAGGACTGGCCAGCTCACTGATATACGCGTACATCACGTGAGGTGGTGCGGCTACCGGGCGGTCATGCTCAACATGTTTAGGGCACATTAACGTCATTCGCTAACCTACACTTGTTGGGAGGCGGGGTGGGGTGTTGAACCTGCGGGGAGCATTGAAGGTCCCATCAACTTCCCGTCTTTATTTACACCAACTTCAGTCTTTATTTCCACAGAGTATCCAAGGGGTGAAATAATAATAATAATACGGAGGAAACGGATGTACTGTACCAGGGTGCGGCATTCTTTTAAGGCAAAACCTAGACTCCCCACATGCACAATACGGTAAAGGCTGGAGGTCCTCACATTGGATTCTCGAGGATATAAACAGCTAATAATAGGGCAATACGAAGCCCCTGGCTGGTGGCGCCCCCCGCCCCCATTCCACCATGAGCGGAATATCAGAGGGGAGCGCAGAGATGATGCAGATTGCGAACAACTTGTCTGCATTGAATACCTGTAGAACAGCCAATGTTTTTTGCCAATCTAGGCACATTTTAGCCGGCATACCATCCATCATTCATGGGTGCCTAGAGTAGAGCGGGGAAAAAGCTGTGTGATAGACGTGTATTTATTAATGGGGGACATAAAAAATTGTATCCCTAGCAAAGAATAAGAAGTACCCGGAAGATGAGTCCATATAAATGAAAAGGGGCAGAGGGAAAACACGAACATGCCAGATAACAAACGACGAACAAGAGGCTTTTGTTTATATACCCCCAATTTTAAAACCCCAAACCCCCACCCAATCCAATCTGGTCTTTATATCGCATGAGAAACAACGAGACAATAATTAATTGAAAAAAGAGAAAAAATACCAGCAAAACCGAAAAATGAAAAGCATATAACAGGTACGATGAAGTGAATAAGCATAATGGCGAGCGAAACCCGTAAAGGAATGTAAAAATCAGGTAGCAGAAAATGACTCCCCAACCCCTGAAAGGACAAAGTAGCAAAGACCAATCCCACATATCTCACCAAAAAAAAAAAAAAGAAAGAAAGAAAGAAAAGAAAAGAAAGTAAAAAAAGGAAGAAAGGGGGAAAAAAAAGAAAAAGAAAAAGAAAAAGAAAAAGAAAAAGAAAGAAAAGAAAACGTTAGGAAAAGTCAATTAAACCAAAAAGTAAAAAGGGCAAAGGGAAAGCAACACAACCACCATCTTTCAGGAAGGTATTTATTTTATCAAGTTTCGGCCAACACCCTCAACGCCTCAACTCCACACTTCAAGACCTCCTCCCCCATCCCTCCACCGCCACCAACACCCCCCACCAAACACTTTCTCAACACCTCCACCGCCCCCTTCTCCCTCAACACCTCCCTCGCCCTCTTGCCCACCTCCCGCTCACAACACGCCATATTCCTCACACAAACCAAGCCACGATGAACCATCTCCATCCCCTTCCCACTCCCACTCCCATTCCCGCCTTCACTTTCACCTTCCACCCGGTCCCCTTCGGCCTCCTCACACATCCCCAACAAAACCTCCATTCCCCTCTCCCTCCCCAACACGGCCTCCACAACCCCGTCAAACTCCGTCAAAACCGCCAACGCGCCCCCGGCCGCCCTCCTCGTCGCCAAATCCGGCACATCAGCTAGTGCAAGCAGGATATGCAACCGTTGCGCGGCGCGGGGACTCCCACCGGCGAATTTCGCAATGCATTCGGGACTGGTTGTGAGGTTGCAGGTTAGTTCGCAGGCGGCGCGTTGGAGGTAGGTGTTGTTAGAGAGGAGGAGGTCTTCGATTATCGGGAAGGCGAGGGTGGTTATCGTGCTTGCTGCTGTTGGTGAGGATGTGTTGGTGCTGCTGGTTGAGGCGAGGTTTGTTAGGGCTAGGAGGGATTCAAAGGTTGGGAGAAGGTCGCGGGGGGAATCGGTTGAGAGGGATTGGGGCTGGGAAGAGTTAGGTTGGAGGAGGTAGATGAGCGGGCGTATGGCGCTGGTTATTTGTGGGAAGCCGGAGGAGAAGATGTGGGATGGGTTTACGGAGATGAGGATGCGAGCCAGGGCATGAGCGGCATTTTGGATTGGTTCGTCGTTGGTGGGGTAGCTATTGTTGCCGTTTTCGGTGCGGGAGGAAATGAGGGAAAGGAGTAGTTTGACGGCACCCTGTTGGGCGAGTTTGCCGCGGGTTTGTGGGGTTTTGGACAGGGAAAGGAGAATTTTGCTAGTGAGGTCTTGGATGGATGTGGAGGACATGGTCGTGGTTTTATTGCAGTCGATGAGCAAAGGCATAATGCCTGCGTTGATGATGGTTGCGCAACGCTCTTTGACGTGGTTGTCATCGTCTAATGGGTCGGGAGAAGCTGTTGGTTTGGAAGACGCATTTGCGTAGGATCTGAGTTCGGAAATCTTCTTTTGTTCTTCGGATAGGTTAGGGAGGTATTTAGTGAGATTGTGTATTACCATAAGTCCGCCGTAGATGACGGAGGTGTCTGAAGTCTTATTCTTGAGGATAGACACCAGTTCAGAGGGAAATGTCGACCCGTTGGAAGCTAGTTGTTCCTTCACCTCCGGCTTCACAGAGGAGAAGGCGAGGGCTTCAACTAAATGATGGAAGTCTCCTTTCTGCGAACGTTTAGCAAGCAGGTTCTTGAATCTTTCAACGAGATCGTGAGAGCTACCTGATGATTCATCTTCACGGATTCCAGACGGCGTGGGTTTCGGACCCGCACCGTTTTCGGACGCTCTAATTTTGGCGATAATCACAGCCGCTAGCTCTGATATTTCCTCAGTCCCGTTGTTTAGGGTACTAATGAGCCACTCGCCGCAATACTTGCTAATGGCTTCGCGGCATTGCTTGTCGATGCAGGCCGCGTTGAACAATTCAAGAACAGCACGTTCCACAATACTACCATTCCGCTTCTGCTCCAGCAATTGAACAAGGGATTGAATAAATCCATCGGTTAAGAATAACGTTGCAGTAATGGCAGGGATGATAGGGAAGACAGCAGCAGCAGCAGAAAAGGCAATGACGTAATCATCATTCCGCTGCCTTGCGGCACGGGAGGTAAGGATCTTTGAAAACAGCTTCTGCCCCGCCTCCCCCGCAGCCTCGAGGTACTTGGCAGTTGATAGGGTGGCCTGGCTGCGCACGTCGACGGGCAACCTCAGATCGAGGGAAGATAGAATAGCATCGAAACACTCTTCATCAACCAAATGTTGTAGATTCCCCGCGTCAACGGCAAGGAGTCTCGCGATGCCCTTCAACGAGCGGCCGTCAAGGTCATGTCCAGACTCCATGAGCTTGGCAATGAAAAGCTGAAACAGCTCACCTTCGCAGTGACTGCGGCCGCTCTCAGACCGCCAGAGCGCAGGATCCAGGACAACGGTATCCAAGCAGACGACAGCGCCATCTCCGCGGTCGTAGATATCGTCGAAGAACTGGGTGACTGATCGTTGGAGTTGGGTGGCGAAATAGAGGCGGATATGGGCGCTGTTGCGCACAAGACCAGTGATTATCTCGTCCTGGGTATCTGAGAGGGAAGCAGCTGGACAAGAGAGGATGAGGTTGAGGGCATCTAGGGCCGCTTCGGGGGGCGGTTGGAGACCATTGGCGCAGAGGGATAAAGCGGCTTCGCGGCCTGCATCTTCGTTTTTCTGGGTGACGTAGCGTCGAACGAGATTCACGAGGGGGTGGTTTGTTTTTGCATCCTCTGACACCTTCTTGAAGGCAGATTTGACTTCTTCGTTGTCCGGTGCGAGGGAGATGGCCTCCCGGAGATTTCTTGAGGCGGTCTAGTAAGAGTCAGATGTTGTTTTCTGTCCCGCCCTTAGGCGAAGTACGTGACTCATGGAAAGTAAGAAAGCAACATAATGAATATTATTTTTTTTAAAAAAAAAAAAATATATATATATATATATAAATACCTCACGATGGCCAGCATCCACCAATTCTACGGCTTCTCTGGCCAGTTGGACGGCGCGATCAGTATGGGGGGACTGCACCATGGAGGCGGCGGGTTGGGGAACCGGTCGAGAGGAGTAGTCTTGTGGAGCTGTTAGATTTTGATTTGGGAACGGAGATTCTCGCTCTTGCTAAGCTGGGTAACTGATAGATTGCAAGTCGCGTATAAAACGAGTTGTGGGGTTGCGCGTTGGAAGTGTTGACGGTGTTGACGGTGTTGAGTGGTGGCGGAGATTGGAACGGCGGGCGGGGCGGGAGAAGCGTCAACAGGACACGCAGGACTAGGACTAGGGGAACAACAGATGTGAGAGAACAAAATCAAGGGCGGGAAACAAGAATGAGACTGGCGATTTTGTTAACTGAAAAAGAGATATGATTGTGCTAACAGAGTTATCCTTGAGGTGGGGTGGGTTGAGATTGAGGTTGCATTGAGTTTTATTGTGTTCATTTGAGGTCCAGAGTTGATTGGCGTGGGCAGAGTTCAGAGCTGAGCTGAGAAGAAACGGGATTCGAGGATTAAATCATCCGAACTGAAATCTGTAACTCGGTCCACTTATTTATACAGAGTATAGTAAGGGCTAATTTCTAAAATTTCAAATCTGCGTACAAAATATGGAGTAGATGTAGCTATTGATTTATTATTTCTTTGTCGCGGGGGCATGCAATCGTTGTAGTAGTTATACATATTATATATATAACTACACCTTATTTGTGCTGGTAACACGGTAGCATCGAATGAAGATACCTGCACCGGTAGTTAAAGGATATCTTACGAGATATAATTGGGTTTTCTCCGATAGAGTCTGGAGCCAACTCCTTATTAGGTCCTTTTGGTTCGGTTCGTTCATTCATTTCATATGCAAAAGAGAAACAGATCGACATCGTCGATAAGAGAAAACGGAACATCCAACCAAACACGCACGCCGCAGCCAAGAGAATATAGAGCAAGTAGGTCCGGAGTCAACGATACGTGTAGATAAATACAGATAAATAAGCTACTATTGGGCTATAGCTGTTCGTATGTTTGCCTAGACTCAAAATCAGAGACTCCGCCGATGTTTAGCTGTGCGATGTTCGTTGTTGCTCTGGGGTGTCTGGTGCTGACTGAGCATCATTTCTCTTGTTGAGATCGCTCAGTTGACCTCCATACGGCGGAACCATGGATACTGACTGATATACGGTATAACTGCAACCACCCATGGAGCTTTACTTCACCAACTACCCATATAAGTACACACATAATTACGCATTCAACACGCCGATATAGCTGCAGACACCGCTTTTACTCCTATATCAACCATGCGATAATATCTGCCATCCCGCGATTCTCCCTCACCCACCTCCCGCTATGAACGCCGTTGACGGTGCGGACAACCATAACGCTTCTCACCGTATGGCCATCCCCCCCTCCCCCCCAATCCCTACACTAAGATAACATAATTAGCTCCCTTCTGGTTAACCAACGAACTAAAAAATGAATTTCCAGCCCAATCTCCCTCCCTCCTCACTGTCATCCTCGACACAAACCCGTACGCCTGGGCTCTCCTCGAGTCAACCCTCCCCCTCTCCGCCGCAATCGCAAACCTCCTCGTCTTCATAAACGCCCATCTGGCCTGCAACTATGCAAACAAAGTCGCCGTCGTCGCCTCCCACTGCAATCATGCCGCCTGGCTCTACCCTACGCCCTCAACCCCCTCCATCTCCCGGTCAAAAGCTATACAACTCGATGCCGACGGAGACATCACCATGAACGGCCAACCATCCACGGAACCCGAACGGGAAAATCAACAACAATCACAGTCACCCCTCAACAAATACCGCCCTTTCCTCCTTGTCGAAGAACAACTAACCCGCAACCTCCACTGCATCCTCTCCGCCACCCCGCCCTCCGCGGTCACCTCCACAACCTCCACCATGCTCGCCGGCGCCCTAACCCTAGCCCTCAGCCACATAAACCGCGAATCAATCGCCTACGCAGAAGCCCACGGCGCCGCAAACCCGGATCCAACCTCCTCCACCACAGGACCTGCAACAAGCACAGCCTCCGGCCTCCCCCCACCCCCAAACTCGACCACCACAGACCCCGCATCCGCAGTAGCAAACCACCTCAACCCAACAGCCCTGCAGTCCCGTATCCTCATAATCTCCCTCAGCAACACCACCCACTCCGCCCAGCACTACATCCCGATCATGAACAGCATCTTCGCCTGCCAACGCCTCCACATCCCCATAGACATCATCAAACTAGCCGGCGACGCCGCGTTCCTCCAACAAGCCTCCGACGCCACAGGCGGCATCTACATCCCCATCAACACACACCCGGCAGGCTTCCTGCAATATCTCATGCTGGGTTTCTTACCCGACCAACGCGCCCGGGCACATCTGATATTGCCCAGTCGCGTCGATGTGGATTTCCGTGCGGCGTGCTTTTGCCATCGGAAGGTGGTGGATGTGGGGTTTGTGTGTAGTATTTGTTTGAGTATCTTTTGTGAGCCATTGGGTGGGGAAGGGGAGTGTTTGACGTGCGGAACTAGGCTGGGGATGGCGGAGTATGGGGCTAAGCCTGTTGTGGTCGCTAGGAAGAAGAAGAGGAAAAAGGATAAGGGGCTGGTGGGGAAAGGGGGAGCGTTGTCGTCGGGGACGGCTACGCCGACGCCGGCGACGGTGTAGAATATGTAGGTGTTGTATTATACGAAATGTATCATTTTCGATTTTACATTTCCAAAGTGTTCTCCTTTGGTTTCTATGGAGTTTCTTAAAAGAAAAGGTATCATGTTTGTGGGGTTATTGGAGTTGGATTTGATAACAGTGTTTCATACATGAAGAAAAGGGGGTATATTTAACATATCAAGTTAACCACACACCTAGTTACTGTTTATCCAAGTGGAGCCTGTATCCAACGAATAAAAAGTGCTTCTACAACCTTGATTCTTCCATGATCCTATCAAGGGCTCCGCGGTCAAAGCAACTGCGCTGCAGTCAGCCCCTCCCCAGCACCGGTCTACGAGCATTGAAAACAAATTCAATACCCAACTCCAGCACGCCTTTCCGGTGCAATTCTGCAACCCAGTGTTTAAAGCTGTGCACAGTATATCCCTCCCCCCTGTACAATTGCATATCTATATCGATAATACACACCCATTACCAACTTTTATCACACCCAGATTCCGCATAGCCACAACCCCCTTGGCAAACGTAACAATACCACAATCTGTCATACACTAAGGATAACTGATAATATATACCAATCTAAATTTGTCTTTCTTGGCCGGGTCTCACAGCATATGCAACCCTGCTATCGGCGACTCTATCTAGGAGGCGGGAGACTAGAACATAGGGGGGCGCAGGGGGGTTGCGGATGAGAAGAACGAGAAGAGGATATAGAGACGACGCAGATAAACAAAAACCAATCAGTTCCTTTGAACATCAGACACTGCCAAGGGTTGGCGTTGATTCCATATCTTGCGTACAGATACCAGGTTAACTCGGGGCCGGGGAGTATGGAGACAGCATAAAAATGATCATGGAGCAAAACAGAGTTATGACATCCAGTGGAAACCGGGAGTATCAGGGATTCGAACACTCTGACAGACAGAGGCTGGATTAGAAAAATAAAACCCCCTACATAACCAAATTTGTGGCATGATTCAAGGTGATTAATTGTCCATGTCCAAAATTCCTTGCCAGTCCTCTTCTTGTTTCCTTTCCTTTCCTTTCCTTTTCTTTAACGTTTGAAGCCATGTTGTAAATGCTAACTCTCAAAGGAAGTGTATTAATGGAATATGGATCGGAGGCAGAAAGCCCGCAGATCAAGCAGAGGAATACATTGCTTTTTCCTGGATGCGAATAGTAAGAAGCCTCCAAAACCCCGTAGTCATATGTAGGAACATAGGTAGATGAAATCGATCACGAAACGGAGGAATAATACACTAACTGGTAGCGTATCTACATCCACAAACGGGTTTAGAGTTAGCACTATATAACTCTCCTACAATAACGTCCAATGATCTCTACTTTCGGGGAAATCACAACGAGAAGGGAGAGAAAATGACAGAAAGCTCCTTAGGAAATTTCAAATACCTATTTGTGCGGATAACCCTGCCTCCCTGAGCTACCGTATTGTTACCCTTATTCCGAGACATGAGGCATTTCGGCTCAGAATCCGTTGAATTCATCGAGGCAAGAGCCTATACTTATTTATCAGCCGTACAATCCAAACAGGGAACTTGGCTGTATATAATTCTTTATACACTCACTACTTACAAAGGAATCTGTATTGTGTCCAAAGTAAAACGCAATTCCGTTCTTATCAACTTTGACAGTCATGACTCCAATTGCAGCATGGCAATGACTGCTTTTGACACCAGGATGGCCTAAATAGAAAGCATAAACTCAGTATCATGCTTTGTAGCGAACATGAATAGCAAAGAGAAGGGAGACCATACCCATAAAGTCCACATTAATCATCGCCTCCAGCGCTTCGTCCTCGGTCACATGCTCAAAATTTCCTGGCTTTCCCGCCACTTTTCGAGTGCTAGAGTATATCCGCTCCGCGCACACCCCTGAGGCCATGGTGGTAGCCATATGTTCACCAGTGCCGCTGGTTACCGCTGCAACACACGTAGCTGATTCATCATTAGGATCAACCGGAATGACCGCAGTGCCAATGCCAACTAGAGCTGCGGGACCAGTGCGTCCACTGTGCTTCATGCCAATGCCACCAGAAGAGGAACCAGCTGCGATATTTCCAAAGCAGTCAACGGCTATAGCACCTACTGTGTCGATGATGTTGTCGTTCGCACCTATTATATATGGTTGTTGAGAGGAACTGTTAACTGGTTCATTTTGAGCTTGCACTCCAACAATCTCTGGCGGAATAGTTCTTCCCGCATATCCAAAAGCAGTTGACGTGGATGTGCCTGACTCTGATGGGGGCGACTCCCTCTTTCGCTTTCGACTTTCGGAAGCGACAGGTTGATTCGAGTCATCATCTTCGCCTGCGGGGTTTGTATTATTTTCTGGAGGCTTACAGTTGAGCTTTACGTACTCCGAATAAATATCCTCCTCATAATCACGGACGCTTGCATCCGGCATATGTGTGGGAAGTCGACTGCTGTTGTCTGAAACTTTCACGCCGCCAGGGCCATCGGAACCCGATGCTGGATTTAAAGGAATTGTTGAACGCCACCAGGATCTAGAAGCTAAATTCCGACCTGGGGATGAGAAGCGGGATCTGGTGGATGAAGTGTGGCCGGGGTGTTGATACTGTGTGTCTTTGTGGGTATCCTCTTCCTGACTTTCTTCTGCCTCTACTTGTGCCAGGTCCCGCTTCCACCGCAACCAACGTTCACGGGATCCTCCCGAGACCAAGAAGTCGGCATGAAGAATTGGCATACCATTTTCATATGCAAAATCAGTAGCCCCTGAGCCAACCAGGAGATTTGGCGGCACTCTGTTAAGGGTCATTGGCCTTGTCGAGACATCCAAGACAAGCCGAGCGAGGGAAATGGGGTTTTTAATATCTAATTTTTGAGAGCATTATTAGTCAAAAAGCACCAATATCAATCGAGGGGGCTGTCTACACGCACGTTCCACGGCACCGACAGCACCACTCCGGCCAAGGTGGTCGACGATGGTCGCATCGCACTCCACCGTTCCATTTGCGGAGAGATTGCTGCCATAGCCCGCATTTGTAACTTCATGGTCCTCCAAAAACTTGATAGCAACTTCGACTGCATCTACAGCGCGCCCGCCCGCTCTCAAAATGGCCATTCCGAGAGTTGCAGCCCTATCCACAAGTCAACCGTAAAGGACAAACAAAACTGGAGCTGTGGAGACAAAGTTCAAGGCTGGCTTACTGATTGCATACCCAAAGATGGGTCGATTCAGCCTGGTAGCTGTGGAATCCCGCGCCAGCATGGATAAATATGGCAGATACAGCTTGAGGCTGTGGCTCCACAGGATGAGCGAATACCATTGCTAGAGCGGGATTACGCTTCGCCGAAACCGCCTTCTCAGCTTGTCTACGGGTTGGCAGAAGCGATTAGGGATAGAATAATATTGTTGACAGCTGTTATCCCAATATCAGCAGGTGGTCTAGAGCTTTGAAATAAAACCAAGTGGGCTTGCTGCTGTTTGCTCTTTGCTCTGAGGCGAGAAAATGGATGTTCACACTGAGCAAAAAGTGAGAGTCATCTATCACTGAGAAGTTTCAAAAACCTTCTCACTTTTCTAACAGCCCCAATGCAGCGTATCAAGCCAATCAACACCCATCGACTACAATTCTCTGGCTATGGTGATTCTAGGGATAAGACTGCGTTGATTTGGCTGAGTTGATTTGGCTGTGTTGCTATGAGACCAGGCCCTAACAAAGGAAAATGGGAGATCCTGACAGTGTTACTACTGAGAGCCGAATGAATGAAACATAGGACTTTCCTAGGTAATGTATGAGAGAGGAGACTGATGCTGCCAGATAATAGTATAGTTATGTAGGATATAAAAGAAGAGACTGAGGTTGAAGAGAGAGGATTGGCTGTGTGAGAAAAAAAAGCAGGGGGAAAAAAAGGAGAGAGAAAAGACAGTCGAATGTCAGCATACCACAGAGGTACCGTACGGCAGAGCCATCTCTGCAGAAAGAGACATGCGCATTGAGAATCTAACAGAAGCCGCAGCCTGGCTACTACTGCTCGAGATGTCTGTCTATTGGAGACGGGAGGCCCGAAGGCCATTTCCTGGGAGTTGGGACGCGAAGGAAAGACAGAAGGAAGAATCAGCGGGGGCCCGCAGATAGACACGGGAACACAGCAGAATAGACAGATAATCTCAATGCCCAATACTCAATTAATGCGTGCATGGAGCACCAAAGAGAAAATATGGTTTATCTTCTGCCAAACACATATATCCCCCTTCTCTTCCCCTTTTTCGAGGTTAACTTGGCGATGATGAACTAAAATTAATGCAATGATGAACTGCACCACAACGTATCACGTGACCCAGCTTATCTAATCCACCGCCGGTGACATCGTCGAGGGAGAGCAGCGATATCAAGACCACAGAGCAGAACATATAATATCAACAACTCTAACACTCTCCAACCTTTGTTCTGCCATGCTGGATTTTTCTCCTGTTTGGCTTTCATAGTTTGAGGCTGTAATATCCTTCCCACAAACCTCGTGCCTGCGAAATCCCTGCAGAATCTCTCAACCCTCTGCCGCATATACATCTTCCCCACCTCCGTCGCAATGGCAGCTCAAACTTCCGCCGTTGTCATGGACAAGTACGTCCCCCATAGAATGACATGACCTTCTGAAGGTATATCGGTGCTAACTCTGTGTTTCCTGTAGCGGCACCGGTTTCTCGAAACTTGGTGGGTAGAACTCAATTGCGCGTCATTCACTTTTCTCCGCTCATACGTTCTAGGGCTAACCAGTATGGCGCATGTGTGTTCTTAAAAGGTTTCGCCGGCAATGATTCACCATCCTTCGTCTTTCCTACAGCAATCGCTACGAAATCCGCAGGTGGTGTCGGAGGCGGATCGGGCGCCGGTCGACCTGCTGTCGCAAATAAACCCTCGTTTCTCTCCGGTGGAGCGGCGAGCGCTGGTTCACAACTGTCGGCAAAGCGGGGGACGGAAGATTTGGATTTCTTCATCGGAGATGAAGCTATCAATGCATCGGGAGGCCCTGGGTACGGCATTAACTATCCGATCCGCCATGGCCAGATCGAGAACTGGGACCATATGGAACGATTCTGGTCGAATTCCATCTTCAAATATCTCAGAGTGGAACCCGAAGATCACTATTTCCTTCTGACGGAACCGGTATGTAACACCCATTCTAAGCCCACTCCTGATATATGCGTAGTGTTTCGTCAATTTCTAACTAGCTGTATTAGCCATTGAACCCGCCAGAGAACCGAGAAAATACTGCAGAGATCTTTTTCGAATCCTTCAATTGCGCCGGCCTCTACATCGCAGTCCAAGCAGTCTTAGCCCTAGCAGCCTCGTGGACGTCCTCTAAGGTAACTGACCGCTCTCTAACTGGTACCGTAATCGACTCCGGTGACGGTGTCACCCACGTCATTCCCGTTGCAGAGGGATATGTTATTGGCTCGTCCATCAAAAGCATACCAATTGCCGGACGAGATATTACGCATTTTGTGCAAAACCTACTCCGCGAACGACAAGAAGCAGACAGTTCAATGAAAACAGCAGAAAAAGTCAAGGAGGAATATTGCTACGTCTGCCCAGATATCGTCAAGGAGTTTGCCCGCTACGACCGCGAACCCGACCGATTCCTGAAACACACCGTATCCTCGCCCAACGGACGAACTGTCACCATCGACGTAGGATATGAGCGCTTCCTTGCCCCAGAGATCTTCTTCAACCCAGAGATCTACTCATCAGACTTCCTCACTCCACTCCCTACTGTCGTTGACGGCGTCATTCAATCTTCCCCTATCGACGTTCGACGCGGTTTGTATAAAAATATCGTTCTTTCCGGCGGATCAACGTTATACAAGGACTTTGGCCGCCGTTTGCAACGTGACATTAAGCACTTGGTGGATGCTCGTATTCGCGCATCTGAAGCCCGCAGCGGTGGAGCTCGCAGTGGCGGTCTTGAAGTCCAGGTTATCACGCACAAACGCCAGCGCCATGGCCCGTGGTTCGGAGGGAGTTTGCTGGGTCAGACTCCGGAGTTCCGTAGCTATTGTCATACTAAGGTTAGTTGATATTTTCCAAAGTAGCTTCCCTTATCATCAAGATATTCCCTGAGCCACAGCTGACATTTTCATCCCATCTCAGGCTGAATATGATGAGATTGGTCCCAGCATCGTGAGAAGATTTGCCTTGCTTGGTGGGCCGGGGAGCACTTGAAATATCTCCACCTTTCAATCAATCAGTTTGTTTTATCTTAATTCATGCTTGCATTTTTCACGTCTGTTCTTATTTTCACCATCGCTCTTCTTGTTCATCTCTACCCCCGCCGATTTCGAGTCCAGCTTAGAGTCAAAATAAAAAAATATAGTTTAATATCAATATCCAGAGGTGGCTGTCCGCCATTACGGCCAATTCTTATATGCTCCTCGAGTAATAAATCTCGACTGTAGATTCACGATGTGCCAGAATCCCAAGCAGCACATAGCCGCACAGTTTCCGTCGTCAACCCTAAAGTGATGTCCCCTAGATCGTCATCATCCAGAGTACCAATAAATACAAACATACTCTCCAGTTACCCCACCTTTCTCCCGGGTATACAGAGCTCTAATAATAATAATAATAATAATAATAATAATAATAATAATAATAATAATAATAAAAGGTTCCCATTCATCTACACGAATCTATCCTCCACATCCACCGCAATCCCCTCCGGACCTCCTTTAATATGCCTCCGGCTGAACAGGCGGAGGAAAGAAGGATTGTGTATCGGAATACGAAGCAGCATGGAACCACTCTCTCGTAGCCAGCCATAAATGTTAACGAACGGGTTGCTAAATGTGTGAGATAGCACCCCGCTGTACTTTTAGGGGACCTGAGTTCAAGTCTATTGACGAAATGTTCTCCTAGGATGAGTGATATCATCATGTCCTCCAGATGAGTTCTGCTTCGCAAGGTTCTGGGGAAATAAGGAGGAAATGTACAGCTGAAGTTCGGCTCCAGGAGGGGACAAATGTCATCCAAATTCATTTGTGATCAGGTTCGTCAAGCGTAGCATAATTAAGTCTCCAACAGATGACTCCGAACGACTCTTTACATATATCAGGTTCCATAAGCCCGACTGCTGGAGAGATATATTCGCCATCCTGAGATGTAGCTGGCGTCTATAATTTATAAATCCAGTTCTCGTTCGGGTTTGAGGGTTGATGTGACGTTCCCTAATAAGGGGTGGGGACGAGTCAATGATGTATCAAGGTATGACCTATATCTGTTAACGGAGAGCATCTCATGACTAGAGATGAGGGTGAAAAATTGCATCAAGGTATTCTCTATAACTCCTTGCCGCTGAGAAGATTTTCAAGAACGAAGGCGTCCGGTCCAAGGTTCAACCAGCTGGAAAACCTGCATCCATAGCTACCGAAGAAACAGAAGCATCCGTCTGCTTCTCCTCCTCTCCTGTTTCTGCGACACTACTCCTGGTCGGTGGAACAACCTTATTTAAAATGGCGACGCCCTCCACATGTCCGGTCTGGGGAAAGAAATCGAACCCTTTAATACTCTCTATTTTATATCTCACTTCCTCCCCCTTAACATTTGCACCCTGAACCAGTACGCCAACATCACGCGCCTGCGTATGAACATTGCAGCTTACGTAGACTACTCTTGCAGGTCCGTACCACAACAATTGTTGCAAGAAGTTGTTATCACAGCCCTTTCTTGGTGGATCAATTACAAGCAGGGTCTTTTCGGGAGGGTAAGGAACGTCTTTAAATATCGCGGCTGCATCTGCGGCGGCGAAACCGGTGTTAGGTAAATTGTTGGCACGGGCATTTTTGCGGGCTGCTTCGATGGATTGAGGGGCGATATCGACACCGAGGGATGAGAGGAAGAGAGGGGAGAGTGTTACGGTGAAAAGGCCAGAGCCGGAATATGCGTCCAGCAGGTACTTTATTTTAGAGGCTGGCTGTGTACTGGATGATGTTGTTGAGGGAGAGAAAGGGCCAAGGGCATTATCACGGATATATTGGGTGAATGGGGTGAGGATCGAGTTATTGTTTTGGAAGAATTGTCCAGCCTTGTTCTCGAATTTGTAGTCATCGACGTATTCGAATGAGGTTCCGGTTTGGTCTGTGATGCAACGCTTTTCTTCGATATATTCTGGGTATTCTGTTCGGATCACTTGCTCATCATCTGGCAGCTGGCGATCTGGACAGGGACTTGCGTTCCTGTTGTTGTAGACCCTTGTGGTGCTCTCTCTCATCAAGAGCGTAGCACCTCTGCTATACATATGCAGGTTCTCCGCAACTCTCTTGCGCTCACTTCTCAATCCCAGCCTCACGATATCCGTGCCCAAGGGGCAATCCTCGATATCAATAACAGTTCGTCTGCCCTTCAACATAAACCCGATGGGTGGCACTTCTGCCTTCTCACCATCGGCGCCGACAGAGCGCTGGGTTCGGCTTGGAATCGGGAAATGAGGGGTTAATTTCGTTCGATAACCATATTGTAGTGGTGAACCCATCGTATCAAGTGCCGCAGGAATTAGTTCAGGAAGCAAGCCAGAGAAATTGGCGTAGGCCTTCTCTACAATCCGTTTCTTGTGCTTCAACTGGTCTTCATAAGGGAGCATTTGGAGCTGACATCCTCCGCATTTGGCGAAGTACTGGCACCTAATGAGAGAGTTGTCACGCTGGGGAGACGGCGTGAGAACTTCAAGTAGATCTGTGATACTGTATGGGTCCTGGCTCATTGTCCTAACTACCTTGACCCTCACCCGATCTCCTGGAACCGTAAACGGCACAACGTAGACATGATCGAACGAAGGAGAAAGCGCCAGGCCATCTCCCGTCGACGATATGTCATAGACCGTAACTTCAGTCTTCGGGAAATCCTCGCTCCGGTTTTCGCGCACAACTGTGGGTGTTTTCTCCTGGTTCTCCTTCGCTATTTTTCCCGCACTTTCAGCATGTTTTTTCAACAGTGCCTGCACGTCGAATTGAAGCACTTCTTCCGTATTGCCTTCCGTGCACTCCTTAGAGACCTTCTTCTTCTTGTGCTGAGGACAGTTGCGCTGGTTTGGTCTTCTGTTTGGCTTTTGCGCCATTCTATTACCTTCCCGTAGTGGCTGGTATTGGGAGCTGCCAGATGAAAGGAACGCGGTCTTACGGTGCGCCCGCAAAATGCAAAGACTCGAGGGCTCAAAACTGTGTCGCGCAGAGTATAGAAACGGCCTAAGAGCCGAATTATACATAGGTAAACTAATATAATTAAGGGACCATGGAAGGGGTTTATAATCCGGTTGAGGGTTAAACTATCTGTTAATTTTCTTTTGGTATTGGGGAAGCCTTTTTTTTTTTTTTGTCTTCACAGCGCCTGACCAATCACGGCGTGGGAAGACCTCCGAGTAAAATCCTCCGCCAAAATCTGAAAGACGGAACAAAAAAGACATTCAACATCACCCAACGGAGCCAAGAGGAACACTACGGAAGTTGCCAACACCCACGACGACATCCTCAGTCTCCCATTGATCTTCGCCAGCGAGGTCGGTATTCACCCCGCTGCTCCCAGCATCATGAGTCTCGTAAGCCCCGTGCGGTGTCTCTTCTGCACTTTATCTCGAGCTCCCGTCACATCCATCCCTCAACGACAATTCCACCAATCCATTTCCCGATGTGCAAAGAAGAAAAAACCTATCGTTTCTGTCACGCCTCCGAAGAAGCTTAAACCGGAACAGTTTAGTCCATACACAGAAGATGCGAAGAAGCGCCTGGCGGAGGAATACACCCCGGAACAGATCGCCGCGATTGAAGCCGGTGAAAAAAGCATTGATCCTCGAGATATGGCCAGTCAATTTGCCCAACGAGATGACCCATGGGCTTTTAAATATCTGGATGATTTCTCCACCGTCGAGCCCGTCGTCGACCACCATATCCGCAAACCAATAACCAAGAGCGTTCCTATCCCTCGCATGAAAACCGAGCAGGAATTGATGACGGAGGTTGCCAACTACCTAGAGCAGATGAGCGAGGAAGATGCCGAACATCACCCTGAGAAAATCTTCGAGTTCATGAACGAGATGGATCTTGTGAAAGATCCAGTTGACGAAGCCTCCTCTTTGGTCCCGGATATTACACAGCCATACGAGACTATCGATAACATAGGCGAAGGCCCAAATCTACAGCTCAGAAGAGAAGATCTAAAGCGACAGGCGCGGGATCCAAATATTTTAGAATCCGAAGATCCTGAAATGCAGATGAATTATGAGAAAGTTTCCCTTGCAACAGGTTGGCCCGTAAACATGCTTAGGGGTTTGCACGTGAAAGCCTTGGTCAAGCGATCTGTTGCCAACCAGACTCGCCTGGGCAAGATTCGCCAATGGTCTCTTCTTTCCGTTGCAGGAAATGGCAGAGGCTTGTTAGGTATCGGTGAGGGAAAATCTCGTGAATTTGGAGATGCAATGATGCAGGCTCACGCTCGGGCTATCCGAAATATGCGCCCTGTCTTGCGATACGAAGAGAGGACCATTTATGGAGATGTACGCGGTAAAGTAGGCGCTACGGAATTGCAACTGATGCACCGCCCACCAGGTATGAAGCCTTTGCTCTCACGATTGCCTTCATTTTATCCTTAACGCTGACATTTGAACTCTATACTTTTAGGTTTTGGTCTCCGTTGCCAACACAATATCTGGGAAATCTGTCGTGCAGTTGGTATCCGCGATTTGGCTGCGAGAGTCACCCGATCCCGAAACAAAATGAACACGGTCAAAGCTGCGTACGAGGCTTTAATGAGCCAAAAGGATCCAGATGATATTGCTCGTGCCAGGGGCCTTAAGTTGGTTGATGTAAGAAGGGTATATTACGCCGGAGCTCAGTGAGGTCTGTTATCTATCCGTCATATATGCACATTTTCTTGCAAGGTTTTCTTTCTTCCTGATTCTGTTTGTATGTTTCTTTTTGCCTTGTCCATTATTGTGTGAAGATCAATTCCCTCTTATCTATGGAATATTTTCTATCATCATATTTTGTCACATATATGATGAAGAACTGCCATGATACAGATAAAACTCCAGGTCTTGCTTTGTAACGCTTTATCCATCTGACTGCTTGTTTGAGCTCTGTTGTATCCTACTCGCGTTCTGGGAATGTTGCTGACATATATACTGTATTGTGCCTATGTACTATGAGGATTAGATAAAAATTGTATTATTTTATTTCAGTACGATCCATTAATTAATTCAAGATATTCATATGAACCGGAAACTGTACTATACAACTATATGGTAAGGTCTCATTAGGTAAAGTGATAACCCTGGAGAATTATAGCCATTGGATGTGCGCCTAGCACTTGACAGTACGTTCAACGATTGCGGCACTGTGGAAGATTTTCTTTCGAACCCAGAAGTTGGATGGATCTTATAATTTTCTTCGCATCACCTGGAACCTCCAGCAGAATGCCCTCCCCATTATCTTTCCATTTAGGAAATGTTCCCTCCACCAATTGTTCCTGACCCGTGGTCGTCTTTTAAACTCACAACAGGTTGAGAGAAAAGAGCTTGGCTAATAAGACGTATGAAAGCCATATGGTTTTTGCGTCCCTGGAGACATATTGATCTCCACCGGGGGCAGCAAGGTGATAGAACGCTGTAGTTGGGCCGTACTCCTCGACCTGAAGGAAGATAAAAGCTTCCCTTGTGGATAAATCTAATAACTGCACTCCATGCCAGCTTTAATCATATAATCGAAAATTTGCATTAACGAATAATGCAGTCCCTCTACCGGCATAGAATTCCGCGAGTCTTTCAACGTTAGTTGAAATTGCCTGCTCCCGAACCGCCTCCCGAATTATGTTTGTTGGTCGTAACCCTTTCGCAATATTCACTTCGCGCAGTTCGTGAGAGTCTGTACTCAATGGAGAAAGAGAAAGTCTTGTTGTCTTCTCTAGTGAGAGGTAGCTCTTTTGCGCTACTTGCGGGAAGAGCAGAGCCAACCTCGCTAGATGTAGATATCAAGGGTCAGCGGGAAGTTGTCGGTGTCAGTTCAAACCCGTCCAGTTCTGTCGCGTTGCTCGCCCATCAATACCCGGCTCAAAAGGTTGCGTAGTGGCCCAGACACCGCACAACACTATGTTGGGCAAACTTGAACGAATCAATCACCGTGCATCAACAAACAAAACCTCCATGCTCTCCATTCCTAACCCGTGGAAACGTCTCCATCCGTAGAGAGCAGAGCTGCCCATGAAGTTGTTTCTTCCACACTCTCAACCCTTAATTCCCATCGTCATATCCATACCCACCACCCTGTTTCCCATGTCCACGTTCATGTTCGTTCCCTTCATATTCCGCATTCCCGCCAGCCCCACCATCGCCGCCACCACCCTGGTCAGCGCCCTCCCCATTATAAATCTGTTGCTGTAGCACAATACTATACACACTCGCCTTAAGAAGTGTACACACCGTTGCTGTCTTTCGTTCCAGAAGGCGCAGGGCATCAAGCGTTTCCGCCGCGGGCCGGGTGGAGAGATAAGCCAGGGAATCAGAAAGCTGAGTATAATAAATTCTTTTAGCAGTGTATCTTTTTAGGCTTCAAATTGGATTAAGTGTGTAAAAGTATAAACGACCAATATACTCGAGAAGTAAATAAAGTACCTTATTCATATTCCCTAGTAGGCGCGAATACTCATTCAACACCTCTTGTTCCAGCGGGGAGAGGAGCGGATTCTCACGAAGGAGGGGGTTGGTTGATGGGGTTGTTGATGACCCAGTCGTGCCACCCATGGCTGTCGCTGTAGATATGCCATTGTTGTCATTTCTCCCTATTGGTGGACTGTCAATATCAATATCGATGTCGATATCGATATCATCGTTAGCGGAAGAGGGTATAGGTCGCGAGGAGCGGGAGGTTGAGAGAGGAGGCGTCATTCTGCCTTTTTTTTTTGGGGGGCTTGGGTTTTTGGACTGAGATTGCGCTCGGTATGATATGTAAATATATAACAGGTCTCTAAAAAAAAAAAAAAAAAAAAAAAAAAAAGAAGGAAGGAAAGAAAAAGAAAAAGAAGAACAAATTATCGCCTTTCCTCGTCTTGTTGTTGATCTTTATGGATGGATACGTGTGCTGTTTTGATCTATGGATGGTTGCAAAACTTCCGGGGAACCACGAGCACAGACCACCGCTGCTGTTCGCTTTTAAAAGATGGATTCCCTAGATATATATATATATATAAACAGCATTCAAAATCTCCCGAATCCTACCAAATCAAATTGGAAATAAATGGATTGAAAACTAAAAAATAAATACCTATTTAAATAGTATAGCTGTCTGTAAGAGCACAGATATCGGAGGTCCGTCCTCAATCTCTCAATCCACCACATAAACCTCCACGAAACTCACACATGAGAGTTCTCATCCATCATCCACTGCCCCGAATATCACAAAGTTCGCGAAAAATGAAGTGATGGCCAAAAAAAAAAAAAAAAAAAAAAAAAAAACTACTGCCATCGCAAGCACTGATAGGAAGCAGATCATATCGACTACAACCCAGTATCATAAAGGGAAATAACTGGTGTAGTTGCACTCACGACGGTAGAAACGATAGCGGTGGATAAAATTCCTTAAACCTCTCACCAGCTAAAGCAGAAACTACACAAGGCAAAGGCACCAGTGGCGGTTGCGTCGCCAAAGAGAGACTGAGTGAAACGCCCGGTCTTAGGTCATGGCGGGTTAGAAGCGACAACAAGCAGACTTGCAATCCATCGTGCTACCTCACATCGATAACACCACCCCGTGGCAAGCATAGTCACAGATATCAAATGAATATACGCTCGGTACTATATGGGTGAAGGAAAGTATGTTGCAGTGTTTAGGGGCCTATCACGCCAGTGTTTCATTGCAAGAGGTGCCTGAGAATTGATTGCATGGATTGAAAGATTGAGAAACGGTACTCCGTGGCAAGAAAGGTGAGATGTCGGTAGGAACAACCTCAAAGAAACAAAAAGGAGATAAAACACAACAAACGATTAATGAAATGAATCCTTCTTGCAAAACTTTTCTAACTCTTCTTTCTTTCTTTCTTTATTTTCTTTTTTCTTTTCCTTCTTTTCTTTCTTTTTTTTCCCTTTCCTTTCCGTTCTTTTCCTTTTTTTTTTTGGGGGGGGGGACCCGTTTTTAAAACCCCAACGGTATGGCAGGCAAGGAAATGAATGATAAAGAGAATAAGGGAGGAAAGGAGTGAAATATGAAATACTTCCTTAAAAAGAAGATTCTTTCAGCCAAAGAAATGCGAAGGAAAACGGGATAGGATACTCCTTGCCAAGGAGAAAATGCATGAAAGAGTTATACGACAAGGGAAAACAAACATAAACATGACATAACAAATGACAGACGCCAAATGCAAGGAACAACGAAGAAAATAGATGAAGGAATAAGTATTGCAAAAAAATTTTAGATAAAATAAAAAAACAAAAGCATATAATATACCAAGCCAAACGAGCACTCCAAACACCCCAATATGAATTTTTTAAAGTTTCAAAGAAAGAAAGAAAAATCGTCAAAAGAACTTGGCATTTCAACACGATTACGTCGTGTTTGTATTTCTTTTCTCTCTCCCTGCGCTACGGTACTCATCCGTTGAAGAGGGTCCCTGGAGAGGGATGCGAGGTGGTCGGGAAAACAAGGGATGTCGGATACGCATCCACGGGACATCGACACCGGGATCAATCAGCCAGTATCGCGAAACCCGATTCCCCCATCACTATGAAGAAGTCAAGTAAAGGAGCAAATAAAAGAGGGAAGAATGAAAAAGGCGAAGGAGCAAGGCAAAAGGAAACCACCTCAATTCCTTCCCCCACTTCCCGCCGGCAAAACCCGATCATCAATCATATGCTGCCCCTGATCTTCCCCATCATGGTGCAGTGTAACACTACTAAAGTCCTCAAAGGGATCCGCAATCACTTCACCCGAAGGCGTAGTAAGTCCAGAATCCATCGGCACACCCTTAGCTTTATCCGTGCCGCCAATATCCACGCTACCACTTTCCTTCACGTTGCGGAAGTTGATGGTATCCGTTGCCCGCCCCTGGTGCGGGATCATGGGCGGTTTCATGTGCCGGATGAGTGCCCATTGTGTCGTGCGGAAGAAGGGGTGGGTTTTCACGTCTGATGCGCCTGCGCGGGCGCCTAGGCGCCGTGTTTCGTCTTTTATGAGGAGTTTGCGGATAAGGGATTTGCAAATACTGAAGTTGAATGGTTAGATTTCTGCTAAGGCACACAGGGAAATAATTAAGGTGGTCAAATGGGGGTGTTGCACGACTCACTTTGATATCTGAGGTGAACCAGAACTCTCGGGGAACGGCACTTCATCCCTCAATATGTTCGCAAAGGTGCTGTTTCGACTCTTGCCCTTGAACGGGGTGGTACCGAAGAGCATCTCATATATCAAGATGCCCAGTGTCCACCAATCGACGGCACTTGTATGTCCATCGCCCTTGATAACTTCAGGAGCGATATACTCTTCTGTCCCTACGAAAGAATTGGTCCGGAAGTTGGCGATACATGACTTTGTGTCGATTGTCGGTAGTGATGTAGGGGAAGCGCCGTTGCGACCTATGATCATGGTAGGTGCTCCACCTGGTCCCGATTGTTTAGAAAGGTCAAAGTCGGACAGCATTATGTGTCCCGACTGATGTAATAGGATATCTAATACCCATTAGTGAAAAGGAACAAAAACTGGGAGAATTGAACAAAATCTTACTTTCGGGTTTTAAATCTCGGTATATGAATCCCATGAGATGAAGATATTCCAGAGCAGCAGTGACTTCCGCAGCGTAAAAACGAGCATCATCTTCGGGTATGCATTTGCCTGGACGTGTTTGAAGAGCTGTTACCAAGATTTAGCAATGGTAATCCATGTGACCGATCCAGCATCCATTCCATATCATACCTCTAAAAAATTCACCGCCACTACAGTACTCCATGCAAAGATAAAGGTAATCTTCCGATTGGAACGAATGATACAGTGTGACGATAAAAGGGTGGTTGCTCGTGGCCAGAATCTCCTGTTCAGCCAGAGCCCGCTTGATTTTATTCCGTTTGATCATCTCCTTTTTGCTCAGTACTTAAAAAAAGCAAAATGTCAGCACTACACAGCTCCCACGAAAACCATATCCATAGCACAGCATTCACGGATTCCAAAACACTCACCCTTCATGGCGTATAGACGACTGGACTTCTTCTCTCGAACCAAATACACCTTGCCTACATCGCCCTTCCCAATCAATTTAATTTTATCGAAGCTCCCAGGTCCGACCTCGACATTCCGCACCTTGATCGAATTCGAACTATACGTCCTCCTGAACGCAATAGAACTGCGGTTTAGGTTTGGCGGGGGAAGATTCGATAATTCATCAACATTCGGCACTGAAAGCGTATTCTTATTATTACCCTTCGCCTGATCCACAAGATTTAACCTGGCCCCTTCGCCATGTTCCACAAGAGGTCCCTTCCCCAACTCCGCTGTCCTAGGCCTATTATCAGATTTCCCACTAGCAAAAAATCCCTGTGCATTTGGTGCAGAAGCCACCCTTCTCAATTTCCTAGCCAACTCCTCCTTACCGGCTGTCGTAGTCTGGTCTCCCGCAGAAACGCCGTCTCCCTGCAACTCGGGGTTATCAGGAGCAACAACGGAGGAAACGCTGCCATCGTTCCGATGTCTCAACGCGGGATATCCTTGGTGTGCAAAATAAGGATTCGCATGGGCAGTCGGCGACATCCCTTCGTCCAACGGATTTCCTTCACTTGCAACCGTCGTTGATCGATTTCTGGTGATCGTGGGGAGGAATCGTGACTGCCGGAAGCTCATCTTGTTCTCCGACTTGATATGGCCCGATGAGCCGTCATTATGGCCAGCACCGCCATTGGAGCTGTGGTTGTTGGTGTTGCTGCTGTGATTGGAGGACGAGGAGGAGGAGCTGTTGATGCGGAAGAAGTTTTTGAGCTTCGTGGGGAAGTGGGAGGAGTCGTTTGAGGAGTGTTTCCTCGTAGATAGCGAAAGGCCGGGGAAATTACTGCGTTTCTCAGATCCCGCGGCACCTGCCGAACCAGATGAAGAATCGAAAAGTTGTGTCATTTCCTTTTATTTCAGTGTCCCTCTGTTTCTCTCTGTCCTCCGTCTACAGGTATATAATAACGAAGGGATTAAATCAAATGATTAAACTCAAAAACATAAGTCCGAATGAACTTGTAGTCGGTCGTGGCTCGTATAAAAAATTATAAATAAAACGAGAGGTCGGTTCAAAATAAAGAAATCGTAAACCCGAGGTGTAGACAAGTGGGATGATTGGGGAACAGTGTTCCAAGGGTTACGACGGGTGAACCCTGGATCGAGGTGTGGGTTGGGAGGCTGGGCTTGTCACTGGGGCCGCCACAGCGATTAAAAAATATATATATAGATGGCTGTATGAACCGTCCTGACGTCCTGAAGTCCTACCACGCAGCATTAAAGGGGTTCGAACAACTGGGTTCACAGTTTCAGTTCATCCAGCTCATAACAGACAAGGTTAGCGAGCGGGATTTCAATGCGGGATTTGCACCTAGCAGAGAGCTTGACCTTAACCGGCCGCTCGAACATGAATGAATTACTAATGGGAAGAACGAAAAAAAGTCCTGTTGTTGGTAGGGTAGATAGAATCGATGAGTAGGGAGTCCAACGGCATTTATTCTTCGTTTTAGCGGTTGGATGACAGTGAGGGTGAGGATGTAGAGATGATTAAAGGGCCGACGTCGGTCGTTGGATATGAGACAGAAGACCAGAAGAAGGCTAGAAGGAGGAGGCTCAAGTGGATGAGTTGATTGGGTAAGCAGGTGTGGTCAGATTAAGGTTGCAGGCACGAAACAGCCAGTGTGACTTTGTGGAGACCCGGCTTCGGCAGTAAATCTGTATGGCTACTTAGGTACCCCCTATGTCACTCACGGTCTGCCGGCAGCCGCTAGTTCATTCGGCAGAAAAAATTAAAAGTAATCGCATCCCCGCGACGAATTACCACTAACCAGATAATGCGGGATGACGAGATACCATGGATATCCATGATGATGTATACGGAGGAAGAGGAGGGAGGATTCACCACAAATTCCGCCCTTCACTGCACGCCCAACATCTCGAACTCAGCGACACGAAAGTTTGCTGTTCATACTCAGGCACAAAAATCAAAATCATTTTTACCATTGTCGATTACTGCAAAACTTGAAACGCTACTGTAAAAAGCAAGCAAGGATTTAAAAAAAATAAAAAATAAAATAGGTTGCTGCAATTAACTAAACTAACTCTAAAGCAGAATAAAAACTCAACAAGCCTATCAAATACAAGTCCCCTCTCGAGAAACCACAACCTCTCCTACCAACATTAATCTCGTCAACAAGCCAAACAAACAAACATAACAACATCATACTTCTCCAGCCAAAAAGCTGCAATCCCCATCTGGTCACTGTCTCTGATTACTCTCCTCCTCCAACCAGATTTCATTTCACTGTCATCCCTGGTGCTCAATTTGTCAATTTGTCAACTTCCTAGTTCTCACAAAACAAAACCACTTCTCCCCTCCAGCATCTCACTTCACAAAGATATCTCACATTTGCTACCTATCCAAACCGACGACTCTCCTTGCGGTGGTTCTTAATCATGTCCTTTTCCTGCTCACGTAGAAGCTTGAAAAATTCTCGAACATCCTTGGGGTTGGCGTCTTTGCGAGGCACCTTGCGATACCAATCTTTGTCCGTGCTTTTAGTTGCGCCCGTTTCCCCTACTGCTTTCGCCGTGCCAATCCCGGACACGGAAACACCCAAAGTAGCATCTATGGCCTTGGAACCGCGATCATCCTCGTCATCAGCTCCGTCATATCGGGGCAGCAAGCCGTAGGCATTCACCTTTGAAGAAGCTGTGGAGGTATTTGCCTTTTTTGACGGACCGCTATTCCCCAATTGTTTCCAATTGCTGAGTGGTGCACTTTGCTGGTTGGTTTCATTTCCCATCACACTTCCGCTCACTGACCCATATGTCCCAAGGGAGTGGCGTCCCAGCGGTGTGGGGGAGTCGTCGTCGTCTCTCACAAGCTGGTTCTGACGATGTCTCTCTTTTGCCAGGGCAAGATCCCTAGCTAGTTCTTTGGACTTCACAGACTCCACGTATCTAGATACAGTCAGCATAATGCACCTTATTAAATTGTGTTATATCGAGTGGTATCTATACTCACGAGTTCATCTTGTATTTACTAGGCTGGGCCGTCGCGGCTGGAAAACCCGTCTCTAAGTCGACAACATCGCTAGGCTTGCGAATGATGATTGTCTTTTTCATCCTAGTCATATTTCTTATCAAGGTCAGAATCTGCAGGGCTACTTTGTGTGTCCTGGAGAACCTACTTTGGAGCGTTGGGAGCAGCGTTGGGAACTGCTTCGGGAACCGCATTGGGAGGAGCAATTGGAGGGGCTACAGAAGTCATTTTCGAATCCGCCGTTGGGAAGGTAGACGGTTTCGACTCCCCGCTAAAACTGTCGACTGTGGCAACTTCATTAGACGGGTCTAACCCCGTTCGGTTGACTTTTGAATCGCTAGATCTTGGTGCCTGTTCTGGCTGCGCTATCAAGCCCTGATTCTCAATGATATCAGAGACATTCAGCTGCCTCGCCACAAGGGCAAGTTCTTCGATAAGTGGACCCAGCGGTTCACCTAAGCTGGCTGCCATTTCGATATTTTGATAAACTCGAGCAATCTCAGGTGGAGCACTCTCTCTAGCCGCCCCGTAGCCGGCCTTAAACGCGCTTCCTCCTACACTAGATAGCGATTGTCTTGCTTGTCCAATTTCAACTGGATTGTAGTCATTGTTTAACAGCTGTTCAGTGTTCACCGCACAGTTCTGGGGAACGTGGTTGCCACTACTATTTCCATTGCTGCTCCTCCAACCCTGTAAGCTGGGTACAAGCCCAGATGGGACAAATGGAGCTCTGGCTTGATTTGCATAAGCATTGGTATAGGAGTCGGCCATTGGCAACCCCATTGCAGAAATCATATAACCTGCTGCATTCAAGTTGCTCGTTCCAACGTTATTGTTATGCTGGCCCAAGTTAGGTAACCAAGAAGGAGCAACCGGGCTTGCAAACTCATTGAATTGCTGAAGACCGAAGGATTGATGCTCCATTGCGGCTCGAGAATTCGAGAGCTGGAGTGCTAATTCAATCTGCTCTTTCAACGATCTTGCAACATCAAGTTTCATCACAAGCTCCACACGCTGGTCAATCAGAATTCTCTTTGCAGCAGGGTCGACATCCAAAGAATGTAGTGCAAGATATCTATCCAAACTCGAAAGCTGGTCTGAAAGTTTGTCGTACTCCCTAGTCGCGTGTTCAAGAGATTTATAGCTCAACAAGTCCTCTGACAAACCTGTGAAGGGCATAGCTAAGTTGGAAGGCGGTGACTGGTGAATCATAGGCTGGTTTATCATAGGCAGGTTGACCATATTCTGATTAACCAAAGGTTGGTTGATCATTGGCTGATTGATCGGGATAGTTGAGAGCGGGAATAGCTGAGGGGTTGCCGTCATCATCAAACCTGACTGATCTAGGGGGTACACGCCAATAATTGCCCCGTTTGACATTGCATAAGCCACTGGAAAGGGCTGGTCTGTGGAATTGGAGGTATAGCATTGCTGGGCGTTGTTCGGAACCCAGCCAACTTGCTCACCTGCTGCATTCAGTATTGTGTAGCCGGAAGTGGCAGCTGTGGTTTCCGGTCCGAACTGCGTCATTCTCTCCTGTCTTCCAGGGTTGGGATTTGGGTTTACATGTAACGTTCGTTGCGCTTGTTGGCCTGATGTTGCCCGTGCCGATGTGAATGGAAGGTGGTTGATTTCTTCTGAATTTGACCCAGACTGCATCAGTGGAGCAGCGAAGTTCTGCCCGATACACCTGCTCTGATATGCGTCAGCACGAAGGCCCTGGTGCTGGAAGTCTCCGCTCTCGTGCTGGAAATCGGCGTGTGCTTTCAGTGGACGGTTTGTAACATGGATGCTGTCATCCTTGTGAGGTTCAATCCTCTGGGAACTTATAGCTGGGAGCTTGAATTCGGGAGCAGGCGCAGATGAGAGGTTCATTGGAACGATTCGACCGCCCGCAGTGACCCTCTGATGTTTAGGTGATGCGTGTTCCTTAAGAAATCTCGCGAAACCCGCATCAATTTGGGCGAGGTTTCCCTGAGGTGCATTTATTGGTTGACGATGTGGATACTGCAAATGGTTGGCTTGCGAGAGCAGAAGTCCATCCTCAGTCCCCGTGGAGAAGTTTGAGGAGATTTGGCGGCGATTGATGGGTTTCTCCGTCAAAATCCGATTCCCGGAGCCCTCATCAGGGTGGCTCAAAACAGCAACTGGAGTTTCTGGGAGCATATTGTCAACAAGGGGATGTTTGGATTTAGATTGTGGGGACCAAATACCTTCGGTTATCTTGGTTCTACTGGTTAACAACTCACTTCTTACACCGGCCCGACGTCCTATGTCTAACAACGTATGAATTTCATATCGTCTAGATCTAGGTTCATGAGAAGAAGGATGAAGAGTCATTCCTTGAGCATTCTCTTGTCCACCCTCGGATATTCCCTTTCGTGGGAATCGCCGTCCTCCTAGGGACTGCATAATGCAGACAGCCACTTGAGTTGAAATTGAGGTAATTCCTCCTCCAAGCGATTCGAAATTAACTGAAGATGCGCATTTATATTAGCAAACCGACCTCCAAAAAAAAAAAAAAAAAAACCCTAACTCTCAAGGCAACCTTGGAGATGAACAGGCGGCGACTTCGTCACACTGGAGACAAAATGATATAAGCTTTCGATAGGAAAGATGTAACGCCTGCACGCATACGCGAGCAGAGGCTGACAAATAAAGGAAAGAAAAAAAAAATAAATGCTAGGAAATCATGCTGGGCATCAGGAAAGGGAGCTTTTCTGAAAACTCGGGACGTCTGGCAGCCACGCCGTGAAAGAAGGGGGAATGAACACGAAAGCGCAAGCAATTTTCAAATCAATACTTCGAACCAGACTAATTTAACCCAAGCCAAATCCAATAATAAGACAAAAAGCCACCCAACATTTGTTTTCTGTCTAGATACTAAGACAAAGATGCTGGCTCCACAGCCTCGATGGGGCGTTGAGCGGGATCCAAACACGTACCAATTATATAAATCCTCACTGGATTGACACAAGAAAAGAGGCCTTTTTTTCTCTCTCTCTTTTTTGTATATCTTCTCATCAGCTGAGATATTTTTCGGGTAAAAGCTGCCTCGTTAAGATGGTTACACGTGAAAGGGCCCGCGAGTAAACTCGCGGACGGGAAGAGATATGGAATGAAGGCGGTGAGATGAGAAATAGGAAGGGAAATAGGGACAGGAGAAAAAGGATATTTGAAGCGGGTCTAGGGAATAACGACTAAATTTGATAGGAAGAGGTGTTGTGTCGGAGACTAGGTGGAGAAATCGAGTTGCTTTCCGCCTGTATGCGAAATAAACCAAGAACGGAACGGCTGTCCCTTCGCATTTAACACGAGAGGGGCAGGGAGACCCAAGTGAAGGGGAAAACGTGAAATCGAGGAGGGAGGTGATAAAGCGATACGGAGCAGCAGGAGTTACAAGGGGGGGAGAAGAAGAAGAAGAAGAAGAAGAAGAAGAAGAAGAAGAAGAAGAAGAAGAAGAAGAAGAAGAAGAAGCAAACGGTGCAGAGATTGGGGATGAGATAGGGGCGGAACGCGATCAGAGGAGGTTTTGAGAGGAGGAAAACGCGAAAGCGAGGGTTTGCAAGAGACGAGAAGCTGTTGTTGATAGAGGAACTGGTGCGGGAACAGCAGCCGCAAGGAGGGACGACACAATCAAGGAAAGCGAATACCTTCTGGTATCAAGCCAGGGGCAATAGAGAAGTGATGGATGAGGCAGGCGAGATAGAACAGGGTTTGGAGGTTGGGAGATGTAAGGTGCAAAGAAAGGGGATGAAAGGGATGAAGGGGAGAGGGGATAGGGAGGGGACAGGGGATGAAAGGGAAGAAAGAGATGAAAGAGATGAAAGAGAAGAAAACAAAACAGGAGATGGTTTTTTGAGACATTTGAGACATTGTGGGATCAGTCATCCTTGCGTTGCGTTACAGTCTCTGTCCAGTGTTGTTGAGTTTGCGGTTCACGCTGGTTGGGAGGAGGCAGATGCATATGGATGAGGAGAGAGGAGGGAAAGATGGCCTGCACGGCATTGCCTCAGGAAGTCACGGTGGAGGTGAAGCAGCGTTGTTTGTTTTTGTGGTTGGTTGAGATTTCGAAGGCGGGAGAGAAGAAGAACAATTGACTGGTCACAGTGGGAAGAGCTCTCTAGACAAAGGGGTTCAAAGACTGCAGAAGGCTGCAGAAGGCTGCAGATGAAATATCCACCGCTATTTGACAAGGGAAGAGAGAGTGCTTTTGAGATCAAGAAGTGCATTTGTTTTATCCAATGCCTGTAGTCTTCTGATAAAATTAGGTACTATGTAAATATGGTGTGCCATGATCACATCCTTATATCTAATAGGGCCAAAATTTTGGCAATAATAGCAAAGGTACAGTTGGCCTGAGATCTAGAATGGGTATTTCACTCGTCGTTAGGGGGCCTAGGGGCCAAAACTTCTAGAAGGGACCTCGGGAGGTTTATCGGATCCCCCACTGCGGCAAGACTCCAGTCAAGATGCCCGAAAAACAAAACCTCCTCCGTGTTCGTACCTGCGCTCTACAACTCAAAGCAAATCCATGCCCTTGGAACTCAAAAGTGGAAAATAACGACAGAGAAGGGTATCAAATGAGTGAATCCAGAGGCTGATGGCAAAATTATAAAGGCTAAAAAATAAGAACAAAATAGAACCCGTACGAACCGGGAAATGCAATGTACGGTGCGGAAATGCGTAAAATGTCACAAGTGTTGACGAGAGCATGGCATTATCGACGTGAATGAAACAATGAAAGCGAGGGGATCGTTTTTTTTTTTTTTTTTTTTTTTTTGAAACTCCTATTGAAGTCTCCTGCACGTATTCCGTCTTTCAAACATGCTCGTGCGCCTTGACAGGCTCTGCAATCGTGCTGACCACCGTATCGTCCTCCTCTAAGCTCACTCGTCCCGACGCATTTCCACGTAATCTCCTCGTACTCTCGGTATCAGATTCAGAATTCGGAATCGCTGATTTGGACCGCAATTCCCAACTTCCAATCCGCTCATGGCCACCATGGGTATCGCCAGAACTATTGCCCCCTTCACAGTCGTCTTGCTTCACAAAAACGCCAACCCCCTGCTGCCCAGCTTTGCCCCCAAACGTTAAATCAGGATCACTGGCAAGCTTATTCCCTCCCTTGAACCCACCAAGGTCTGACCTGCGGCGTGTGGCAGTGCGACGAATGCGCAAACCAAACAACCACGCAGCGAGGCCAGCAAGAAGTGCCACAATAACCAAACCAACCACTGCACCAATTACTCCAGACACTGCAGGACTTAAGCGACGTGAATTTGGCCTGTTGCCAAGTCTTCCGAAATTGGCCAGGTAGGAAGGGCAAAATACTGACTCGCTAGCACAGGTTCGACACCACCCTGCCACAGACAACATAATATTCGTCATCTCGCTTCTGAACTCTCTGTATGGTATGCCTGACACTTCACGACCGAAGAGTGGGTACGAGGTGAGTGGGGGTTCCGTTCCTGATGGATTTGACCCGTTGCGAAGAAAGAAGCGGACCATCAGGTCAGTTTGAGAGGGGTATTGCCTAGGGGGGGAACCGGACCCCTGGCTGAAGAGCTCAAAAACCATCGAAGCACCACGCTCGGGCATGCCGTAGAAGTTCGGAAAGCGGTCTGTAATCAATTTAGCCAGTGCGGCAAAGGCCATTATCGGCTCATGCCGGCCAAATACCAATGCCAACTTGCTGCTGATGCCGTTGGTGCGGATATTGCTTTCAAAGGCGTTCAATATATACCTCGAAAACGTCTTGCCCGCCAAAGCAAGGAGATCGCCATTGTCATCGCGGCCCTGTCCACTTGTCGAGATGTTTCCGTTGGTTGCGAACGCAAATCTGTCCGCGAAGTATCGTGCCTGGTTTACGTCTTCAAGGGAAATTACGTTTCGGGCAGTCGAATTGTGGATGTATTGGTAGTTAAGATAATCCCAAATGGCAATCGCGTTGATGAAATTGGTATTCTGGGCCGAAAGGATACCACGTAGTACACGCGAGTAGATACTGGAATAAAACTGGAGACTTTCCGTCGCCAACGCAAGAAATTCGCTGCTTTCAACCCACTCCACAATCGCACCGCTGTACGCGGGACAGTTGGCCTGGCCAACAACTTGGGTGCTGACCGGGTCCCTATAGCTCGGGGTAAAAACTTCCGGATACTGATATCCATCAAGGGGGAAGTCGATGACGGTCCCATTCACCATATTTGCGATATTCACAGTGCTGTTATCCGACTGCCGGTTTGGCGGATAGAGGCCTTGCAAGAATGACGTAGCTGAAGCGGAAACATACTGTTCGACCATCGAAAGGACACGAAGCTCAGACGGCACCGGAGCAGTAGTAGATATGCCCATTATCCCAGTATCAGAACTACTCAAGTAGCGCCTTCGGAAATACGAACCAGCACCAAACAATTGCTGAGAACCATATGATGTTAATGTTTGCGTACCAGGCTGCACCACTGGTGTACTGTCTCCGTGGTGAGTGAAGATGACAGAAGCCCAGACTATCTCCTGTGGCGTCGTATTTTGCGCCGCCCCAAGGACAGCAAGGTAGGAACTCCACAGGAGCAGATTTGTGACCTTTGTAGCAATGAGCATTTTCGATAACAGAATCTTTTCTCCCACCTCGCTTCAAAATTCAGCTGTATATCGCGCTCAGTAGAGGCGGTTTGGCGTCCCTTATCTCCTAACGATTCACACAGCAAAGTTGAAAAATGAGAAAAGAAGATCAAAGAAAAGATCCGTCGAATTTGAATTCATGAAGATAATCGGTGGTTGATGGGGAGGAGGCCTTTGTAGTTCCGGTCCAGCGGATTGAATTTGGGAACAGCTCCACCATTCATGAGGTCATACATATAACTCTAATTTCTATACCCGCACAGACAGCGAAGTGGGGGCTAGACTTTCTATTAGGATAAAGACTGGGACCACTAACCAACCTTGGTTGCGGGTTAGGAGTTGGGGTGTAAAAATAGCAGCTGGATAGCCACTCTCAGCCTGACGCACATCGTCCAAGCCTTATGACATCGATTGTTTTAAAGCTTCTATTAATACTAACTTCTAAGGTTTTCGGTGTCGTGAGCTAAATTTGATAACTAACTAGCATTTAATGATTACTTAATTCTTGTCTAACCAGTTGTCATATTTGAAGGTTGGTTTTAAAATGAGGCGTACTTTATTATAAATACATTCAACTTTTCTTTCTAATAATAAATTATAATAAACTTTAATATAATTATTTCTTAATTTAATTATATATTTATTATAAATATTATAAATATTTTAATTTTAAATTGAAATTTACAGTTAATATAATTAATATAATTTTCAAATAAATAATTAATTAATTTGAAATATTTTAAATAATTAAATTCAATCTGAATTATTTATACTTATTTTACACTTAGTAATAAATCATTAAATTAAATTAAATCAAATTAAATGTAAAATATTTTATTTTTGTAAAACTTATATAATCTAAACTCTGATAATAAAGATATAAAAGATATGTATTAATTGTGTAAGTAATTGTATTGATATATTATTTACTAAGTATTACAATACTAAATATTATATATTATATGTGAGATGTTAATTTGTAATAGATAATTTTAACATTTTTAATTTATTAATAATCATTGTTAAATGATTGATTTCCTTTATTAAAAAAAAAGGTTAACTAGTTTATATATGCCTAATACTCTTTCACATATTGTAATATGATATCTCAAATCTGCTATTCTATTCTAAAATCTACTTAAAAACATGTTTTATACAAACCCCCCATTGCCGAATGGCTAAAGCGGCTAATAAGTGGTACGTGACGTGTGAAATCAAGGATCATGGGTTTAAACCCCGCAGGATTACCTCAAATCGAAATGACGTAATATTTAAAATTACATGTCAATTAATTTACAATAGTTAAATGACATCTCATTGGTTTCTTTGATATCATCAGTTTAACTAACTAGTTATATAGATCTATCTCACATATAAATTGCCACTATTTCAGAGCTAAAATCATGTATTAGTCACTCATTAATTATCTTTTTATAGAGTTTTAGAGGTAAGTTTCTTTAATCCTATAATTGTGTTTTCAACATTTAAAATTCTTCTTTTAATGAGAGTGTTAAATGAATACATCTCTAGCACCGCTGTGTAGAATAAAAACACATTCATTAGAAGAAGAAAGGGAAAAAAAAAAAAAAAAAAAAAAAAAAAAAATTTGAAGACAGATGAAAAGTTTTATCAAGTTAGATATAACAGAAGTGCTACTGAATACGGCCCTAGCACTTCCTTATACCAAAAATGGACAAATTCGTTAGAAGGAGAAAAGAGAAGAGAAGAGAGGAGAATGAAAGCTACAAAAATGAGCGCAGAGTTTTATACAGGTCAGACAGGAAGAAGAATAATCCAGACTAAGAGTTTTGATTATAAAAGGTTATCACCTAGGCGTTAAGCCTATTACATCATCCCCTCCCCTCCGGAGGTTCATTCGGCGGATCATTCAGCAATTGTTGGTGCTTCATACGAATCAAGCGCGGCCGTGTCTCCAAGGGCGGAAGCTGATTCCCACGTTGAGCGGTTGTAGTTATCCTATCCATTGAACTAGATATTCTCAGAGGTGTCCACATGTGTGATGGTGTATTATTCATTCAATTTCTCATTCTAGTTCATTATTCTCTTTGATTATGCCAGGTGGCTGCCAGTTGAGATTCTTCTGTGAGAGGAACAGATTTTCAAGCAGCTGATCAGAACAGGTTAATATGAAAACAGTATGAATTTCAGAAGGTGTATCTAGTTGGTAGTTAGGCACCTTGGTGACTGTACTTGGCATAGCAGTGGTCAAAGTTGTTTGAGAAGATCAGTCCATTTGTTATTCTTAAGTGTTGGGCATGACCGCCCGGTAGCCGCACCACCTCACGTGATGTACGCGTATATCAGTAAGCTGGCCATCCCACAGGTTATGGCCCAGATAACAGTTTTTTAAGTTAAACAAGATATTTTAATTAGAATACACTGCAGCCAACACAATATTGGATGAGTTTGACTAGATTTCCTTTAAAAACACTCTTTTTACATTAAGAATCAGAAGATTTCAAGAAGATATTATATGTTATAAGAAAGCAATTTTATTTATAAAGAAATCAAAACAAAAATACTAATTCTATAAAAGAAGACTCTTTTTGTAATAAAATCAAAAGATTTTACAGGAATATTATCTGGTTGCAAGAAGTGATCATGTTCTTTGAAGAATTAGCATTCATATTATATTTAATATGAATGACTTTTAATTATTATCTATTCTTAAATCAAAATGAAAAAGATCTTTACATTTTTAATCAAAACCTCAAGACTCATTTCTCTCAGTATACAAAGAAGAGCACAATTAGATATCAAAGTCTAGTTCAGCAAATGAGAAAGAAATTTAATACATATTGATAGAGAAAATAATAAAAAAAAATCAGTTTTAGCTATAATCTGAGAAAAAAACTCATATATCATGAATCAAATAATGAAACTTTATCTCTCATATCTATCTCTATTTTTATATCTATTTCTAATGCAATATAAGGGGCTGAACCCCTAGATTCGCTCTGGCTGGCTGACTCAGCCTAGCCATCATTTGCATGTGCGCACGTGATCATGCTACGCGAGCTTGCTTAAGCTCGTGTTCTCATCTCATTCTTTTCTTCTCTTTCCCAAGCAATTCGTCCTTGTTATATAGGAGGACTAGCCTCTAGTTCTTAGAGCTTAACCCTCTACATGCAAGTAGCATAATCACTATGATTGCAGTTGATTTGCTTACATTTTGTCAAGAAATGATGATTATACAGCAGAACACTTAAATCAATGAAAACATCTATATATATACTGATATATGAATATTGAAAGAAAGTGCAAGCTTCAATGAATACAAAATGTGATGTCAAGACTCTCTATATTATCTTCTTGCTTTCATACTGCTTATGTCACAATGCTTATCTCACACTGCTTATCACACTACTTACTAAAGCACTTACTTTTACACTACTAGTAAAGCACTTTAAAATCAACATCTTCTAGAGAATCAGCATCATTTCAAAATTCAGCATTTGAAATTAGCATAGATTAGCACTTCTCAAAAATCAGTTCTTTAACATCAGCATTTTCTGAAGAATAGAATTAGCATTTTACGAAAATTTAAATCACTGTATTATTAATTTTTCATGAAATGAAAAATTAAAGATAAAATCTATTGCTACTCATTCATATATATAAACACTCTGAATTCTTAAAGTTTCTTCAAAAAATTCAGTGATTAGCTACTATTCAATTCTACATATACATTTCATTCATTCCTATTCTTCTTCTTTCATAATACTCAGAGTGTCTATATATTTACTCTTTTATAATCTTAGTTATAGAGCTTCTTATACTTTCTTTTGACACTTAGTTCATTCACCTTAGTGTCTTTATACAAAGACTATGATGACATTTGATGAAATCAACTATCAAACATGAAAAATTGACATTTTTGTAGATATAAAAATCATTGATGACAAAGATATCTTGATGAAAAATCAACATGAATCATTTTAAAATATCAATGTGTTGGAAAAAGAATGTTGAATAGTATGCATAAAGATCTTATATCATCAAATGCTTCAATTCATATTAATGTTAGGGAGCGAATGTGAGCTGCCTATGATAGAATCTCTCTGCGTTGCTAACTGCTATATAATGAAATACTAAGATTGATGAGGAAAAAGAGGTGTCAGGGTCTGCTCGGATTATAAACAGCCAACGTGATCACGTGACTGGATCACGACCGATCCGCTAGATTACATGTGGGGCGTGGTCACGTGATGGAGATAAACCTAGCCCCGGCGCTGAGCCTAACAATTAAAATCTGTACAGATAACAATTGAAGAGCTGAAATCAAATAATGCAGCTGCTCTATGATAGAGAATTAGCACTAAATATATAGTCTTTTTAGCAGAAGAACAGATGAATATAATGAAGAAGCTTTCTACTCTTTATGTCAAAGATAATAACTATATTATCTATTAAAGAAGATTTTACTACCTAGTTACATATCATAAGAAGTTAGTCAAAAATACAGATAATTTCTATCATTATCTCTTTCTCAATAGTCTACAAGATCATCACAAAGTCTTTATGAAGACTTGTCTGAATAATTTCTATGTGACAGATCAAGATTTAATTATCAATATAGATATTGATTATCTAATGAAATAACTGATCAATTGTACAAGTAAGATAAAGAAGACTGACTGTTCAAAAGCTTTTAAAACAAATATCATTACTATGAGTAATAATAATAGACAGTTTAATAAATCATCTTCTGTCTCAAAGTACAATATCTGCAATTGAGCAGAATATACAAACAAGATCTATTAATATATATATTTGAAATTAATAACTGATCAATGAAGAGAAGTAAGTAAAAATAAAATTATTAAGAATATTGATGAGAATAGTAATAGATGAAAATCAAAAAATAATAGAGAAAAGAGCAAAAATAAGAATAATAATGACAATTCTAATGATAAAATATTAGATCTTTTTGCCTTTTAATCTAGTATGATGATGTATAATAGACTGATACAATCAGTCATTGCATAGACTGAAATATTCAGAAATTGCAACTGTCTAGATAACAGCATAGCAGTTAATCTCACAATTATCTTATATATAAATAATATATAAATGTGGTAATTACCTAGCAACTGTACTAAGAAAAAAAAACTATATAAATAGAATTTTTCTCAAATTCATTTTTTAGAAATTATTTTAATATTCACTTAGATAGTTTATTTAGTTGATAATTAAATATCTATTTCATCTATATTTAGATTGAAGCTATGATATAATATTAAAATCAAATACTTTTTTTATTTTTTTTAAAGTAGATTTTTAGATAAAAAATCTCTAAGAATTCTTATATACTTTTATTTTTAAATCTTTAAGAAGATTACTAAAATGTCAAAAGTATTTAAAGAGTTTAACAGTTTATAAAAATTAAACTAAGATATAATAACTCTGACTGAGAAAAATATAAAATCAAAAAATTTTATATTAAAGAAATAATTTTTTATAATAATTGAGAAGAATTCAAATCAGATATATTAAATAATTACTAATGTTATAAATGAAGTAAAAGGTATTTTAAAAACAGTTAAAGCAGAACAAAATGAGTAGAGAAAGTAAATAAGTGAACTTGATTAGTAAATAAACAGTTTAATAAAGAAATGAAATATATTACAGCAGATTGTAAACTTTTAACCTCTTAAATCAGACTAATAAACACTTAACAGATATAATAATCAGTTAAACTTAATAACTTTAAGTATTTTATTAATGACAAAGAATTAGTATTTAAAAACTAACTTTTTTAAATAAAATACAAGCTACCTGTTAATATAAACTACTTTTCAACTGAAGAAAGCTGTATTATCTATATTAAAAACTAAATCAATAATAAAGTTATCAGATACTTAGTTTCAAAAATGAAAAAAAATTATTTTAAAAAGTTTAAAACAGTTGAGAAAGTGTTTAAGTATCTATAAAAATTATATAAAAATGCCAATAAGCTTAATAATATAAAGATGAAATACTGATAACTAATAATAAAAAATGAAAATAACTATTATATATTTATAATTAAGTTCTTATATCTGACTAATAAAGTTTAAGTTTATAATAAAGATTATAAAATAGATTTTCTATATAAGATTTTCTTTGATCTTTAATATATAATTGCAGCAGTCTGTATTACTTACAGTACTTCTTATAAGATTCAAGAAATCTGCATCAGAACAGCTTACTATTTTAAAGATATACTTAGTCAAAATAACTGATAATTGCTCAACTATAAAAAAACTTCTATAATCTGAATTAATTATAAGAAAACTTCTTCAACTTGAAATCATAAATTGACTTTAATCATACTAGTATAGATAATTAAAAATAGATTAAAAAATAAGAATTAAAAAAGAAATATAAAATCAGATTGCAAAAAGCTAAACTATAAATAAGTATTTTAAAATATAAATTTTATATTTAATAGATAAAATACTTGAGTTTTATTATCACTGATCAAAGAATTAAAGTAAATTCAAAAAAAATTACAATATTATCATGATGAGCAGTATCTAGTATAGTTAAAAGAGTTCAATTCTTCTTAAAATTCTATAACTTCTATTAATATTTTATTAAGGAATATAATTAGATTATAAGGTCACTATTTAAACTCATATAAAAGAATCAGTCTTTCACGTGAAATTAGATCTGTTAGTATATCTTTAATTAAATAAAAAAAGTTCTGTTTAAAGTCTCAGTGCTTTATCTTTATAATTCAAATCAAAAAATATAGATAAAGATGAATATACTAAATAATGTTATAGCTAATATTCTATCTCAACTATATAAAAATGAATAGTAATATTTTATTGTCTTCTGCTTAGTTTCTATGAGTGAAGTAGAGAGAAACTATGAAATTCATAATAAAAAGATACTAGCAATTATGAGAATATTGATAAAATAATAAGCTGAGTTGAAAGATCTTGAGAAAATAAAAAGATTTAAGATTCTGACTGATCATTGAGCTTTTGAGTACTTCATGATAACTAATAATCTTAATATCCGATAAGTATGATGAGCAGAGTTTCTCTTCTGATTCTACTTTCTAATTCAATATCAGCTCAGGCATCAAAGTACATTAGCAGATGTACTAAGTCAGTCAGAGATTTAAAAAGATAGCAATAATACTCAGATATAACTGTTTCTCAAGTCAAAGAGATTGAATCTCAAAATCATTAAGAAATTCATTAAGATTAAAGCTATAGATATGAGTAAGTATATTCTTAATAAAGTCAAAACAAGAAATATAAAGATAAAATTATTAAGATTATACTATGAGAAAGCACAATGAGAAAAATAGTATTGAGAACTGATAGATGAACTTTTATATTTTGAAAAGCACTTAGTGATATCAATTAAGAAAGATTCTACTGTTCAGATATATCTTCTAAAAGAAATTCATAAACAGTTATTAACAGTGCATTCTGGGAAAGAAAAGCTATACTTGCTATTGAAGATAAGATATTATTGAAATAAATAAATTAAAAATATTGACTAGTATATAAAAAATTGATTGATGTGCTGATGAATAAAAATTTTTTATAATAGAACTTCAGAACTGCTAAAGCTACTATCAATCTTTAACAGAGCCTAGTAACATATATCTATAAACTTTATAAATAATTCTATGATAAAATAAAATTACAATATAATATTGATAATTATCTATTAACTAAGTAAAAAGTTTGTATCTATTCTCATTATAAGAAAGACAGATGTTAAAGAGCTGGTAAAACTGTTTTTGAAGCACTACTATGAGTATTATAAAGTATCAGATTCAATTATATTAGATTATGAATTATAATTCATCTTAGACTTTTAAAGTAAGTTCATCAAATAATTAAGAGTTAACTTAAAGCTATTATTAGCTCATTATATGCAAATAGATAATCAGACTAAGATTATCAATTAATATCTGATGATCAAGCTTCATTCATATATAAACTACTATCAGAACAACTGAAATAAGTGATTATCAATGATAAATCATATGACTAAAGCTCTGATAAATAAATCAACTGAGATAATATTTTTTCAAACTGCTTATAGATATAAATCTCAAATATTTTTTTATTGAAAGTTACTATCAAGAATATTATATAGAGAAGAGAAGCTTAAATAAAAAAAATATTCAGTAGTATATTATTCAAATAAAAAAAATCTAAAAGCAGACAGCTGATAATATGAAAAAAATATAAAAAGATCATAAAATTATATATCAATAAATATCATCAGAAATCAAACTTTGAAATAGAAGATAAAGTCTTTTTGTTACTCAAGAACTATAGAATTCAACATTCTAGCAGAAAGCTTATAAAGCAAAATAAGAGCTTCTTTAATATAATTGAGAGAGTTGATAACAGTTATAGATTAAAACTATTAAACAGTATAAAGATTCACTCAATATTCTCTTCTAATAAACTATAGAAAGCTGTGAATAACTCTCTACTGAGATAACTAAATAAAATATCAGAACTGATCAAAATATAGAATAAAAATAAGTAAGAAGTTGAGAATATTCTAGCAAACTGAGTCTGTTATGAGAAGCTTTAATACTGAATAAAATAACTAGAATTTGATGATTCAATATAATATTCAACATAAAATTTAATAGAATCTCTATATCTGATTTGAGAGTTTCATGCTGCAAATTCAATGAAAGCAGAGCTATCAAAGCAATTAAGTAAATAACTGAAAGCTTGAGAAAAGAATAACTATCTAGCAGATAAAATAAATGATAATCTACCAGCATAAGAGCATGTTTAGACTTCAAGAGAGGATAATATGATAATGTAGAATGAGCTCTATAGCCTTCTCAATAGTATAAAACTAAGGTAAACAGTAATCACAATTGTATAAACATAGAAATCACAAACTGCCTAGGCATCAATATAGTAATTAACCTCACAATTACCTCATATATAAATAATATATAAATGTGGCAATCACATGGTAACTGCACTAAAAAAGAGTTATATAAACAGAGTTTTCCTTGAACTCATCTTTTAGAAATGATCTTAATATTCACTTAAATAGTTTATATAGTTAACAATTAAATATCTGTTCATCTGTATCTAGATTGAAGCTGTGACAATATTAGTAAAAACTTTTATTAAAAATAAATATTTTAAAAAATTATAATTTATATTTTTAAAAAAAAAAATCTTTAAATATTTTAACTTTTAATAAAGAGTAAAAATTTTTAAATTTTATTTTTAAAATAAAAGTATTTTAATTTTATTATTAAAGTAAAATCTTTTTACTTTTATAAATAAAAAAATAATTTTATTAAAAAAAAAGAAAATAAAAGAAAAAAATTATAAATTTATATATAAAATTTTATATAAATTAGATCAGAAAAATAATTCAGATAAAAAATTTTAATTATAAAAATTATTATTTAAATATTAATCTATTACTAGTAGTAATTATAATAATAATAAAATATTTAATTTCAAAGTAAATTAAATTAATAATTAAATTATTTAATATTAATTTATATTATAAGTATTATATTATATATATATATATATATATAATATATGAAAATAAAAGTAATTTAAAAAAAGTTTATCTATCTTAAAAACAGTTTTAAAAGCATCACATAGCATTTAATGCTGAAGTGATTTGATCTGCACCTAGATACTCCTTACTGAAATTTACATATGTTTGTATATAGTAATTTGACATTAAAGACAAACTTTCCCTCCACATGGATTTGTCCCAAATAATGCAAACAACTGATGTATTCGGATGCAAGTTAGGGCAAGATGTCAGAGGCCCTAAGATGCCAAATGAATGTCGTACTATTCTGTCTTTGGACTAGCGCTGCTGACATAACCAGATCAAGCGGCAAAACCTCTTTTCTGCCCGCATTTGCTGCTGCATACAAACCCGAATTTCCTGAAAATCATTGAATACCGCAATCGCAGTAATTCCCCAGCGTGGGCGGGGTAAAAAGAATATCAGTTCCCTTGCAATATGCTTCGTGCTGGAGGATTGCCAGTGAAGTGATGCTTCTCTGACTGAGCCCTTTTATAGGTGCTTCCGCTGCCGGTACAGTTCAAGCAGACTCCCTTCTAAAGTCACAAGAGCCTCCAAGCCCTACTTCTGCGCCCTATCCCTAAACCCTCATTTCTTCTCCTGGAAGTCCGACTGGAACGATCTGCCGACAACGCCCGCCCAGCATGGCCAACCCTCAAGCCTTAGACCTCTCCACCAGAACAACTCCAGAGCATATCCATATAGCTGCATTAGAGAGCAATGGTGGGTTTCCAATGTTTACAACATAATACACCTACCTACTGCATATTTCATGTTTTATATTTTTTCCCTTCTAGCTTTAGCCTTTTTTTTGAAGCTCCGTTGCTCATCCAACCATCCTCTTTGCAACTAGGAAATTTGAGGGTTGCTGTAGAGATGACCATGAGATACTGTGAATGATTGTGTTCTAACTGCTATTTGCCATAATAGGAGCTGCTAAAATCACTCATGCACTTGAACATGATGACCTCAACACATCACCTCCAGCCGCAAAAAGGCGACGATCGAGCTCTGCTAATGAGACAGCTCTGGAACTGCCTGACACAGCAGATAAACCACAGTTGGAAGCAATTGTAGAGCAGAAGGATCAAACTACGGCAGCGGTGTTATCAATACTCCCTACCTCCCCAGACACAAAAGTTGAGCTCAACGGCAGCCCCGATAATCTGGACGAAAAGAAACCAACTGGCCTGCTATCCGGTGTTCAAGGAAACGTTGTCTCCGCCGCATTCGCCCAGAGCCGGCTAGGACCAGACGTTGCGGAGGTCATTTCGAACATCATGAGTTATTCCGAGCGAGTGGAGGAACAGTATAACCGCAGCCAGCAGCTTAGGAACTCTGGCGAGACTCAACCGATAGTTTTGATCAAGGCGAATTCACAGTTAAAAACACAGAGCTTGCCAATCCTTGACAACTTGGTATGTGGTGGCTTATAATGGTTTTAGAAAGCTCAAAATTTTCAATATCCTAACAATTCTTCCAGTCAACTCAAATTTTGACATTGCTCGCCCAATCCTCTTATCAAGACTTGACCTCGATTGTTTCCGAACCCAACTCCGACAGCGGACAAGCTTATTCAACCATGAGGTCCCTATTCGACCATACCAAGAATGTATATTCGTCCAAAGGATCATTTCTATCCCCACGGGAACTAGATCTTACCGAGCCCACCCAGGTTGACATAATCAGGAAGGCCAACATGGCGTCCTTTGTGTCGAGCATTTTCGATAGCCAGGAGATCGGGTTTTCTGAATTAGATGCAAACTTTCTGGAAATATTTGTGCCCGAGGGAAGTCGATTGTTGAAGGTACAAGGTGCACTATATCTGGAACTGAAAACTCAAGCATATATCGCAGCAATGAACTCCGCGAAGCGATCGAAAACGGAACTTTTGCGTGAATTGTTTCCGGATGATCTAGAAGAAAGATTGCTTTCACGGAGACCGGGAACCAAGCAACTTGCCCCCAGTGAAACCGATTTTGTGAATCGTGCTTACTCACGACGTGATATTCTGCTCAATGAGATCGATAACCCAGCGGCCGCTACTAAGTTGCCGGAGAAATACCGTTGGGACGGCTTTTTGAGAGACCTGAGCTCGTATGTGAGCAAGAACTTTGATGCCATTAGTCATCAGCATGTATGTTCGATCTACCTTTCTCAGGGTCACTTTAAGACTCTTTGACTGTTTACTAACATATCCTTCAACAAAGACAAAAAAGCCCAGTAAAGGGCGTCCATCAACTAATGGCGAGGCACAAGAATCTCGCAATACATCTCTCGAAGGTCAATTTTCCGTTGTTCCTAACCCACCAGAGGCTGCTCCGGTTGCGCGTAGTGCTGCCCATAGCGATCTTGTGGCAAGAGCCGCACGGGCTGCGCAGATTGCTCTCCAGGGTCAAGGTGTGAGGGGAGCGGCACGGAATGCTGCCAAAATCTCTTTGCAAGCCCAGCAATCCAAACCGTCAACGTCGCCTCCCGTACCTCCGCACCAACAGCCGAAACTGCAGCCTCAGCAACAACCCCAGCAGCAGCAACAACAACAACAACCCCGGGTTCAGCAGTCGCAACAGTATCAACCATCACAGCCTTTGCAGCTACAATTCCAACAGCAGCAGCCACTGCCACCGCAACGACGGCCAACTAAACAACTACAGTTCATTCAAACTCCACAGCATGGACCGGTTGTCCCACATGTATTTCCTCAAAATCCTCAGCGGCAAGCTTCCCAGCACACATTCAATCAAGCAGCTATGACAACAACATTCTCAGCTCAACCGACACACCCCCTACCGCTACAACCAGCCCAACCAGCCCAGATTACATTCAACCAAACGCCCTTACATTTTCAACAGTACAACCCAGCCGCTGTCAGTGCCCCAGTCAGTGCCCAGGCACATGCAGCGGCAGCCAACTACGGCTACATGCCTGGCGTCCCTCATTATTCCCAGTCCCAGCCAACGCAAATTCTCTACGAAAGAGCCAGAATGGCAACAACCGCGAAGTCCTCGCCCACTAGCCGCCGAGCGGGTCTCCCCAGCCAACGTCGGCCCTGGACAACAGAAGAGGAGAATGCACTGATGGCCGGACTGGATAGAGTCAAGGGGCCCCACTGGAGCCAAATCCTAGCCATGTTTGGACCAGGTGGCACAATCAACGAAACCCTCAAGGATCGCAATCAAGTCCAACTCAAAGACAAAGCACGGAATCTAAAGTTGTTCTTTCTCAAGAGCGGTATCGAAGTGCCATACTACCTCAAATTTGTCACTGGAGAACTGAAAACCCGTGCCCCGGCACAGGCAGCCAAGCATGAAGCGCGAGAGCGTCAGCGGAGACTGGGGGATGAAGATAAAGCGCACGTGGAGGGTATTGAAGGGATGATGGCACTTGCTGGAGCGCACGGGGCGACGAACATATCTCTGGAATCGGCGCGTAGTAGCATGACTAGTTCTCCTGCGCTTGTGCAGCACCCTGACGTGCAGCAGGGGCAGGAACAGAGCATGGAGCAAGCACTAATCCAAAGCCTAGTACAAGACGCCAAGCAAGATGAGATGCGTCTCGAGCAGCAACAGGGTATACCGCAGAATATTTCACAAGGTATCGCACAGAATATGCCAGAGACTATGGTTGATCCGTCACTTCAGAACCCGCAGTGAGCTGATTCCCGGACTTGATGGTATGGAGCACAAAATCGGGACGTGAACTTCTTTTAGTGCCTTTGTTTTTCACTCCCTTTAACTTCGCACGGGTAGACATTTTAGTTTCAATCTGGAAACCGGCGCACTGATTTTGGTTTGCTATTTTCATTTACGGCAGGTTTTCGCCCCCTGGGTATTCCATTAAGCGGGCTGAAAAGGCGTCCAGAGAATAAGGGTATTCGTGGGTTGGGTAGGGTTGCTTGTTTACAAATGACATGTTTTGCAGCTGTACAACGACTTTAATTATTTCAGTTTCTTTTCTTTATTTTTTCTTTCTAAATAACCTGCTGTATGCTGAGAGTATTAAATTAAAAGTAACCGAGTCTGAAGCAGAACTGTGAAGTTCGATTCATTATTGACTTCCCTTTGTGCAAGGACTTATGAGTGAAGTAAACAGGTAAACGTCACCTTTAACTACCGGACGGAGTTCAAGCTTTCCTCTAACAATCCTCGCCCTCACCTCCATCATCACTCTACCCTATGTAACCCGTCAGCCACCCAACCAGCATCCTGTCATCCTATCTGCATCTCTGCAGCCCGACCAAGATCAGTCTAGTCATTCGGAACAAGTCGCTTAGAACCAGCCAGTCATGGCCGACTCCCAGCAGCCTTCGTCGGACGCTGTACCACCACCGCCACAACCAACGTCCCAGCCCACGCAAGCAGCAGAACAATCAACTCCAACATTCACACCTACACCGGCTACAGCTCCAGCTACAGCAGTGAACCCTGGACCCTCAAATACTCCTGACCCAAACAATACATCGACGTCTACCATTCGTACCGACGATGACACTACAAGTAACGACGTCGAGATGACCACTAATACCTCGATTACAGCACGGCCGGATGTGACGATGAGCGGGACAAGTGAAGCTGCGACTTCAGCCGCAAATGGCACCAATAATACTAATATGGTAGACAGCCAGCAATCGATGGTGACGGCGACAACGGCATCTGCAGGAGGAGTACCAACAGGATTCCTAGATACTGAAGTCAACCCAGTATCAGCTGTGGCAGTACTCCCACCGTCGAAGAAAGATACGAGTCTACGGGAGTTTCTGGGTCAGATGGATGAATACGCGCCTATCGTGAGTTTACCATTTTTGTCTCCTTGACTGCTATCTGATGGAAATGATGGAGATAATATATCAAGATGATATAACACAGCACATTTCCTCCCAAACTTCCTTTACACACCGTCCCATTGCCTTGTCACCCCCATAAACAAAACTTACAAAACTTACCAACCCCTCCAGATCCCCGACGCCGTAACAGCCCACTACCTCACGCTCGCCGGCCTCCCACCTCCAGGAAACGGCCCAAACCAAACCCCCCCACACCTCGCCCGCCTCCTCGCCCTCGCCACCCAAAAGTTTGTCGCCGACATCGCTGCAGACGCCTACCAATACTCCCGCATCCGCAGCTCCAACAGCTCCTCCTCAAACAATCCCATGGGTGCCATAAATCTTTCCACAGGTTTGCCTCAGGCGGTAGCTGGCAGCGGTGCTGGGAGTGTAGGTGCGGGTGGGGGAGGGGCTGTTGCAGCAGGAGGGGCAGGGGGTGCTGGCGGTGCTGGTGAGGGGACGAAAGGGAAGGGTGGTACAAGTGGATTGCATTTGGGTGTGCAGAGACCTGGGTTTGGAGGTGGAGGGCAGGGAGGCCAGCAGGGACGGACTGTGTTGACGATGGAGGACTTGGGGATGGCGGTTGCGGAATATGGGGTTAGTGTGAAGAGGGGGGAGTTTTATCGTTAAGATATCGCGGGGAAAGGTGGTGGTGGAGCCAAGGAAGTCGGTGGGTTTTTCCTCCATTTTTTATATTTCCGTTTATTTGGGAGGCGCGGATTTTATCTCGTTTTTTATGGGGCATGTCTTTGGGGTGGAGTTTTAGGATGTGTGGTTCCTTCATGGTGGGAAAAAAAGACGGGTTTGTTTTACTCTTGATTTATTATCATGTTATAGCATATCATACCATGTGCATTTGTTTGTTGGGAATATTAAAATCCAGATCTCTAAGAAATATTCCAGAAAAGGGAAGGAAATTTGATCCAAATTCTAATGTACAGAAAACGTATATACAGGCATTGTAAAACACCATGCCTCTCATTTCTAATGATAAAACCACAGCAACTAACGCCTACTCTATATTTTGCACCATAGTAAAAGTCAACAAGCCCATCTCCACGAGCGGACTCCTTCAACTGTTCATAACGCCAAAGCGAGTTCTCCAGAATGCCCACGAGGTACAGGGAGTCTATGTTCCAGTCCATTGCTGACCCTCAAAAAGGCCTCCCTGTCCATTCCATTCCCGAGACGGACAATCCCATTGGCTGCCAGGTAGCAAAGGTCTCAAAATGCGGGGGTCTACCAGATAACAACATATTCCTCGTGGGAAAGCAATGTAGAAAATCCATCCTGCTCCATAGTAAATTCCACACCCCCCATCCATCTACAAATGCTGCATTCAGATCCTCTTAATTCTTCGAGTGTTCATATCGGAACCGCTTCCGTGTCCTAAAACACAGAGAAAGCACAACAGATGCCATCAGTAAACCCTCCACGCAATTGGGACGCATGTAAAATAACAAAAGCGTGCATAACAGTGTTTAAACCAAGGAACATACTGTGAAAACTCCCCCAGCTTCCTCCCCACCATCTCGTCCGTGATATAAACTTCATTGTACGTCATTCCATTATGCACTGCGAACTTCAAGCCAACGAAATTGGGTAGAATAGTCGCGGAGCGCGCTTGAGTCTTAATCGCAGGCGTTCCTGGGGGTGGAGGAATTGTTTTTGGAAGGGGGAGTCTGGTAATGGTTTTTAAAAGGCAGGTTAATTTAGATACACTCCGGTATTGGGGTGACTGGGGAAACAGAACGGGAGACTCGTCAATTGATTATGCATAGACAGAGGAGTGAACTTCTCTCTATCCATCTCCCTCAATTGCGGGCCTGGGAATCGTCTTGAGATAGGAGACTGAACGTACGGAACAATATTGGGACCTAAACGGAACAGCCAACGATTAGATCGGGATCAGTTGATTGCGCTGTGGAATTAGAGCCTACCCTTCCATACTGATCGCTTAAACAGCGCGCGTGTAGGAAACATCTCGAATCAATTTTGCCGTGCTGATCCCTTGCTTAATATCCAACCATACACATGCTCAACTGCAGAGCGCGAAGGTTCCGTTGCTCCACCTGAATTCCTGAGATCCCGCCCAGGTTCACTCGGTAACGGAAATAGCTTAATCCGGAACTTGAACTTTGGATTATGTAATCAGTATAAACCAACCCCCTTTTCATCCACACGGGGATTAGGGCAATTTGGGGAGGGTTCCGACCAAATCTCATCCTCACCTCAACTCCTTTTATTTTCTGAGGTTGGAGTTGCATGATTTGTAATTCTCACACTATCCAGCTCTGTGCACAATTCAGCTTGCTATGATGTTTGATAAGAGATGCCAGACACCAGAAATATTTGAGCCATGCCTCCTCTGGAGCCGATACTCTGGGGCTGAGACTCATCATATCTCCAAGAGGAAGTGGATTGCTAAGAGAAGGAGACATTTGCTTGCTTCCAATGTTTCTACATGCTCATTTGAGCCTGAAATGTTATATAACTCTCTCCACAACGACATCTAACTAGTGAATGCTGAAAATGGCTCTCGAGGGTTTTTCTTTTATTGGTTCTCTATATCGACACTGCAATTAAGCTTTATACGCTGAAATGATACAGTTTGTCATTCTTTGGCAAAATTTATGGCTCTTTCCTCCAGTCATGTTGCGAGTTGGACACGGAGGGAGCTGCTTTTCAGTGTTTTGTTGGCAATTGTTGAAGATAAGCCTACAACCTTACAAACTTCAACTTTACATGTCTTCTTTTTGAATATGTTGAAACTCTTTCAATATATACCTATTTTGAAATTGAATTTCTTCAAAACATTGCAGCTCCAAATCCCTCACTTAACCACGATGGCAGCTGCCAAACCTCTATCGGTTTGAAGACCCTAGAGCGAGGCTAGAATCAGCCATCGATGAGCAACCAAGGGAATACGCAAACGCCTACACTCTACACTCTACATTTTTTTTTTTCTTTCGAAGCGATGAATCTAGTGTCTATCATGATGCTTTTGCCTGCCAGGCAATCTTGCAAGAAGTCACCCTGTCCATTGCAGAGGAATAGATAATAGATCCAATATTCTTTGATCCAGGATTGGAGGTCCGGTCAATTTTGCATAAAGCGCAAATAGAGTTAATGAATCAAGCCGGTCGAAGGCTTCTCATTATGCATTTTGCCAGATATACAGCGGATTCAATTAGTATGATCAACTCTTCTTCCGGTCTACTCATGATGCATTTCCAACTCCAGGTGGGACTCCCTTCGATGCCCTCTTAGGAGATGTAGATAGGAATCTGGGTTCGAGCTGATACCGGAGAGCTCCTCTCCGGGCGTCCTTTTCATAATTCACCCTTGTATTGGTAAGTCGTTACTCCGTCGTTACCCATGCTCCTCGAACAGGATCGTCGAAATTCTCGCTGCTGGAGAGAGCAATTACGAAGATGGCGTTATAAATATACACAATGGCGCTGGGGGATTCACGAATAGGACATCAAGGCTTTTGGATTATATCTTTGAACACAGGAGAACTTCGCGATCCATTCAGATGGCGAACATGGTAGTCGCACTACGAGCTCTATCGTCGACCTCCAAGCCAATCCACAGGATTACTGGCGGTCCCAAATTGATCCGTCTTGCGTTTCCAGAACCAGTTTCTAACTTTCGAATCCTGAACGATTTTGTTCCGGATATTCTACCATCCTCTGTAACAAGATACCCGGCCGTATTTAGCGTCCATATCTCGAAAACGTTATCAGACGACGAAATCACAGAGTTGGTCAAGTGGATTAAGGAGATCGGTAAGGGCCGCGGATTTGCGGTAAATGGGGCATACCGCACCAATTCGACCGTTGTCATACTCGAAACACCTTACAGCGTGTATACATAGCTGAGCTCCTTACCAGGCATTAACCTTATTCTTGAAACTATGAGCAGCAACCCGGACAAGCAGAGCGAGAACGCCTGTGAACTGGGCACTGGGAACTCTTCCAAATATTCTTGTTCTTGAAGCCCCTCGTGAAGTCTATGCTCAACTTAGGAATATACCAGGTGTGAATGTGATTTTTGAAGATATGAGCAGCAACAATCTTGCTTCCTCTCCGAGCGCTACGGAGTTGCCAGTTGCTGCTCATGAGGAGTTCCTAAGGGAGTTACACAAAGAGTCGGCGATAAATCCCCTGGAAAAGCCTCCAAATGAAACAAAAGGCAACTAAGCAGAAGTCAAGGGCGCGGGTGCGTATCTCGAAACTTTTAGTTATCTTTGTTTTGTAAAAACTTGGTATGGATGGGGCTGGGATTCAGCATTTAAACTTCCCCTTTATTCAACTCCCCAACCAGCGAACACTTGATCGTTTGTTGTATTCTTGTGTCCTTTGGCGAGAGAGTTTATATAGATACCTGCTATTACAAAGTGCTGTTAGGAGGGTATTATGATGCTATTCGCTTGAGTGTCACATGGTGAAAGATAATACAGGAAATGAGCTATGCAGTGTTAGCCCTATAATGATGTTTCCCAGATGTCCAGCGTGGGTAGTTGGCAAACTTCTGAACCTTTCCCAGGAACGAGGAAAGCTAGACTTGTGCCCGTAGTTCTTTTATCTCATCCAGATACAAATATTCAACCGTCATCAAGGCGAGAGATGCTCACTTATACTTAAAAAAAAAAAAAATTATTCAAACAACAATAGAAGACACGCACCGTTTGTCAACTTCAAGAACTAGGATATCAAGTCGTAAGAGAGTTTTACTGCTTCGTTTTATCTCTTCTTCTCTTCCTTCCACTTCAACCCCCCCCCCCCCCCCCCCCCCCCAAAAGGCCCGGTAAACCAAAAAAAGGGGAGGGGCCCCAAACGTTTTTTTAAACCTCGGCAACTTCATCCATGATCTGCACCAAACTTCGAACCCCAAATAGTGCATTCTCATCCGGCCCCTGGCCGGGCGTCCACTTCGCATGCGCAAAATCAATCAAACGTATATCGTGAACCTTATGTGGTATCTCATCTTCGTCGTCGCCGATGTCGATTTCCGTGTCGACAGGGAGCTGTCCCACGTACCCTGATTCCAGTTCCAATTCGTCGTCAGATTCTTCATCATTATCATTACCATTACCATTATTCTTATTATTTTTATCATCTTGGTCGTCTTTGGCTTCTTTGGCAAGGGCATCTTCAAGCGCTTCCGGATCCCCTTCATAAACAATCAGCACGCTGGCAGAATACATCCTGCTCTCCTCCGCCTCAAGGACCGCCTGTATAGCGCGTAGCTCCTCCGCTAATCTCCTAGCAACCAGCTTCGACCGGTCGATTTTGCCAGCCTTCGCGCCTGCAAGGAATTTCTCGAAGCCCTCCTTGACGTTGTCCACGTTAAGTGAGCGACCATACCACTTGTCATACCGTCTGTACCCGTCCACTGTTTCGACAATGACCCGCTTGGATTTCACCGTATCGTGTGATTTTGTCTGCGTGGTTCCCAGGACCTTTTCTTCTTTCACCGCACCCTCGTTACCCACCCACACTTTCATTCCGGCAATACGGAATCCCAACACGGAACTCGTAGTCTCCTTTGACACTTGGTCCAACCTATCTCTTTTAGCAGGAGGGGAATCATCCGCCCACAGCCTGACGCCAAGCTTCACATCCAATACGCTTGGTCGTTTAAATCCTGCAGCGATGTTCTCAAGGACTATGGAGACAGTAGTGTTGATTTTATGTCCCCTGGATGGGACCCATTCTTGCCCACTATTCGAGGTCGCAGGTACTAGGGCGGCGACAAGGTCGGCTTGTTTACGTAGCTGTGGGGAGAGAGGCGTATCTGTGCCGGATGAGCAGGCTGACGGGTCGGCATCAGCGGCCAAGGTCGCTACGCGATCGTTGCCTGGAATCTCAAGGGCAGCCTGTGGCGTACCGTTCGATAGGGTCCCGATGAATTTGGGCATAAATCGCCAGAAGCCAGGGTGCTGGGGCGCAGACTCGTAGAATTCTATTTCTTGGGGAGTACATGGTTTGGCGATTAATGAACCAGAAGGATTGCACAGGACACCATCACTGCAGGCATTTGAAGTTAGCGAATAGGATCCTTCGATTTTCCTCCTTTCTTTCTTTCTTCTTATGATGCTTTCCAGAAACTATATAAGACAGCTGTGATTATTCAAGAGAGGAAAGGAGAGAGATCTCCGAGTTTTAGGGGGGTTGGCGGTGGCCCGCCGAGATAGCAACGTACTGTCCAGCAGCAACGTGACCAAAGGCAACGAAGTTGTCTTCATCTAGTTTCGAGGCCTTGCAAGTCTCAGGCACTAGGGTAGAAGACATGACAATGCACGCAAAGGATCAAACTGTGTATATCAGGGCTGCCGCACAGCTTGGAACGGTATGAAGGAGACAGAAGATGAAGGGAAGCTTGCAAATCACCGCATTCCGCCACAACTTTTTTTTTTTTTTTTTTTTTTTTTTTGGAAAATAAACAAAGAGTAAAAAGCAGGAGAGCAGAACAAAGGAGAGAGGAAGAATGTGAAAAGGAATGAAAAGAGTTGAAGGGGGTGAAAGCCTGGTCTATATAGGGAGCGGGTTGGGAGTACAAGGGATAAATAACTCCGGAGCAGTTGGTTGGCAGCTGGTTGGTGACTGTTGATGGTGATACACGGGAACTCGGTCAGCTGTTGTTTTGTTGGTTGCTGAACGTAATATATCCTGCGTATGCGACGTGTATTAGGCACCCAGAAAGGCACAATGTCCGTGACAATACAGTATTTAATCTCGCAAACGAAGGTCATTGTAAATCCTCGCATCAGGAGTTTATTTTATTTGCTGCCACGCTTTTTAGTTATTTGACTGCTTGTTCAACTTTGAAAAGTAACTATTGATGTAGGGAGTGACCAGCTGGTTGGACCCGTCGGACACAGACATTTGTCTCCGGAGAAAGCAAGCAGCCATTATTCTACTACCACTCCTCCGCAAGAGCAATATTTTTTGTTTTTTGCGCGCGGGGTGGTTAAAGAAAGCATGCGGGATCTTCCCGACTTGAGATCCCGTCCATTGAGATCCTAACCTGGTCACATCTTCACAGAAGGGGATGCCCCTGTGGTGGGAGTCTTCAAACTTTTGCGTTCGGGAGAGAAAGAAAATGTTGAGTTTCAAGCCTGCCTGTGATATTGAGTGAGCAACGATTCCATGTCCACCAGTTCTACCATGCGGATATGTCTTGAGCACGATTTGAGAGATTTACATGCCCGAAAAATTTGAGATCGCTATTTGCTCTCTCTTAACGGAAACCCCCGCTGAATGCATTAAGATGGAGGGCAACGTAGACGGAGTAGCTCGTTCCACTGCCTTCTCAGGGGCTCTTTGCCCGGCATCTGGTATCCACCGGATACCTGCTGCAGTATCAGCACTTCAACCACATGCGATGCTGAAATAGTTTATGCGTGTTCCTCTCCCTCACTTTTTTCTTTTTTCTTTTTTCTTTTTTCTTTTTCTTTTTTTTTTTTTTTTTTTTTTTTAATATTTCTAGGGTTCTTTTCTTTTGACAGTGTTTTCGCAGTCAAAAGCAAAAAGCGGTAAGAATCCATCGAGATATTTACGCATGTGTCTGTCCGTAAACCTCTTAGTTGGTTCGTAACAAAAACATTATCAAGCATGTATTCCACCAAGTTCCTGTGCATTCTTCGGCATAGTTGCATAGCAACAGAAAACGCGAGGAAAGGTGCAACATCTAATGTTTCGTTGTGTTTAACTGCATTCACGCCGTTTGCAAGCTGGGGATCCCTTATCCTACCATCGTCGTGTTGCACTTCTTTCAACTTCCTTCAACTACTACTCCATCTCATTCTCCCTTTTCATACGTGACATCTCCTTAGCCTGTTTTACGCTCACTCACCTACTTACGACTGCACACTGCCTCTCATCCTTCAAGCCACAAAGGGCGTTGGTTTTCCCTGATGGAGAACCACCAAGCGATATCTCTTCCTTTTCGGGGCCAAAAATTACAACGTGACTCGGATGGCGAGCCTGGCAAACATGCTCATGATCAAACTGATGGCCAAAAGGCTAGTCTTGATGCTACTAACGATGGAAACACGGATATGGACGAGGTAACTTCTGGGGAAAATATCCCGGAGCAACAAGACGGCCCTGAGGATGTAGCTGAAGCAACCGTTGCGAAGAAGAAGAAGACAAAAAAGAGGACTAAGAAGAAGTCCAGAGGTAAAAGCAAGGTAAGCGAGTTCCTCCTTCACACCTCTGCCGAAATTATCTCCCAGGTTGACTGATGGAACGTGTTCCGTGATGATACATGCTTGGCAGGGAACCGGATTCGAAGAATACATTACCGATGGGCCCATCAGTGTCGCTGAGTATGAGGAAAACAAAACTCGTTACGCCCTGTGAGTTGCCAATGCCCAGCTACAGGATTCGAGGCTAATTAGATGTCCCATCATGAATAAGAACCATTTCTGTTATACGGTAGGCCATTTAAATCCCTATCATGGACAGTGCTCGTCAAAATATGCTCATTCTGAAAATAGGCGCCTTGAAACAGCCATCCAACGGTTCCAGGCAAAGAGAAAAATCAATTCGGACCGTAGAAATATCTTCACGAAGTTCTTGTCTTATGGGGGGGTCGATGTTGGACCCAAAATATTTGAAGGCAATGACCCGCATGACCTCATGGATAAGGACGCGGAGGATATCCTTGCTGTTACAGCTCAGTCCTCGGTCCCGACAAATCGTGTGGACTGGGATGTCGATTTTGAAGCGGTTGCAAAAGGATTTCTGTAAGTTGGCTCCTGTTTCATTTCAGCAGTACCTCTTACTGTTATTATTACTATTTCAATTTTTACATATATATTTTATCCATCCCAAATAGACACATAATAGAGCACCTCCTCCTGATCATCTCTCCAACATAGGTCATCCGTCTTGCCCCAGTACATCGGGCTGGAAACCGAACAGCTCGTTGATATGGCCACCGGCACCATCAGGAATTTTTTAAATTTCATCCTCTTACACGATGTCTGCCCTGAATACACCGAAAATATCCTAGCCGCACGCGTGATCTGCGACACCGCCAAGGTTGAGCTTTGGAAAGCGCAACAAGCAAGCTGCTGGGCACCGGGAAATTTCAACATGGCCTGTTCAACCCTGTTCGGTGGATCATATTACGGTTTCTATACTGGAGACCAGGAATGGAGCAAGGAAGTTGGAGCCACAGGGCTGCCAGACGATGTTGCGAGGAAGGTTGTAAAATTTGCAGTTGCCGGTGCAGGGACTTACGAGCAAGCTGTTCGTTTTCGAGACTTGGTCAATGAACAAAAACTGAAGGTCGCTTGTGTGAACGAGAATGGGTTTGAGGTTATTGCTATTACTCCACCGGAGAGCGCAGTTCGAGACTTCTACAAGCAGTATGCTCCAGATCTGCAGCCGGTAGGTAAACTTCGAGCAAAACCGTGGCGTGATCCCGGGCTTCCAGATGAGGATTTACCGCCCGGTCAGGTTGCCGAGGAATACCCTTCGCAGCCAGTCGAATACGAGTTCTTCGTCGAGGAGAGCGTGCTGAAATTTTGCTTCGTGGGGATGAAAGTCGACACGTCTATCTGGGAGTTAAACTGTGGTCTGCACTACTTTGATAAAGCAATTGCTGTATACTGCTCGTTTCACACCGTTTTATTGAATGAAAGTATGATTGGCTGGAAGAAACCTAGGGATCTCCGCTCTGATGCTGTGGTTTGGGGTAATTCGGGGAGAGAGTGCGGGGATGGGAACAGGGGAGGTGAAGACTCGGAGGATGAGGTAGATGATTAGCAGGCCTGCTGCCCCATCAGCATTGTGTATGCAACGGGACTTCAGGGTTTATGGGTGTGCCCGTGCTGACAATATCCAGGCTAGTTCTGACAGTTTATGTAACACCAAGGACCGACAAAATTCGTTTTTACGGAAATATGAACTGACTACTTATGTGAATACCCCTCTGCCTTTTATGTACTCCCTCGCTATCCTGAATATTTTTTCCAGTAACAGAATCAGCAGGTTTACCATTTAATGTTCGTTTAATATTGGAAAGTTAAAATGGCCCCAATAACCCAGTTCCCTCGTAACGCTCAAATGCTTCGTTGGGCAAGTCTTCTCACGGCTTGAGGAGGAGTTTCCCAGTTGTTTTCCGACTTTCGATATCCTAAAGTTTTAACGGTCAGATCAACTATACCAAGAGAGAATAACAAACAAATAGCAACAATCTAGGTACAAGATAACTTACAATGTGAGCTTGCGCAACTTCTTCTAAGGGGTAAATCTTGTGAATCCTAACTCGCAGCTGTCCGGACTCCAGCAAGCCAAACAGCTCTTCCGTATAATGATCAAATTCTGATTGTGTCTGGATATACGGGAACACAGTTGGACGGAGAATCTTGATATTCTTAGATGCCAACAACCTTCATTAACTGTCAGTAAGCAAAGATCAATCCCCGACGATCACCCTTCGTGATCAGATCTGCAGAAACAAACTGGGGGGATAAATGGTTCACATACTGTATCTGCAACGGCGGCACCGGCCCACTCGCATTCCCAAAATAAACCACCGTACCCTTCCTCTTCACAACCTGCAAACTCCCTTCCCACGTATCCTTTCCAACCGAATCAAACACAGCATCTACTCCTTCTCCTCCCGTCACCTCCTTTACCTTTTCCACCCAATTCGCCCCTTCCGCGCTCCTATAATCAATAACCACATCAGCCCCGAGACTTTTCACCAACTCCACCTTCTCCAGACCCCCAGCTGTGCCGATAACCTTCGCACCAGCCAACTTCACCAATTGCGTCATCAAAAACCCCGCCCCGCCCGTGGCAGCATGGATCAAAATCCAATCCCCCTTCTTAACCGGATACGCCTCCTTGGTAAATGTAAGCGTCGTAAGCCCACTTAGCAAGGCTGCAAGAACGTGCTCATCCGACAACCCTGCAGGAACCCGGGCGATATGCGCCTCAGTTAGGGCAATGGAGTACTCCGCATAGGCGGCCGTGCCCATCCATGCTACTCGTTCGCCTACAGCGAAGTTCTTCGGGTTGGGACCTGGGCCAACGGCGACAATGGTGCCGACTCCCTCACGGCCCAGAACCTCCGGTTTGGAAGATTTGTAGAGGCCTGTGCGAAAATAGGTGTCAATGTAGTTCAGGCCGGAGAGGTGGTTTTTTATCAGCACTTGGCCCTCCTTTGGGGTTGGGACGGGAAGGTCGGTTTTATATTCCAGAACTTCCGGACCGCCCAGCTTGGAGACTAGAACGCCCTTTTGGGCTGTTGCGATGGTGATGGCCATGGTGCTGAGTTGGTGTTCAGATATCAATGACTGCCGGTGGTGAACAGAGGGTATGCGTGGTGGGAGTTGTTGTAGGGTAGTGGGGAGGGCAGCGGCTTGAAAATGGCGTGACTGCCTTAGATACTTCCCCAGCGCTGAGAGGCGGGCAAAAGCCGAGACGCTTCGCATTCAGAGTGATATCAAACTGGCCACGACGGTGGAATGTTCAAGTTTGACTGAAATTGATATGTATTATTGGTGGTTTTAAGCAGCAAATTAACCAGCTAACTAATCCGAATGTTTCGAGTTCTTTGGTGCAGAAACTACTCTGAATCGATGACTTAACACAGCCCAATATGGCGACCCACGAACCTTTTAGTCGCCAGATACGGCCACAAATAGAACGAGGCTGTTCTAATCCCTTTCTTCACTTTGATTTGTAAAGGGGTGGAATTCAAGCCGATGAAGAGATACCGCCGGCATTGGCTCCTCCTCTAACACTTGGGAATCGGATTGCCGGCTTAGTCAGAATGCCGATATTGATCCCGACCCAACCGGGCCGAAAAAATAGCACCATGTTATTTTGGGATTCCTGGTCTTCCGCACCCCAAACAAATGATGAATGCATATCTTCCATCACACGAGGCTCGATCGGCTTTGGAAGCAAAAAGGACCACCCGGTAGCTTTATAAATTCACTGTTTACACTCATCTCGGTCCGAACTGTGGGCTGTCACGTGATGACATAGTTTTGAACTTCGTTTTCATTCGCAACATTCTACACCCTAAACCAACTTCAACATTCAAATGCGAGAGTAGAGAGATTTCTCACTCAACACATTTAGAACTTTATCCTACACCAAACTGCAGTTTTGTTTCGGGAAAGAATTGAATTCTTGGAGAAGATCCATTGAATCTGTGAGTGATTGCATGATATGTAGACCTGCTATTCTGCCTCCTCCCCAAAGGGACTTGCGCATTGAATTCCCTTCTAGTTATATTCTGTATCCTCTGCTTTCAAATGTTTGCAGAGGGTCAGAGTCAAAGATTTCAAGATTTCAAGATTTTTTTTTTTTTTTTTTTTTTTCATTTAAAAACAATAGTTAACGTTCAATTGCATCTGCTCCTCCTTTGGTTCACATATCCTTCCAGGTTAGGATCCAGGCGGAACAGAAAAAGTCCCCTTGAGAAAGCATCTGACGGGCCGTGGAACGAGCCCGCCAAAGTGGCATATTGTAGACCGGACTGTCTTCCCAAGAATTGACAACCCCTTCCTAGATCCCGATGAATTATATGCCGTATATAGAAATAACCCGTTGAGGCCTGGGTTGATCATTGATAAATGAGATTTCGATTTTTACCGCGTGTGTCTTTTGTCTCCTTTAATTTGTGCTCCGTCATCTTTGATATCAAGAAATACGCGGGGCATCTAGACATCATGGAGCCTTTTGTTATTCAATTCTGTGGTTATCATTTTAGATGATACTCTAACATTTAGTTATGCAAACAGTCTTATTTTTCTTGTCCTTTAGGCATATGTGTGATCAAATCTAAACCATGTTTCTTCTCACATAAGATGAGTGTGTGTATTGAGTTCTTCTTAGTGCAGGAAGCAAACAAATGCGGTTCAAATACAAAGCATCGAGCAGGAAAAAGAGAAGGGGCCGAAGCGCCATATAGGCTTACCCTACACCCAGCAAAAGAAAGGCACGTGAAGACGATGTAGATGGTGGGGTGGTTTTGAGAGAGAATCATCATAAAGATTTGTTCCCTGGCCAAATCAATAGAGATGAGAAGAGATGCAGAGGGAAGATACAATAGGGATATGCGAGGAGGACGTGCACGGCGGACTTGGGAACCAGAAGGGCCGCCTGTTAAAAATGGTGTTTTATAGATTGCGGGTTACAGCAGCTGGTCATGTTAGAAAGGGGATTTTTGCTTTTCTGAAGGGGAAATCTTCAAAATGGAAGTTCTTTGAAAACGAGTTAGTCAACAGTCAGTTTTCGTCGTAAAGGTTGCTTGTGTCTTCTAAATATCTGCTTCTAGTTCACCGCCTTTTGAAGATCTTCTCCCTGCTTGCATTTATTGATCCTTTCGGGTTATATGAGCTTGTCTTTCGTGCGCCGTGATGTGATGCAACGGTCAAATGCCAAGGACGGAGAGAACGTAGGAGCAGATACGGTACTGCTGCATGCCCAGCTTATGCAGGATAAATTGGCACCAAACCGATGAAATGCCCAGGCTTATGGACAACGTCTGAGAAGGAGATAGACTAACATGACTAGGATTAGCTGGGGGTCCGTTGCTGTGAACTGCTCGGATATTAAACGATTCTTTGGCTGAAAAGGAGGTATGGAACATCAGGGTGAGAATGAGGCGAGAATGCAAGCTGAGGTATCACACGCTTAAAAGCAAATAAATAAAAGCAAAAATCAAAGCTGAGGAATACTAGTTGAATGCTATAACATATGTCCCTATCAGAAGAGAATATGAGATATCAACAAAAAAAAAAAAAAAAGGACGTTGTTGGATGTTGGAAGTAGAAAAGGAAAAGCAACAGAACCATGGGTATCGATGGTTCGGACTTTGTACCCTGAAAAGATATAAAACACTTGTCTTAGCCGTATTTGCCGGTATGTTGGATATAATCACTTATAAACAATATTTTTACTTTCACCACGTGGAGAAAAGCCGAACTGTCGTTGTTGACTCCAGGGGATCTTGATATCGAACAGGACCCTTGGATGTCGTGCGTGCATATATGCCAGTGTATCCGATGTAGCTCAACAACTGGAGGAATGCGGCCAAAGAGCCGAGAGATCTTACTCATGGATGAGGCGGTCCTTGGTATAGAAATTGTGTACTGAAAGTAGATAGAGCGGGGAGAGAGTACAACACTGTACAAAAGTCCTTCTACCCGTTCGATTGATTAAGAGACATTACGTTCACATGCCATATCATCCATTTGTGGGACAGCCTGACAGGCCGTCAGGTATCTATAAGGCGTCCACACAACTCATGGAATTAAAACTCATTGGTGATTTGACAGCGCAGGCGTCCGATTTGCTACCCGATGCCATGTGGGTCTGAAATTTCCTCCAAGCTCATTGCAGGACCCAAAAATTGACACAGACACTGCATAAAGCTGTGAAACAGAGAGGGCGGATATTTACCGCGTCGCTATGAACTGACGGCGAACGCCTGGACCAGGGAGAATGGCGACTTGCTTTTGTATCCGTCTCCCATATTTGAATAGCTGACGCAGGCGAGAAATGGTGGGTAGAAGAGCCGAAGATTTAACAAGTTAACTAACTATTCTTCTTGCTCTGGTTAGTTAGGTTAACCAGATAACGAGTTGACTGAAAACAATGCCTGGGTTGCGAATCGAGCCCCAAAAATTATTTCCCGTGGTTGTACGGAGTAGTTATTTTTCGTTCTTTTGGGGATGACCTCCAAAAATTTTTGGAGTCACTGGACCAGACACCCAAGCAACCTTGTTGGAAGGACATGCAGGCATTCAGATGTTCGTTAGGTCGCTATCGACGCCATAGCCCGCCTGGCATCCCACAGTGCGGTGCCCCGTTATAGTGGACGCCAAACGCGACAGGCTCCAGGGCCGTTGTGCTGAGGGCATTCGACAGCAGCATCCAGCCTCTCGGACACAGCCTCGCCTGAATATTCCATCCACTCAGCGTTAGCGCTTTTGCAGGCACGATGCTGCGTGGTGTGCAAGCAGAGCATAGCGTCCAGTTGCCTTCTGCTATGATGTCTATCCAGCATAAGTCCTGCATGGCGAGAGAGAAATCGAGAAATCGAGAGATCCGGTCCGGTTATTCTGCGTTGTTGGTGGACAGTGGAGTAGTTAGTTATGCCTTAGCCCAGTCAAATTCGGGCGTTGACAGCTGGAGATGATTGCTCCACGAAGGCAACGTTGGAGGAAGCGCCCATTGAACAGAGACAGTCACAAACCGTAACAGCCGGGTGGGCGATGTTCTAGTGACATGTCCATGAATCTGCACCTATCACTAGTCACTTGTTATTCTCGTTGCGGATCTGCTTCCCCTTAGCCTCCAGCACTGCGCCCGGTCGATGTCATCTCCGCCGGCGGATGAAGGCGATTTCAAATAAGGCCATGAGCTAGGATCCTATCGTGTTGGTTTTGACTGCGACCGCTCCATATAGTGAGTGTGCCCTTGCTCATTTTCTCTTACTGCAGCGGGATCGGCAATTGAGTATGAAGAAACACCCTTTAATTCTACTAGGATGTGTATACACTCTCCCCAGATCTTTCTGAGACCAAATGAGGCATGGCATTTCCCATATCTACGTCTTGTTGTGCTTTAATCGGTTTACTAGTGGTCAGATGGGAAATCGAAGGATCGATTTTCTCGACATCGTTTGAAGCCCAACAAGCGCTGTGCCAGATTTTAACGATGCCTGACCCCCATGCACTTGGTCTGCGTTTCTGTATATAAATCCCGTATATGGCCATCTCTCCTGCTGCTTCTCGAAGCTTAAACGTCATACAAGCTCTCTCGATACTGACTGAATGTTCTCCGTCCTTAACCTGTCTTGATATAATTGTTGTCCTATTCCACGGTCCTTCATGCTGGATATCTCGAAATTCCCTATCTGCTCGGATCCTTCTGCCATCTGGATATTTAAATCTCTTCCTTAATTTCCATTCTGTGTTGCCGTTACCTTTTCGTGTGAGTTATGTGAGCCATCGGATTCTCCACGGTCATGTCTGATCTATAGGACAGATATAGGAAACCCACTCCCCTGGATATTAACCTCGCCACTTATGGATGCATCGTTGACAATTACTACATTTGATATATAGATCTTATCTCTTATATATCATCACTTGATCCTGTTTCCTATTTTCCTCTTTCTTTCAAATCTATATTATACAATGTCCTCCACGGTTTCCCTTGGCCGACAGTGGCCTCCCTCCCCTAGTGTTGAAGATGAATCTGAATCCCTCTCCCGCGAATTACTAGACCCATCGTTATTAGACATCATGTCGAATGATACCTGTGTGATCTCGAGGGGATCTGTAGATCAGTACCCCATTATCCTTCCCTCCGACACTCTCACCCCTTGCACAACACCTACGGATACTTGCGGAAGCCCAATAGGTTCAAGCTCCGGAAACGAATCATCCAGCGGAAATACCGGCGTTATTACCCCTCCCTACGCTCCAAGTCCCAGCAGTGATTTGGCAAGACAGCATGGGATGGGTACGTCTGCTCCGTTTTGTTCTGAACATGGAACATGCGAGCCCTCTAATGTGCCATCGGAAATTTCCCCTCGATCTGGAGCAAATGCGTCCTCTAGAGCTCCGCAGGTTCATCAGCCTTATAGATGCACAATCAATGAAGCCGAATACTCAGTGCAGCAAAAGCCGGGGCTAAGCAGACATTTCTCGGAGGGAAATGAAAAGCCTAGAATCCATGAAGTGGCCGGCAAGCAGGCTGAATGGCACAGTGATAATGAAGCACTCATATCATACAGTGGCCCAGATGCCTTAGACACCCCAAGCGCTGTTCCCATCAAGAAAAAGAAGAAGGTTAATTTTCAGCTTCCTGACGAACCTGCTACGGAAAGGTTGCCATGGGAGCGGAGTGCATTTGTTTCAGAACATGAGTTCGACCCTCTCTTCAGGCCTGACGAGGAGGAGTGCTCCTCCCGCCATTCGATCCAATACTATGAAGATGAAACGCCAATGGATAGCTATCATCCTGCCTTTGTTAAATATAGACAGGATTATACTTATCTTGCCCATCCTCAACCACTCAAGATTAACTGCAACTATGGTGAACCGCGAAGTCGAGTGTCGGGCTCCAAATCACCTGTTACATCTCCTCTGAAACTGACTTCGCGATCCCCGGCGCATTCGCCGCAACGACGCACTCCAAGCCCCACAGGGTACCGACTTAGCCCAATTACTCGAGCAGCTTTAGATGTGACCAAGACAATATTACCAATTTCCAACAAAGATTGCCGAGCAAGCACAAACTCTTCTCCCATCCGGCGCAGGGGGCCTTTCTTGTCCCCCCCTTTGCTGCCTTCAGGCTACGAAGTGATCGTCAGAAAGGCTAGCGACAGGCAATCTCACCGGCTTAGTGTGCCACTGATGCCACCACCACATCTTCTGTCCAGATCGCGAAGTTCAACGATTCCTTCGCAGGTGGTAGTTCGTCGTCAGCAACCTGACACAACGCCTCCCCCCAGTATTTCTCTAGCTCCCTGCCCCCGATCCATTCCCATGGCTGGCCATTTGGATTGGTACACCATCAAGGGCCTAACACATCTCGACATCTGCCCGTCCTGCATGAACCAAATTGGTAACTCTCGATTCCGCGATCTCTTCATCCCCAGCCTTCCAAAATCCCGAGATGCAAATGTCCGTTGTTCCTTCAGCCAGCCATGGGCGCGCCTCGCATGGGTCCAAACAATGAAATTGAAACTCAATCATCTCGAACTACTATACCACATCACCCGTCCACAGCCAGGAAGCCGCCCTTGTACCGGCCGTCTTCCATCCGTGCAACCCTGGTACCGCCTGTCAGATCCCGAAACGGGACGTACCGTCTCCGACTTCAACGCCTGCTCCGCCTGCTTCCGCAACTTGCAAATCCTCATGCCCTCGCTGCGCGATGCCTTCCGCTCCGGTTCCCTCGTCCAGGAGCGCATTTGCGATCTTCGCGTCGACAGCCCCCGCTTCGTCAGATACCTCGACCTATTGGATGACGCAGCATCGCGCAGCCAGTCCACACCACGCGGTCGACTGGACATGCGCGAATTCGTCCGATATGCTCGACGCAAGAGCATCATTCGGAACTGCCAACGCGACCATTTTGCCGAGGGTCCGTGGCACTATATCCCAGAATTGCCAGAGTTTACCATCTGCGAGGACTGCTATGACGATGTTGTACACGACCTTTCACACACGGGCATTGGCAAGATGGTTTCACGAACACCCCAGATGGTCCCTGGGTGTAGGAATCAGCCGTACACTTGCCAGTTATATAGTCCGCGGATGAGGACGGTGTTCCGTGCGGCCGTGCAGCACGGGGACTTTGACCTTCTGGCCACTTCTGCGCAGCGCAGACACGAGGCGGAGAATTCGTTCCGGGAGAGGAAGAGGAGGTTGTTGGATGACGTGGCGAAAGGCTACGACAAGGATGCAGAGCTGAGGTGGAATGCTGATGATTGGAGGAGGTGTGAATGATTGTTTATTGTTTTGTTAATCCCTTTCCCATTCCCCGTGTCACACTATTCCTTTTGTTTTTTCTGTTCCCCTGTTCGGTGTCAAATTACCTTCTATTGCATGGATCAGTTTCTGTTTGCCTTAGGTTTTTTTTAACGTATGAATTGCCCCTTCACGCGATACCTGTGCACATATGTCTTCATTTTCGGGTCCCGATTTTCCTCCTGTACTATGCAATCCCAGTCCTTCATTCATGTATCCATATATCCTTGAACCCCTTTGTACATCAACTATTCCCATCGTTGAATGTCCCCAACCCCTTACCCCTCCCAGAGTGATGTTGAATATATTACTTACCTCCTAATCGATCTGTAGCACCCTCATTACCACTTCCTAGCGTTTCAGTGACTCATCTTGTGTCTGGCTCTTTACCCTTCATAACATACCTATGACTTGATGTGATGGCATGACACGGCTTGACAAATCCTGTACAGTGTATTAGCAAAATAAAAATAAAAATAAAAATAAAAATAAAAATAAAAAATGTATAAATTATGGATGAAATCTAATTGTGGTATGCTGGAGTTCTTACAGCGAATAATACTCTCTTGAGGGCTTGGTCATTTAGGTCAATTGTACGACCTCCAAAAATATTATAAATTAGTATTGTTTTTGAATCATTCAAAACTCAAAAAATAACAAGTTTGAAAAAAAAAAAAAATTCATTTTCATTTATTCATTATTCCTTTATACTTCTACTTTCACCCTTACCCTCCACTCTCTAAAATCAACCTTGGCAACTTTCCCGATCAACCAACCAAACCAACCAACTCCCCCGGCCATTTCTTCCCCCAAATCATAGCTCTGCCCGGCACCCTCCCCCCCACAGGTGCCAGGACTCTAATCTTCGCCTTCTTCTCATCCACACTGGCGACATAGACGAAGCCCATGATGCTCGCGTCGCGGATCTCATTGAGCGGTGCGTTTGGCGCCGCATGGGTAACTGCTAGAAGGGTATTTTCTAGAGCTAGTGGGATGGGGGAGGTAGTTGAAGGCGGCAATTTCTTCAGGGGGATGGAGGCGTGTAAAGGTGATGAGGGTGATGTGGTGGAGGCAGATGAGAGTCCCGGAATGGGGAGGAGGGACGAGGATGCTGTGGTGGGGTCTATGGATTGTTGAAGCTGTTGCTGTGTTTGAGGATTCGTGCCGTTGTCATGGTCGTGGATGCCACCGGGTAGGAAGGAGGATCCGTTCACGCTGAAGGAGGAGGGGTCGTATTCGTCATCGTCGTCTGAAGTGGCGGTGATGGTGTAGATGGATAGGGAATCGAAGTCGAGCTGTTGTGCGTGCGGGGAGAGGGATATTGTTGTTCCTGAGGAGGTGGCGGAGAGGGATAGAGCTGAGGAGGCGATGGAGGGAATGGGGTTGCCGAAGAAATAGGAGCGGATTTGCCAGTCGCGGACGTTTTTCATGAAGGAAGCGTCGCGGTCGACGCTGCCTCCGGATTTCGTCACTTTGACGACGGAGATGTGACCAAGAGTCGAGGGACTGGTAGTGGAATTCGATGTGGAGGTGGAAGCGGAGATGGGTTTGTTGTCATAGTTTTTCACCATGGAGCTGTAGAGACGTTCAGAGCCGAGGACTAGGATTGTCGTGACTATTTTGCAGGCTACGTTAGTATAGAGAAATTGTTCTGAATAAAGCAGTACGGCTCTCCCATACCTGAAAACTCTGTAATAATATGATGTATAACATCGTCTCCCTTCCCTTGCCCAAGAATTCCAGGGGTATCGATAATAATCCCAGCTTCCTTTGCATCCCTATCCTCCACCAACCTCCCGGCAACCGCTAACGCCAGCCTTGACACAATAGGTTTGTACAGCTGACCCTCCGCATCCAGCGGACTAGACAGCCCATAAAAATACACAAGTGGTAGCTTGACAGGTATTGGACTAGGCCCAGACATAGGACTACTCCCCCATCCCTCCTCCACATCAATCATAGACCGGAACGCCGTCGCCGTCAAGCTTCCAGGGACACTCAGCATCCCCTCCGACGGGTCGAGATTAACGACAACAGGCTGTCTGTCCCTCTTCGTCGCATATCCCGTAAGGATCTTTGTCAAGCTGGTCTTGCCCGCATCCTCCGGTCCCAGAATGAGCACTCGCGGGCCTTCACAACCAGCTGCCTTGGCTTCCTCGCGCATAGTCTCAAGCGCGGCATGAATATTGACATACTCAGCCATGGGCGTCTCCTCCGCTATGTATTCCACCTGGCACCCGCCACTACCGGAGCCGGGAGATGGAGGCGTGCTGCCCAACCCGCCAATGGCGATGGGGTCGCCGGCGCTTACTTCCAACGTGCAGCCATGCCAAGTGTATATAGCGGCTTTGGTTCCGGCGAAGGTGTATGTTTGGGAGGCGGCAAGTTCGGTGCCAAAGAGCTCTGCGGTGCCGGCGAGGAGCTTTTGAGAATTGCGACCATGTCAGTTGGAATTGCTCGGCAGGATCAAGTTTAAAGATGCAAAATGTGGATGCCGGGTCAATGGCATACCTTTACTCTTACAATCCGGCCAAATGCGACTTCAAATCTCCATTCCGATCCCCTAGAGAGGCTATGTTGTACCGGGGCTGCCGGCTTACTCCGCTCTTCTACGGTAGCTTGGGTGAGCTCTAAGCCAGGGAGAGACATGGTAAAATCGAAGTTATGTTAGACAGGAAGATGAAAACAAAGGCATAATGGAATCCAAGCTCTGGAGATTGTTAGCTGCAGCTTTTTCGTGTGCATGCAGTCCCTCTGTTTATCTGCCGGTGATTGATGCGGCGCATTTGTTCAAGAGGGTCATGTGACTCCATATCTGATCAATCTTATCAATCTAGCGGCCCCACATGTTACCGTACATAATAACTTCAACAACCCCGGAATCTTCATTCTTTGTCGAAAACTTATTCGCTCAGCATTCCCAGGTAGGTTTTCTTTCTTCCTTCGACTGCTGTCTATCATTCTTCGTTGCCATGCTCTGTTCTCTCAGCCTTTCCAATTCTCCTCCAAAACTAAACGATCCAGCGACGGTCCAACCCCGAAATCTCAGCGAGCCTCCCAAACCCAAACAATGTGATCAAGCAAATGAACACAGGCTATAAGAGTGTGGATGCTGCTTCTGCTGCTGCTGGTGCCTTACTCAGAAACAGGTCTGCATGTCGGCTTACTTCGGAACCCCTTCACTCGCCTGACCCTCCATTGTGACACGACTGGGGGCGGCGATGAAGAAGAAGAAGAAGAAGAAGCAATCCTACATACATGGCAATCTACTCTATCCGCTTGAGCCACTGTTAGCCGGAGAGTTTTATCAAAGGTGACAAGTGATGAAAAAGGATCAGGTCACCCGGTCCAAATTGGAGCGAATTTGCTGAGGACCCATGGGTTGATCAATCCTCCACGATGACGCGGGGTGTCTTGAAGTCAAACAATGGCATTCTTAACAGTTGTGCTGATGAGATTAATGGGGGGGGGGGCTGTGGAGCGATACAGCGCTGACTTTGGTCATTTACGTGAAGCTTCAAACTTGAGCTCTGAGACAGATGCATCTCAAAGGCAAAGCGTCAAGCGTCAAAGCGCCTTGGAAGAAGAATGCCCCTCATTGACACGAGAGGGAATCCAATATAGGGATATTTTTTTTCTCTTCATCAATCCTTGATATTTTTTGGTGGGAAAAATGGGGGTGGGGGGAGGGGGTGCATTTTTGTATCTTCAATCCTTGCCCTGTGCCGAGTGGGTTTTTAACTAGAATAGAAACTCCCCCAGCCCAATGCGGTGCTCAACGCTTTTCTACAGCATGGTTAAACCCCACGTATGCTACGACTGTCTCCCTTGAGCGCTTGATTCAAGCCAAATGCGAAAGAAGTATTTTGTCGCAATCCCCTATCGTCCGTCGACTAACATGCATCCAGAACATACATACACTACACTCTACACTCAGATACATGCGCGTACCCTAGAACACCGAAATTATCCCCCCAACGACCCATTTTTATGGGTCGAACTCCCCAACCAATTTCCACCCAAACAGACATGTTTCCATCTGACTCAAACTGAATCATACGCAGTATGGAACTTGGTTGCAAGAGCACATTTTACTGCAGGGATAAGCACCTGTTCATGTCATGGGTAGCCTATGTCAATGCTAACGTCCCCAGGCAGCTCAGGGGGTATTGGTTCAAGAGTTGGCGAAGGCTGGGAAGTTTGGAAGGAAGGTGCCGTTTAGAGGGATGAATAGTATTAATCAGAAAGGGGGGCATATCTTTTCGCTCATTTACCGGAGAGTAGAGGGCGGCAAATTGGTACAGATTATAATGAGGTTAAGGTGACATATATATGGTTAGATAAAGTATAATAGGAGACAGAAAGAGTAGCATGAAAAATGGCAAAACAGAATGAATTATAATAATAATAATAATAAGAAAAAAAAAACCTGTACATGGGCAGGCATGTGTGGCTCATTTCAAAAGAGCAGAAAAATGAAAAAAGAAAAGTAAAAAACCAATTGTAATTCACAAAACATTGAAATAATAGCAGTTGATTTCAAGCGAAAAGTGAAAGAAAAGAAGGAAAAGAAAAAAAAGAAAAAGAACAGACTCGAGACACCAAAAATAACATCCATAATCCGTTGGTAAAATATACGAAAATAACGCAAAAAGGGAGATATGTGAAAATCAGACATTGGTGAGAGTAAAAGGTACTTAGAAAGTAATGGTTGTCAGGTTGTACTAATGGGGCCGCGGGAAAGGTCCGGGGGGGGGGGGGAAGATCGTAGGAAAAGGGCCCCGGGGAAGAGGGAGTTTTCTTAAGTAATAAAAACGACAGAAATATATTAAAGAGAGCCGCCTTTCGAATTTGCTCTGGAGAAACGAAAATAACATCTTCCAAGGCTGTGAAAAGGGAGGGGGGTAGGAGGTAAGAGGCGGGGAAAGGGGGATAGGGGGAAATAGGTTGAGTGTCGCATCACGAATGCTTCTCGAACCTTTCTTTCTTCCCCGTACTTTTTTATTGTTTATTGTGGATAGGGGTCCTTACTTATTTATGTATGGACAATTGAAAGGGAAATGTAATCCCGAAACTTTTCTTAAAAAAAAGGGAAGAAAAAAGGAAAAAA
>NW_015440951.1:620695-634118 GCF_000150705.2 Paracoccidioides lutzii | reverse complement strand
GACGCGCTGGCAGCCGCGCTCGCCTCTTTATGCGCGCGGGTTTGTCTGGGCCTGCGGGTTCCAGAGGTTTTCCTGGGGGATGACGGTTTGGCGGGTGACACTGATGTGCGAGTTTCTGCGGGCAATGGGTTGCGATGGTGTCAATGTAGCGCTGGCGGCGGGTGGCATTTTGAATTTGGGGGGTGGGGAGATCTGCTTCTCGGGGCTGACGGCGGACTGGTCGATTTCTGTTGGGTCCAGGAGAGCACGGACCCAGTCGAACATGCCGTACTCTTTTGCGAGTTCGAGGGCTGGGATGGGTTAGTTTGGGATGTGTATATAAAAACAAAAAAATTTTTTGGATAGAAGCAAAGGTGGTTTTTATTACCGAGATCGGGAGATATCCATATGTTCCCAGCGATATCGTCTGAGCTGGTCTCCTTTCTGGTCTTCAGGTAATCGCGTTCAGTCTTCTCATCTGATTGCTTCGCCCAGGGGAATGCGATTTTGAACATGCCCGTGGCGCTGACATAGCCATCCTTGCTCCGTCGCTGTTGCAAGGGGGAGAAAAAGGAATGTTCGAATTAGCCATCTAGATAACAAATAAACATATGCGCGGGCAATGCGCATAGAAACCCGGTGTGATTGATTAGGAAAGAAAAGTAAATTAAAAACTCACCATGAGAAAATAAGCCTCCGGATTCGTCTGTGGCGGTTGAAACGAGAAGATCTCCGACCCTTTGAGGTCCTTGGGCAGCGGCGCCCGCAAGTGTGCGTATTCGAACATGCCCAAGTTCTCCGGCTTCGTCGCGTTGGAAGTCCCTACCTGACCCGGTTTGACAGATAGGTTTGTCTTGCCCAGTCGACGGCGCTCAAGAAGTTCCTCATCTACAACGCGACGGGGAAAACGAAAAAGGAATTCATGTCAGGTTAGCGATGCGTGCATAAATAATAATAATAATAATAATAATATAATACGGATTGATATAGGAGACATTCTCATGGAAACAACCACGTCGATTGCAAAACAAGGACAACAAATACCATCTGATAGAACGCGCAAGGAGGAGAGGAGAGTTGGTATTGGGCAGTGGTGGTGGTGGTGGTGGTGGTGGTGGTTAAATGGAATGTACGGGGGTTCTGGAACACTTACATGGCGGTGAAACCTCAGGGAGGATGAGCGGGTTGATTCTCTTTGGAAGCGGGCGCATTGCGGCTCCTGTGGAGAGGGATTGATGATGCATATACAGAGAGGTAGATATATCCACGAGAAATCAGATGGGTCGAGGATAGTTACAATGTTGAGAGGGAGAGGGTCTGTCGGTTGTGTCGAGCAGGAGGGTGGGTGGTGGTCAGGTTGTTAATGCGACGGGCGGAGAAGATGGATTGGGTTTGCCACGTTGCAGGCGCGTTTGCGTCGATGAAGGCGCGTGTTGGTGTTGGGTGTGGGTGTGCAGGAAGCGCCAGCTGAAGCAAGGCGACGGGAGCTGGGATTTACTCCTTTTTTTTTTAAACAATGGAAAAACAACACAACACAACACAACACGACTGCTGGATAAAGGGGCCCGCGACTGAAGATTAGAGAGGCAGTTCAGGGACGATAAGTCACAGGATGCGTACATTCGAGAAAAACCCCACCCAAAAAAAAAAAAAAAAAAAAAAAAAAAAAAAAAAAAAAAAGGAGAGAGTGAAGAGAGAGAGGGGAAACCGATGGCTGGGGATGGATGGGATCGACGGCGGGTGGAACTTTGGGGCCAACTTCGGGGCCAACTTCGGGGGCAACTTGGGGGGCAACTTAGGGGGGGGGGGAACGCTTTCACTCGCTGCTGTCAGCGCGGGTCGGGTTTAGGCGGGAGGAGAGAGAAAAGAGTGTTAACTATTAGTTATAACTAGTTTTGAACTTGGTAGGTGAGTCAACTACCTAACTAACTAAGGAGTCAACTTGGTAGGTTAGTCAACAGGAGTGGCTGACTAATCGCCGGGCTAACTTCGTTAACTGAAACTATAACTAGTTAGCTAGTTAGAGTTACCAATCATGTGACTTATTCGGTTGTTGGACTGGTTGGGAAGTTAGTTAACTAGTTATAGTTAGTTATATTGGTTTAGTGGGGGCTGGCGCTTAGTCAGCTGCTGGTCTGGGAACAAGCTCTTGCCTCCCTCGAGGCTAGCTTCGAACGAACTAAAAGCTCTATTGGGGCGTTACGGAGAACTGTTCTGTCACATGGGGAGGGAGATGTCTGGTTTCGGTGCCAGTGGTGGCCCATCCGAAGTTAATTGAGCAAAGCTATCCCAGAGTGGCAGGCAGCGGGAGCAGTGAGGAAGCAGGCCAACTGCGGTCACCATACAACACGTAGTTGGTCACTGTGTGCGTCGCAAAATGGGATTGGGATTTCGTGATTCTTCCCATCAGCTTTAGTTACTTTTAGCTGTCCAACTCTCACCTAGCTTCACCTCCCTAGCTATTAGTTGACAGAGGGAGATTTGACACTATAGTCATTGCCGTCATGCTCAACACGGTTCTTGCCACTTGCAGAGCAAGCAAATAGACAACAACGATCATTCATAACTGACTCGCAGCTGAAAATCCATCGCTCAATGCTGGTCAACGCAACACTCGATGGCGCTTCCGGAGAAGTCGGGGTTGCTCCCCCACTCGGCATCCAGTGTCCCTGACCTAGATAAGTATCCAACCCGATACCATCAGATGTGCTTAATTACAGAATGGAAACAAGTAAAGAAAAAGAAAAAGTCAAAAGGGTTGGTTACCTCTCGACGATGTGTGCTGCAGCGCGTGTTCTTGTACTCCGGGGCCCCTTTTGTGGGGGTTGTTAGTTTTCTGTCTCCCCCGGCAGTCATCGGAATCATACCACGGATCTCCTCGTTCCTGGAAGTCCCAGGAACTCCACACATGGCTTGGGAATGGGCAGCGAATTGCTGAACGCTCGGCTCGAATCTTTGAACGATTGACCCGGACGGACGCCATTGGCGGTTTCAAAATGCAACATGCAACAACCTCTGTGGCTAAAACATTGCTGGCCTTGCTCTGATTCCAGCACAAACAGGTGGTCTGGGCCACTTTGTGTGTGTTTTGAGTTTCAGTTTTTTTGTGGAGACAATCACTCCCATTGACTATGATACTATTTATTTGTTGTCACGAAGAAGAGGGGAGAAGAGGGGAGAAGAGAGGAGACTCGCAGCTTTGCAAATCAACGCCGCTCCTCGACGTCAGGACCGAAACAGGGTCCAGGGGAAGTGGAAGAGAAAATCATCATCATAATAATATAATAATAATAATAATAATAATAATGATAATAATTTTTATTATAAAGTAAAATCGCAAAAGTAAAGCGAGTCGAAGCAGTCCACACATGAAAATAGAACTTGCCAGCGTAGAATCAACCTGGACCATGGGAATATGATTCCTCAACCTCTGCATTATTTTTACCTACAGGAATAATAACTGCTAATAGCTAATAACTAACCAGCCCGCTAGATAAACCGTTGGTTGGACTCTTGGCCGTTGCTCCGCCCGTCAGTTGTCATCGCAACCCCAACCAAATGCAACCAACAGTGACCCCCGCGTAGTGAGAACCGTTACAGCTCTCTCACCTCCTCAATTCTCTCAGCCTCTTCATTCATTTTCTCTTCTCTCTCTCTTTCTCATAATCTCAGATCCCTTTTTTTTTTTTTTTTTTTTCCTCCCATTTCCCCCCCTTTTTTCCCCTTTCTTCCCGTCCTCCGTCAGCCTCATACAAAATCACCTCTTTCCATACCCCGCAACCACACTGTGATAACGCAGTTCAAAAAACATCTTACCTTTTCTCTCCCAACTCCGCTGCCCCTCCAAAGACAACCTTCCTGCAAAGATGACCCACGACCATGACGACGACTTGGCCTCAAGCAAGACTGCTGGCTTCAAGGTTGGCGAGAAGAAGACTCTGGAGGAATATCATCAGCTAGGTATGTGAGATATAAAAGTATATCTACATCTGCAATTCTCAATTTCTTTTTATTTCATCATGCAAAAGCAAAAGTGCGTGGGACATCCTGGGGATCGGGCTGTGTCTGGTCTAGACGGAAGGAATGGCAGCAGAGCCAGCATTGTCTTGTTGGATGAATGCAGGACTTGGAGCTACCAGCCTGCCACCCCACTCAACCTCCTACACATGTCTATGCCTCTCTTTGCGGAGTTTATACACATGGAATCTACCCATATATGGGCCTGGTAATGGCGGTACGCTAGAGGGAGAAGCAGAGCGATCTATGCCTCCATCTCGTCGAAAAACACTGCGAAGAGGATCACTGGAAACAGCAACAAAAAGACACCGCACTTTCAATATAATATCCCCATTTCCATACATGAAGAAACACACACCAGCTAACCCCGCCTAATTCAAACCACCCCCCACAGACGCAAACGACGAATCCCTCAAACGATGGAAAGCCTCTCTAGGCCTAGGAACCGGCAGCTCGATTTCGGACCCCAACGACCCACGCAAGTGCATCATAAAGTCCCTCGCGCTCGAGGTCGAGGGCCGCGACGACATCACCATCGACCTCTCCAGCCCGGGCTCGGTCGACAAGCTCAAGGACCAGCCCTTTACTATCAAGGAGGGATCCCGTTTCCGCATCAAGGCGACGTTCGTTGTGCAGCATGAGGTTCTTAGCGGGTTGAAGTATATCCAAGTTGTGAAGAGGAAAGGGGTGAGGATTAGCAAGGATGAGGAGATGCTGGTGAGCTGGGTTTCCCCCTTCCCTCTGTTTTCCTAGATGGCTAGAACATTTGCTGACGTAGGAATTTCCCTTTTTTTTTTTTGGGAGAGGGGTCGGTTGATAGGGGAGCTACCCGCCCAACACCACAGATAAACCGCTGTATGAGAAGAAGTGTAAGTCCGTCGTTCCAAGGTTGGTTGTGCCGGAGTTTAAAAAGAAAAAAAAAAATTAAAATTAAAAAAAAAAAACCTTCTGACTTTTGTCCTCACCTACCTGCGTAGTCAATTCCGAAGAAGCTCCGTCCGGCATGATTGCTCGAGGCCATTACAACGCACTCTCCAGATTCGTGGATGACGATGACATCACCCATCTCAAGTTCGAGTGGTCCTTTAACATCGCCAAGGATTGGTAGTTTAGTGGGGGGGCAACTTTTTTTAAGTACCAGATCGATCCAGCTGAATTCTGTTGATCTTGTCTTCTCTCATTCTCCTCTTTCTCGCATTCAAACGAATTTCTTTTATATCTATGCCTTTTTTTTTTTCTCTTTTCTTTTTTCCCCCACTTCTTGGTACCCCAGACCAGGACACCAGTTATAAAAAGGCGGACATTGCAATGAAAGAAGGGGGAAAAAATATTGAAAAAAGAAACTTTTCTTTTTAACATACCTGAGTTTGACATCCTTTGTTATCCTTCGCTTAGCGATGACTTGACCAATGATTGATAGGATAAAATTCTAGCAGCCAGCGCCGGCCAAATACTCCGCCCAAGCGCGACTTTATTTTATTTATTTATTTATTTTCTATCTCTTTCGTTGCAGGCCTTCTTTATATAAATGATAGCCAAACGCCCAACCTATGCTTCACGACAAATAAAAAGCACCGATTATTCATGACAAAGGAGGGAAGGGATAGATAAAAAAAGAGCAGTAGATCATTTAACAAAATAAAAAATCTAACAATAAACCTAAGGGTATCATAAGAAATATTCAATTACAGGATTATGCCCATCCTTGCCGGGCTGCTGCGCCTGCTGTTCCCCACGGTGTATATCGTTATTCTCAGGCGCAGCATCAAATATATTAAAGTAGCGCTCTCCCGTATCGCTAACCTCAAGAACACTCGCGAGGTTCCCGCATCTGTAGCAGTAATTCGGCGCGCTCCACACGGTACTTAACCGGTCGTCGTAGAGCACCTGGTACCCTTCCTGACATAGCTGATGCGCACGGAGGATATGAGACATATTATTCACCTCAAGGAACTTCTTAACCACCTGTGCACCAAAGGTATACCCCGCCCCCCTCGGCGAGAGCGAAAACTCATCCCGCTCCGTATCCGGATCCGACCAGACGAGATCAGCCATGGGCCCCTCATGCGGGATCTCGCGAAAGCGATCGATAATCTTGATCTGGTCGATGGAATGGATGGACGGCGATAGACCGCCGTGCACGCAGAAGATCTGATCGTTGATGACGACGCTGAGGGTGAGGAAGTCGAACATGTCGGTGAAGTAGTGCCAGACGTTGGCGTTGCCGTATTTGCGGGCGCATTCGGTGTAGAAGCCGTAGGATTGGGTGACGCCGCGGGACTCGTGGTTGCCGCGGATGAGGTGGACGCGGGCTGGGTAGCGGAGTTTGAGGCAGACGAGGAGCGAGATGGTTTCGACGCTAAAGAGGCCGCGGTCCACGTAGTCACCTGTTTTAAATGCAGGTTGGGAAGAATGGGGGTTGTCAGTCTTTGTTTTGTTCGACTGGTGGACTTATGAATGTATATATATATATATATAAGTAGCGTTGCGCGTCCATACCGAGAAATAAGTAATTTGTGTTCGGGCAAAAGCCTCCAATCTTAAAAATCTCAATCATATCATAGAATTGGCCGTGGATATCTCCGACGACAGTGACGGGGGCACCGATATGGACGACGTTGCTCTCCTTCATGAGCAATTCTTTCGCCTTGGCGCATATTGCCTCTATGACAGAGTCTGCTAATAATTCCTTCCTATAGAGTCGCTCGATGCACTCATCTAAATCGATGCTGGCTGCAGTATGTGAGAAATGTTGGGTCATTTATCAGTCGCCAGATTCATTTTATGTTTTATGCTTCTTGTTATAGGAATTCACATGGCAGCGTCTGTAACTTTGAATTATTCATCGGGCATAGACCGAACTTACACGGTAGTCCTGGCATTGCCACTGGACGAGAAAGCCGATCAAGCCTCTAATTTAAGAAAGAAAGAAAAAAAAAAAAAGAAACAAGAAAAAGGTTTTGGGGGGGGGGGGGGAGGAGAGAGGAAACAAGAGAGTGACAGTTATATTTAAAGAAACAAAAGAACAAAAGGATTCAGGGAAGTAGGAAGGAGATCAGATAACCGGGCGCTGCAGCTTTCATGATGGTCCGGCAGTTCGAAAGCGCAGCATCAGCGAGGCGATTAGGCTCGTTCAGCGGCGTCAGCGGGAGTTTCTTTGCTTGCGCTATGCCATTCAGAGTAAAGTTTCTAAGCCAAGATACTGCACCGCCGGTGGTGGAGATAGCCTTGGCGTTCGTTGAACACCTTATGGGTGTTGTGCTGTATAGAGTATTGGGGGATGAAGAGGTGTTTGTGGTTCTTCGTTTTGTCTGTTCCTCTGGACGGTTGAACGAGAGAAATAGAGATAGTGGCTGGCTAGCGGGCAGAGTGGCTGGTGACTAATCAACGACCGATACGTAAGCGCATGTGGCTGGAGCTGGTTAACCCGAACTGGTTTAGGGGCAACCAGCTAGTGAAATTAGTCCCGATTCGAATTACTAAGATCTTCGGCAGGACACCGGCAAAAGGTGACTAATGGTACCGCCACTGCTTACTTAATACAAGTCGTGTCTTGAGGGTTTCTACTAGTTAACTAGTTAGTTAGTTACCCTACACATCCTCCTCACCTTTCCATACAACCACTAAAATGTCCACTTGGGGGCTTCAAACACCGTCATTGTCGGATATTGCCCAATGGCTATGGTCAACATATATATCCTCACCGTCCGCTGGGGCTTCAAACACCGCCCATCGTCGGATATTGCCAAGCTCGGCGCCAGGTGTATCACGTGACGCTCTCCCAGCCGGCTCCAACTTCCATCCGTCTTACGTTCGGTCGTCGATGTTCGTTTCTTTCACAATCTGTCTTCAACCTCATCTCAATCACCGAGGCTGAGTCTTTATCTTATCCTTACGCCCTGTGCATTCTATAGTGGCCTGCCGCCGCCCGTTTTTTTTGGTTATTCCCCATGACTTCTGGACCCCTGGATACATATAGTTATCATCAGCATCTACCATTTTGCGGAACCCCTTTCCTCCCGCCTCTAGGGCGTCCTTTATCGTCGGGACCCCGGGGGTTGCCAATCCCACTTTTGGCCCATTATTCTTGAATAACATCCGTTGCGCTTTTGATTTTTACTTCTTGCCAAACATTTCCTGCACCAATTACTGTATTGTTTTGTTTCATCGGGAGTTTATAGTCTTGCCACTGGTGGTCTCGGGCTACTAAACTTTTCTCCGCCTTTCCTTGGTTGCAGGATCCATCTCCGCGTTTCTGGTTCATGAGACCGGAGAGGGCCTTTTAAAATTGAAAATTGATTGCCCTTTGCAACCGTTCTATATATATTTGTTTTATTATCTTATACTTATTTGAAAATCTGGCTGATTGTGGCCTCCGTGTTTGATCGGATAGCGCTAAAAAATGGACTCGCATCCGATGCCTGGTGATGGTGTGCAGCCATTCCACCCACAACCAGTTCCATCCGTTGTCAACCACAAACAGCGGGGCCAAAAGCATCCTCGCAAGGGAAAACAGCGCCAGAATCACCCTTCTGCTGGCAGCAATAATGGCCCCCCTAAGCACACCCAATCCCAATCATGTTACAACTGTGGTTCCTTGGAGCATTGGGCCCAGCAATGCCCGGAACCCCGCCGCGAGTTTCCCACGTAAGTTCGAGGTGATGGCTTTTCATACCGCCGTTAATGGCTAACAGACGCTTTTCGTAGGGGTGGTATGAAACCTGGTCGTCCACCAAAACGACAGAAAACTACAGTTTCTTACCATGCCCATTATCAGGGCGACCCGTTTTACGACAAATCGCATCCGGGCCCTCAAAGGGGTTATACTCACCCGCCCGTAGCACATCCAACATATCAACCCAGACCAATGTCAGCCTCAACATATGGCTCTCCAACATCCATGTCTGCCCACCCCTATTCAGCTGGTCCATGGCCCCATGAACCCTTGCCCCCGCAATATAATTCACCCCAATCGTATGGATTGCCAACGTCCACGAGTGCCTATAACCCGCAGTTCTCAAGTCCAACTGCTATGCCGCCCCCCCGGGGCTATTTTCACCCTCAGTACCCATCTCAGTTTGCGGAGCCCGAATATCATCGAAAGTCTTTCGATCGTCACCAACAAATGCCGCCACACGTGGGTAACAATCGGCAATCTAGGAAAAAGTGGCGTCGTTCAGATAATGTACCCGCAATCGCTCTTCCAGTAGAACCCTGGATGGAAGAATTACAGTCCCTTGACATCCCCGAGTCAAACTCTGGTCAAAATGAAATTGGTGAGTGAAGGTAAACAAATTTAATGCTCAGAAGTGGCTTTTTGCTAAGTGATTTATTAGTTTGGAGGCCAGCTGTTCAAGTTGCCCGCCCTCTTCCTTCAACTTTTGATGAACGTGACGATATTGGAATGCTCCCGCCCTTTACGACACTGCCACCTGGCATGTCTGTGTCAAAATACATCCTGGACAAGGGTCCCGAGGAGTTTGTCGACAACATTAGAAACACTGAGGATTGGCCATTCGTAATGGCAGATCCCATATTTTTAGAGATTTCAACAGAATGTGAACTTGTATCAATCGATGAGCTCATCTCGCGCCGCAAGCTGATATTTGAAACCCATCGTATCGAACCCCCCCCTCCAGTTGAGGAACCCGACGGTGGCCTGGAACAAGACGACGAAATAGATGGAGAAAATCACTCTCAAGAAAACTATGGCTCCGTCGTCAGTTCAAATGAAGCAGGTGACGATCGAGCCATGAGTGGGGGGCATTCCAGTGAATACTCACACACGCCATTGTGTAGTCCAAAGGCGGGGTATAGAGACGATATGTCCTCTACTGGATCATACCAAGCCGATGATAGAGGCTCATTCAGGGAAAGTGCATCTCCAGATGCACCGGAGGATCCAGTCTCCCCTGATCCGAGAACAAATTACGAGTATCACGAGTTTCAGGATCGCCAAGACTCAAAACAACACTATTCGTAAGTTTTGTTTTATTTCTGCCAGCCATATGGACGAATGATTTCCTTGTGAAGTCTTTTTAACCAAACCAAGCAGCAAACCTGGCAAAAACTCCACGAGTGACAAACGGCGGAATCAACGAATCCAGCGAGATCGCAGACAGCAGATGGATTTTTCAACCCGCAAATCTGGTCAGCTCGATGGCAGGCGCAATGCGCCATTTGACTGTCGAGGAGGACGTTCTGGTTATTTGAACCCCCAAGATCGACGAAAGCAAAAGCAGCAGCAGTTCAAGGGTGGTGCTAAAACAAAAGCCAAAAAAGTGCCGAATAATCGTGGGCGGCCACCGTACAATTCCATTTCAGAGGGCCATCTTCACGAGAACTATGATAACAGATGTGGTCTGGATGGCAATACCGGTCGCAGTCATAATGAAGACCCAAGTCAACCCAAACGTTCCCATGGCTATGCTGACATTCAACAAAGCGATCACCATCATCCCCATGACCAGGTTGATTTCGAGCATAACAGTCGAAAAAGGAGCAGGCAAGATGAGTCTCTCGGCACACCTGAAGAACCCATGCGCCAAGAAGATGATATTACTCCAAAGATAAGGCGACGTCAACCCCATGTCGCAGAGGCCTACAGGTATGACTTGCATCAACCTAACATTCTTGCTATTCACTAACAATTTCTAGTCGACGATGGTGAAAACCTCTCTAATATATAGCAACTACCCGGCATTGCAATGCCTTTTCTCACTTGATATCCCATACCCGTTCTATAATCAACCATTGCACTCTCCTTTTCCTTCATATCAGGGCCAATGGCCATTTTTTGATTTATATTTAATATATTTAACGAAATTTGGTTGTTTGCATTGGGGGCATTTTGGCTTGCATCCAAATTTCCCCTTTTGGATTTTAGTTCTACATCCCTTTGTGTATTTTGGATATGACCCGGGAGAGAACAAAAACTTCGTTCCCCCGAATGCACCTGCTTCAAATTTTGTAGCCACAGGCGGGCCGTTCACCTCCCCTCATTATATCACCGCTTATTTTTACTCTTGTATTATTTTTTTGGTTCATTGACGTCAAACTTCTTTCCACATGGGATCCAAGTTTGGTATGATTATCTATGTTATTATTAAAATCCTCACGTGGGCCGATGTCAACCACAGGAACTTTCCATACCCTCCCTACACAGCCGCTGCCTTCTGGTCTTGGACAAGTTTTTTATTCTTTTCTTTCCCCCTTTTTGGCCTTTTGGACAGGATTCATAAGTAAACAGAGTGCATCGCCAGGCGACCACTTTTGTGTAACAAAAATTCTTTGCTGAAATATCTTCTGTGGACATATCTCATTCCCCTTTTGCAGGGCATGCAGACAGGAGAAAAGACAGACAAAGCATCCCTGCTTCCAAATCTGTCTTCTGCCTCGCTTTGCCAGGCAGAGTAAAGTCCACAAGCGTCGCTTGTGTTTTATGTGCGTGTGGAGGCCTGATGTAGCGTTTTGCGGATGTTGAGAAGATCCAAGGAATCTCAAGTTCGGTTGGGTTATCCCAACAGTAGTGCTGATTTGTTCCAATCCATATGTCATTACATACATTCTTCCTTCCATCCACGCGTCCATCCAATCCTTTTAAAGATGACGACAGACGGACGCAGGAATTTGTGTTAACTGATACGCCTTCTACCCCGTGGATGTGTCATGCCATACCATATCATGAAAAACATGGTACACATCCACCCCAGTTAGTCGATGGATTACCTCTTCCCTGGCCCTGGCCGAGGCCGTGGCCGTGCACTTTCTCGACCCACGCGCTGGGAGGGTACGGCGATATACCCAAGCGCACCAATGGGATGGTAATCCCAGTTCGCTGGCACGGTATATAACTGAATAATACCGCGATGTATTGTGTTTATACGTTATTTGTTCTATGCGCAAAGCTGACACGTAAAAGCAAGGCAAAGCGATGGTGCTGTTAAGCTACATCTTCCATCCGTACTACATCCTTCTGGATGGGCGGGTTAAAGATTAATGCAGACAGAAGGTCATCTCCTCATGGTATGTTAAGCTGGGTTAGCGCTAGTCTGACAAAGTCGACTGGTGCCAAAAATAAAAATAAGAACCCTCCACTTAAAATGGGGTTAGCTAGCTCCGCCAGTGTGGAATCGGCATTGGGCTGACTTCATACGGCCATGCTTCCTTCTTTTCTGTCCTCAGATTTTGCTGTCTTTGAGTTGGTATATATCAGTAACGAACTGAAGATGTAAGTTATGGTGGACAGACAGCAGAGGATCAGGTTCGTTAAGGAAAACAAGGAAAGAAGTGATGGTTGTTGTACATGCACACACGCTGCTGCTCTTCGTTAAAAACACCAAAGCTGGCAAAAAATAAAGAAAAATAAAAGGGATTAACCACTTCAGATCTGCTTTCAATTTGGAAGGTCGTACTGGGAATCGAACCCAGGTCTCCAGAATCAGAATCTGGCGTGCTAACCGCTACACTATACAACCATGACTTGTTGGATGGCGAATGCCAGAATAACTCTAACGAAATTGAGTTTTCATCCTTACCCGGTGAAGAAACTCTTTATCAAAACGGGCTATGTCTGGATGATTAAAATCTTTAAAGGGCGTGGGAAAAGTTCCCTGCACATGATAGAAACATATCATGAACAAAAGCGTAAGTAAATTCATCGCAGTGCTTAACAAAGACATTGAGGCCTGCTGAGAGTTTGTTCACCAGTGTCCAATCAACTAAAATAATCGGCATTGGTAGCAGCAATTGAGACCTGGGATTTTTATAGTGCCACTAAAGCAGCTCTTTCACAGTATGGTAGCCAAAAATTTTTTGCAACTTCTAAATTTCCATTGTGTTGAGACGACACTTCTATTTGATCCCCAATGGCCCATATGCCATTGTTAGGGCGAGCGAGCTGGAAAAAGTTTGTTTGGAAAAACTACAAAGTAAGAGGTCGTACTGGGAATCGAACCCAGGTCTCCAGAATCAGAATCTGGCGTGCTAACCGCTACACTATACAACCTTGTCTTGCTGACAGTCAGAGGAAACCATTATTTTTTGGATGATATTACCAACCCCCCCCCCCCCTCCCTCTCCCCCCCCTAATTTTACACAGTACTTACCCGCGGCACTCATTCATATAGTGTAAGCACAATATATCAATAATCTGCGGTTCAATAATTGTTGATTTCTTGCTTATCATCTTTTCCGTATTTGAATTTCAAGTGTAGCAAGTAAATTCTAAGTATGTTCATCGTCGGTGTGCAGGTAACTAGCGTCGTTGCATCCATATTATCTGCCGGCCCTGCGTGCCTGACATTATACTATATTCCAACATCGGCATAGAAAACGGGTAAAATTCATTTGCAATTATCAAACGGCAGACCCCCGTCGCATCTAAATATCATGAAAGAAAATTTATTTCCAAATAAAATATCCACGC
>NW_015440951.1:616665-619934 GCF_000150705.2 Paracoccidioides lutzii | reverse complement strand
GCTTGGGGGATGTGAGGTGTCGTGGTTATAATCGTGGTTTTGGTCATCGGTATCATTGGTCGTACGTTCGGTGTTTTGGGTTTTATGGAGGAGGTGGTGAAGATAGACCTTCGCGCCTAGGAGGACGATTTGTTGCTTTGCAGCCTCGGATTCGTCTGCAAAGCCCTTTGCCAAAATTCGTAGGACATCTGGGGCAATGTTGTTGCCCACATCGACTCCGGCAAACTCGCCCACCAGCCATATTATACTGGCCCTTGCATCGGGGCTGGTTGTCGTGTCTAGGTGCTTAGCTAACATAACAACTGTCTTTTTGTGAGATGCTGGATCCTGTTGGATAAGATGCCTAATGACAGTTAGAGCTTCTGAGACAAGGTTATCATCTGCGCTGGATATTTGACTCAGGAGAATGCGAAGACATCGTGCTGCAGTGGAAGCGTCACTCTGAGAACATCTACCAATTGCCCGTACGCTTTCACGAACGAGGTCAGGCTGCGATTCATTTGATGAAAAGTGCTCTAGTTCACTAAGAATGATGCCTTTAAAATGCATCCCGCAGTGGGGGAAGAGGATAGTCAGGATTTCCAATTTTAACCTCCATATTTGCGGAACATCGGATGACCGTATTAGGAAATGAGAAGTGTATTTCACGAAGGGTTTCGGGTTAACGAGCGCCACACAGATGATATTATAGAGCGCGACATGTTGAATACCCTGCGGGCTACGTAGAAGGGCGACCAGTGGTCCAACTCCGGCTTCTAGATGCGCAGGCGTTCCAACATAGAGAAAGAGGCAGACGACGCTCACTATTACAGCAGCATTCCGGCTCTGTAGTAAAGCCTTACACGTTTTGAGAAGGAGATCGAGATCCGGGTCGATTATCAGGATGTCTTCGCCATACTCCTGAGCTTCTCTACTGCCTTCCTCATCATCATCATCATCATCATAAAATTCCTTTGAAGTGGTAATCCGTATTCTTTCTGTTCTCCTGGGAAAGCATTTCCTGGCATATATCACCATTAATCGTAGGGTTGCAAGTTGACCCCATTCATCCATATCCACTAGCTTCCTAACCAGGCTCCGATAATGTTTATGGATTAGGTCGATCCGATCGGGACATACTTCAAGAAACGTCGACACCGCAGGCCCCGCAACAAAATACTGGCTGTCCCCTAGGAGCGTAGAAAGGCATTCCAAAAGCTGAGGTAACGTAGACGGGTCTAAACTGTAGCATTTCGGGATGGCTAGGGCGGCAGCTTTGCGAACATGGGGACTCATATCTCCACACCCGCGTTTAATGGCCAACGAGACAATCTGGCTAATCACGGGAACCCTGATTCCGGACATTGTCCGCAAAGCCATGGCGCGCACTTGGGGGTTCTGATCGGTCAGGGACTTTTGAATGGCGTTGATTGAAAGGAGCGCAAGGTCAGGTTCGGCCTCGGCATGGTGGAGCAGGTATATATAGACCAGTTTCTTAACCTCGATGTTTGGATTTGCAACGTTCTTCACAACCGATGAGAAGAAGGGGAGACACGATTCGGCCCTGTACATTAACTGAAACCCCCAGACGTCAGTATTTTTCTTCGTCATTCTAGAGCTCATAAAACCTACTGATATGACTTTTCGAAGGCCGTCTAATATGTCCCTATCACTCCTGCTGTCGAGGAGCTTCTTGATCTGCGAGAACGTAGCAGGACGGTGCGAGGTCGACCTGAACGCGCCCCTGGCATTGGTGGCGCTTTGAGCTGCTTCGATAGTGAGTTCCCGAGCTAAAAACACTGGGTAAGATATACGGATGCATTATATTTGATTAAGGGGACTCGATATTACGAAATCGAGAATGTATACCTGTTTCTAGCATCGAGGAAATGCGCGAGATAGACTCCATCTCTCTTAACCACCTCCAGCAGCTGCCCGCACCCACAACTAAATCATGGAACGGGAGTCAGTGGAGGGTGGGGGGGGGGGGGGGGGGGGGGGGGGGGGGGGTGAGAGTGTAGGTATGTGTGGTGTGGAATAGCCCGATATGACGCTTGGTTGTCTGAAGTTGCCGAGGGTTGGATCTGGCTCAGGGATCTGAGAAGGAAGCTTTTGGTGGCGTTGCCCTCCGCGCTAAAGCGAACCACCCACAAAGCCCCATGATGGCATCAATGGCAGCCCGCCAACCTGATAATAACCATACGATATTTCAGGACATTTGGCAATGATATATCGATGCCTTACTACACTCTCTTCACCAAAATATACGGGGATAGATAAAAATGCTGCTGCCATGAAGTGTATAATATCTCTCAGATAATTTACCTTGCGAAGAGGACATGTCATCCTCTAGGCTTGTTTATATATAGAGAGAGCTGCAATCCCTCCTCGATAACTATGGTCTTCAATCCCAACCCGACCATCCAATCCTTCGAAACCGCAGTAGAATTTGTGGAATATCTGCTTTACAAAGACGCCTCTGCAACTACGCTAATTGTATGCTCCACCAGAGACGTCTTCATACATCAGCTATGCGCTTCAATGGCGGCCCCCACATCCGGAACTCAACAACATCCAGATGCGTCCTCTCAAGGTGACCATGAAGGCAACAAAAGTCATTTGCTCTCTAGCCCTGGACTCTATAGAACCATCGGGGCAATAGCCGCGTCTCAAAGGATTACACTGAGATTTTGCCCCAGTCTTGAGCATTTCCGTGCCTATCTGTCTACTTTCTCTCGCCGGCCAGGATCTTCTTCCAAGCACGCAGATGCGCTCCGCAACCAGAGCATGCCCGCGTTGGCTGTGCTTGGCCTTGTTGCTCTTCACTACGATACAAGAGAGTTTTCTGCCCAGGGAATTGCACAATCCCTTGCGCTCACTGTGGAGATTGCCGCTCGGGAGAATGTGAACCTGACCCTATGCGAGAGCACGGTTGTCGGTCAGGAAGATGCCAGCGGCGGCAGGTTGTGGAATGTCGATGTCCCGTTGCTAAGTGAGCAGACCAGGGCGACGGGGATGGGAGGGGAGAGTGCCCACGCAGGTCGCACCGTGAAGGTGAAACAGGTTGCGAAAAGATGGTTTGACTTTGTGTGATTGAAGAAAGGAAAAATTGTGAAGAAAAGGAGAAACTATATTTGAATTTTATGACGTCCGCCTCGAGTTCCTCCATATCTATGCCAGAAAAACACCCAGTCCAGAACCGCGAGGATATGAAAAAAAAAAGAAAAAAGAGCATCAATTACCATAGGTATCTAAACGACAACCCATCGACACTCTCAAGCGATACATTC
>NW_015440951.1:615489-616655 GCF_000150705.2 Paracoccidioides lutzii | reverse complement strand
TAACCATAAGGGTATCCTAAAACGACAAACCCCAATCGACCAACTCCTCAAAGCCGAATACCATTTCGCGGTGACCCGACAAGGCCAATGATTAGAGACATTTTTCCATCTCTGTGATATAAAGCTTGATATGAGACTCGAGCTTTAGATACTCGTCGTATGCGCTGTGGATTTCGTTTTCGATATTCTCCTTCAGATCAACCATCTGCAGCAGCCAAGTTAGTCGAGGCCATTCACACAAAACAAGCACAAATAGCCCTCTGAACGGTTCTCTGGCATGGCACGTCACCTTTTTTTCTGTTTGTTCGATCCGAATCCTCCGCCGTTCCATGTCCCGCTGTTTCTCCACGCGTTCCTCGCGAAGCTGGTTTTGTATCTCCCTCAGTTCTTCCATCCGCGCTTGTGCTAACTCCTGCTTTTCCCGGCTGCTCTTCCGTAGCGCTTCTGTCCTCTCATGCCAACGAGCCAGTTGCCGTTGCAGAAGCTTCTCAGTCTGAGCCACTTCCCTGACAGTATTTCCCCGCTCAGTGAGCGCATCCCTGTTTTTAATAGCTCGAGCATCTTCCTCTTCCTCCTTTTGTAACTCTTGAGCGATATCTTCTAAAACTTTAACACAACTTTGAACGTCATTCGCGACAACATTAAAAGTGTCCATTGATGTCTGCAATGCACGCATCCTTCTTTCCATACTATCAATCTGGGATTTATCCCTCATTAGATTGTCCGACAATTCTGTTAGAGAAGACTGGAGCGACGCTGGGCTCTGTAATACGTATGGCCGTAGTTTCTCACTCTCCTGTCGGGTTTTTAAGATCTTCTCTGTCATTTCTTCGAGATAGGTTTGCTTCCGGGCCTTCTCCAGCTTAACTCGCTCAAGGGACTCGGCAATTCGTTCCTGACTTCGCCTCAATTCCAACAGTCTAACTTTTAACTCGTCATTCCTTTTAATCTTCTCATTCGCGGGTCCTTCCATAGCCTTTTGCTGCCTCCTCATCTCTTCTAGCCGCTGTTGCATTTTCTGGTTCTCTGCATATAATGCCTCAATACGCGCCTTGATTGTTTTCAGATTTACTAAAATGTTTGTCAATCACGGTGGTTTGCGTCTCGCGAAACCGAACAAAGTTAATGAGGTAGGAGAAAATTTTGACAAGCCGGTCGTGTGTAGG
>NW_015440951.1:594113-615150 GCF_000150705.2 Paracoccidioides lutzii | reverse complement strand
TCATCAGGAGCTCCGCGAACGATTCGAACACCAGTTGAATTTGCTGTGGATTCGGCTTGGCTAGGTCGCCGACAGAGAATGGGACGCCAATGTCGTTGATACATCAGCGATTTCCCTGTCAGGCTTCGAGAATGAGTGTTAGTGATGATTGAGAGGTAGGTAATATATTACTTAAACGCAGTTATAGTGGGTGCATGTTCCTATGTAATCTCTCTCAAACTCACCAGCCGCATCAGCGCATCGCTGTCATCTTCCTTTTTCTTGCCCCGACTCTGTTGTTGATGGTTGCCATGGCCGAACTGCTGGCTCATTCGCGAGTTGTATGCCATAATGACGGTATAGAAGGAAAACGCATCAGCGATGTTTTCTAGAGTTAATATCAAAAAATTAAGTATTGATATTTTCTGTTCTTAATATCTAGAATCGTTGTTGTTACCAGCGGCGGGCGGGCGGTTGGAATATGTTTTTGTTTACTTAAAGGGACGAATCGACGGATGACAGCAAGGGCACCAAAAGGGTTTAGCGTTGTGCGGTCAAAGGAGCAAAAATTGCAAACAGTGCAAACTATATGAACAGTGCAAAACAACCCTTCTTTTTACCTTTTGGCTGTAGGCTTGAACATCAAGTCATCTTTACGATTTCCACCAGCCCGCAAAAGCTGGTGGATGTTCTCAGCTTCCAACTACATTATTGCTTGGGCTGTTTTGCTGGTATCTAGCTTAATTGCACGGTGCATCCTGGGGTTCGAGAATTTACAGGGCTGGTTGAACATATGATATCTTTTCAGTTCAAACCATTTTTTTGAGATCGATTGAATCGCTGACTCACCCTCCTTGCTGTCGCGATCCCAACTCCCCGCTCACTCCCCCCGCTTTTACGTTTTGACAAAGAACTTATATTTGTCAATTTTTCCTACGTGTGGAGCGTTTCTTGAGCCATTTGGCCCAATCAATACCTTGGCCGTGGGCGGACATTTTCGCCTTCGGCCGGCAGCAAAGCAAATATGGCTTCTGAAATTACTTCTAAACCTTTCGAGTACGTACTGCCCTGCGTAGGAATTTTGTAGCGACTGTATTGAGAGCATGAGCATTGAAATTCCGATTACAGCATCGTCGCCACATACAATGACCTCCTCCGTTCCGATCCAGATCTCACAATGCCAATCGCAGCCATCGAAGCATTGGTTCTTCTCCTGACTCATTCTCCCTCCTCCACAATATCGGAAACCCTGGATCTATTAGAAACGCATACGGGATACCTAAAACGCTCAATACCAAACCCGATTGGTCTTTCTGCCGGCACCGATCTTTTCCAACGGTACCTCATAACAACCCTACAGAGACCGGGCCAACTAGGCCCCGCAGGGGATTTCAACGCAATCAGAGCACATCTACTTGCGAATGGCCGGTTATTCATCAAACGCGCAAAAGAGAGCAGGGATAGGATAGCTGCGTTTGGCAGTGGGTTTGTGCGGGATGGAAGCACGGTGTTGACCAACGGTGGATCCAGGGTGGTCAGTGCTTTGTTACGGAAGGCTGCGGAGGAACAGGGCGAAACGGGAACTCCCGCGGCTAGATTCCGGGTTATTTATGTGGTGTCAGTCGCACACAACCATAATGGCAATTCATCCGGATCCGATCTGGAAGGGATGGATACTGTCACCGCGCTTAGGTCCAAGGGGATCCCGGTAGCTACGATTCCGGAGTCGGCGGTGGCATATTCACTAGGTATGGTGGATATGGTGATTGTGGGTGCGGAGGGTGTCCTTGAGAACGGCGGCATCATATCGCGCTTAGGGACGTATCAGATGGGCCTTCTAGCAAAAGCTGAGGGGAAGCCATTCTATGTCGTCGCGGAGAGCCACAAGTTTGTCAGATTGTACCCACTGGGCCAATATGACCTGCCAATCAATCAGAAGGTGATTGATTTCCAGACGGATCAAACGAGTGAGCCTTCCGGCCAAACTTCTGGCGTTCAAACCGATGAACACAGCTTCCAGTCCACTACGAAGGAGAAGACCAATCATCTCGACGCCCTACTCAACGGGCAAACGTTCGCACCGAGAGAGAACAGAAGGCCGATAAAACGTGATGCGGTTGACTTCACTCCCCCACATCTTATCTCGGCTCTGATTACGGAAAGCGGCGTGCTAACGCCCAGCGCTGTTAGTGAGGAATTGATTAAGATATGGTTCTGAATTTAGCTGGATCTGGATTTTTTTCCTATTTCCTCTGTCCTTTCCCCTGCTTTAAAGCGAATGATATATGCATAACAATATATCGGGAATTAAAGAAAGGAAAATGTTATACTCCTGTTTACAAATTTTGACACGATGTCGTGTTTCCCTTTAATGATGAAGGATGTTTTTTTATGGACTGCCTCGGAATGGTTAAACCTTTTGGAACCATTTCCAAGCCAACCCTTCTACGAATCAGAGCTTCGGGGTGAAACCGCCGGCATCCATTCTCCACTTAGCATCTCCCATTTCAATGATTTGACCTTACAAAAGTCGTATACCTACTTTTTACCAGCCCAGAGCGTGATCTCTGGAAATGCTATTCTCCTGCCCGGCCACTGTATGATTGTATCCTCAGGGCTATAAGCAAATGTTTCACATTCTATTGCGCTGACAAAAATGCTACTCGCAGCTACAATGAATTGTTTTCTCATGTCTAAAGATCGACACCCATATGCAGAAAATGAATTTAAGAGAAAGGAGACATAGATCTTCCAACATACTCGCCCGCCCGTGACATGAGATAGTACCAAAATAATTTCCAGAAGGATAAGGCTACCACACCGGAAGTTGAGACAAAAACAGTTAAACTCTCCCCTAAGCCTCCAACACCGCTCTTAACCATTTTTGATATGAGCGTCTCGTTCTTTAGACAAATGGAGTATGACGTCATCCTCTCTTGTTTCCTCACATGCAATTGTCTATAATATATCTCCCCGGAAAGAATTCACGGGTATACTTGTCGTCTGAGGGAGGTAAAGGTTCCGTTCTTATTTTGCCAGCATCTCGTCGACGAGAAATGTATGCTAGGGGTTTGGCTGCAATGAGTGGTGGGTATGTAAGGGAGGTAGCGTCTGGAGTGAACTGGTGCCAAGGGATTTGTTTCCTATGGTTATTGAATCGTAGCTGCGGCAAAAGAGGGAATTATGGAATATTCGTCTCAATTGGTGTAGAATGAGCGAGGCGCTCTGCAACGGGTCTCGTTAATGTAGCATGCGAACCGTGTATATCTAAGACTGAAAGTGGTTTTAAACTGTGTGGGTAAGCATCCGTGACCGGCAAAATCATGGTATGCATTGGAGCATTCAGACAGGAGAAAAACGGCTCGTCTGCCTTCCGTACATACATTCAATAAATCCATTCCACAATTGCTAGTGTCCCTTCATATCTCACTATATCTCACTGTTCCCTTGATGCATCATCCGTGGCGTTGGAGGTTGTAGAGATATCATCGCCGATATCAATCCCGTTGCCATTTTGAGAAGAAAACTCAGAGGTGACTGCTCCTCTCATTTCTGAGACATTTTCTTCCCGCATCTCCTCCTCCTCCTCCTCTAGAATCACGGGCAAAATTTGCACGCCGTATTGATTGTAAATGCGACCTCGCTTGCGTTTACGCCAACGCACGCCCTTTTTAGTTTTCTTGACAGATGCCTTGGCATTATCTGGGCGTACCCGCGTGACAGGGATACCTTTTACGATGAGGAAAACAATGCAACACCACAAGATGGCGGGGCGGTAGTATTCCAGAAAAGTTTGGGAGTGGATGTCGCTAACTTCAATTTGTTGGAGGAAGAAGCTAAAGAGATCCATTGCTTGGATATATGAATCTTCGGGCTATTAATGTCAGGATAAGCATAAAGATACGTAAATGATCTTATGAGCAGCAGAAGACTCTGGATGTAGATTTGTATGGGAATATAGTTAAGAAATGATGATATGGGTTGAATGTAGAATCTAACGAAAAAAAAGTCCGTTGCCTTTCTAGGCGGCATTTTGGGTATGATGATATATTCTAGCGAACGCAAGCTTGAGTGTCATGGTGCCCAGTCCAGAAGAGTAAAAATTGCGTCAGAAGAAGAAAGTAAACTATTATGAGAGTTGGTGACAATAATAGAAAGTTTGTACAGACTGGGATAGTTCTTTTTTAGAAAGGGGAACCAAGATCTGGTTAACCAAAGCTTCATTTCATCCGAATTCAAACGATAGTGGGATAGATATTTCATGTTGTAAACATGAGGATAAAAAACGAGAAATAGAGAAAGAGTTCCGGGGACTGTAGGAGCTATGCCAAATCCTATCTGATTCCCACTTTCTTTGCGGAGAGCTTTTCTCCACCCCTAGATTGTGTAGGGAAACTAAACCCCTGAAAACTTTGCTCTCACAAATGCAGCGCAAACGTTTTTGGAGACTGTCGACCAGTAGCCAATTACCGGCGAGAAGCTGAGAGCATGTTTTGACATCAAGTTATGCATATCGAAAACCACCCACGGGTCAGTTGATTGATTACAGGTTTCCCAATGAAAAAGTTCGACGTTAGATGAGAAGCGGATTAGTTAAATGGTCCGTGTCAGGAGGTAACTAACTTTATTTCAGCCTCGTGCGGGATGACGTCAAATTAGCCTCCTCCAATTTAGCCGCTCATTCAACGGGGACAGCCTCACAACTCGAACGTGTCGGGGCGGAGAGGATATACCGTAGCCAACGGTTGTCAACTTCCAAATTTGTATATGTACGCTAAGTCGATATGAGCAGACTATGTTGCCGCAAGCCTTAGAGTGTTTAATACTGGCTCGTCGTGTCTTCATTACAATAGCTGATGCTAGAAATCTGTACAGATTTCGAGTCATTAGACTAAAGAGCTGTGGTTATCTATCTTTCACTGTTTGTATAGCTATTTCAGTTCCTAATATGTTTCTTGTTAATAAGTGCAACGAACTTTCAAAAATAAATAAATAAAATAAAATAAAATAAAAATAAAATCAGATATCCTCAACGTGAACAATAACTACCAACACCATTAAATCTAAAAACAAATAAAAATAATAACAATAAAAATATGTGCATACAGAAATATATTTGTTCATCATTGGAATTCCCCAAACTCCCCACTACCGTCATCATCACTGAACCCCTGAACCACCTTCTTCTCTTCCATATTCAACATAGATTGTGGCCTCCGTCTTCGATTACCCCGTGCACTGGATGGAAGGGGCGCGATCATCGGGAACCCTGAAGAGGAATCATCCCCTACTCTTGACACCGCCGGCGGCGGCGGCGGGGGGATAGAAAACAGTGCCGTCTGTTCCTCCTCAGCAGCCGTAGCAGGACTGGAAACCTGATCCTTAGACGTAGCCATTGCCTTCCTTCCGCCAATATTAATACTAATTGTCTGCCCAGGTTTCAGACTGTAATCTTTTGGTGGCTGTGCTGGGCTGCCTGATCTAGACCTTTGTGATGCCCCCAGCCCAGCTCCGATCCTCCCTTTCACCCCAGCCCCACCTCTCGCGGCCTCTCTCCCCGGATCCGATGAAGTCGTCTGCCCACCCTGTGAAAATCCCAACATCTTCCTCGCCTCCTGCAGCGTGACGCCAAAATCAAACGCGTCGCTCCTATCTTCAAATCCAATACCCAGTGTCGCCTTCCGCCCATCGCCTACAACACATAAAGCGAAGAAGCGCGAGGAATCAATCGCATGTTCGACGGCGGCTGGATCCGTGTATGGTGCCGCTGCGAATAGGTTGCCGGTATCTGGGTCTTCGAGAAGGATATCCGTCTTTACTTTTACTTGCATACCTGCTGCTGTTGCTCCTGGATGGGATTGGGATTGGGATTGCGCAGCTGGCGGAGGGGGTATTGCGGTTTCAAGGACGCGTAGTCGGGCTGTGAAGATTTGGCGGGTTTTGTTGTTGTTTTTTGGGTCTGGAACAGTCCAGTCGGCGGCTGTGTAGCCCTTCATTGAGGTTAAAGGTGGTATCGCGTAGACGTGTACGGGGCTACAGACGAAAAGGACTCGTTGGATAGCGTCGATGGGCAGCGTTTGTCCCGATGCGGGATCGATTGGGCCCGACATGCTGTTTGGTGTTATAGGAGGTTGTGTTGATTGAGTATTTTAACTGTAATTGCTCTGGGAGTTGAGGGGTGAAATATCGGAGTTGGAGGATAGAATTGCACGAGTTAATAACTTAAAATCTGCTGTTCCGCCATGATATTATTATGTTCATGCAATGCTCGTACTTGTGGAGTCCGCCATGTTGATGATACGGCGATCGATATGGCGGGGTAACAATCATACAGAACTTTACGCTCTTTTTAGGGATTTCAAATACATCTCAATACTTAATCTTACGCTAAACGGGCAATGATCCACGGATACGACCAGCCAATCAGATGACAATCAAAACCCTACGGTTGAATTTTATCCAAATGTTAGTCCACAACCCTAAATTCTTTTTGTAAAATCGTTTAGCAGTTTTGAATAGGACTGGATGGAACACCACAACAGAGTGGTGATATTCTCGAACTAGTTGGTGTATTTTCTGTTGTTTTCCCGTGTTCTTGCGCCTCCGTGAAACGCACGTCGCTTTTTTGTTTCCCGTTGTATCATCTTCTGTCAGATGTCTGTCGCAGGTACGGTCCTGGCTGGGATATAAACAATCCTCGAGGTGGCCCCTGTGTAGGGACAAATTTTAACCACAGCGCATATAAATACCGAATGATGTGGTATGATATCAGAACGCCTCAGCCACGCTGCGCCGCTGCGCAAATATTCAAGACATCATCCAGAGGCTGTCCAAAGCGTCCTACTTTGTACAGTACTCTGCAGTTACATGTTTTCATTCTCTGCCTCTGTTTCGTTCAGCAGCGGCAGTTTTACAATATAACATGAAACTCTCGTGACATTCACCTGTGATCTGACGGATGTCAATCCCCTAAAAGCCAACGGGCATTCTACTGGTACATGTTTCTACACATGTTCCTCCAACAGTTCGTATCCAGCTTCTTCTGAGAACTGTCCAACGCGCCAAGCTTAGGCAAATTTGTTAAATGGGATAGGTAATACGCTTGTTGTTTCCAAGAGGGCTAACTATAGGAGATGAGATATAAACGATCAAGCCAAAGCTTTGCTAGTTTTATTAGCGGCTAAAACGCGAACCAGTTGATCTGATCAGCCTAGAGTATAATGGATAAGTTGAATGTGTTGCATCGTCAACTTTGCAATCGAGTTCCTGTTTGAAAAGAGTATGGATGGATGGAATAAGGAGAAGGAGGCTGTAGTGCGTGCGTGCGTTTACCGTATGTTTTGAACTACGGAGAGATGACTCTTACAATTGATAGTTGAAAGGGACGATTCGGCTAGCTCGGGGCAATGACTGAGATATAATGAGCTGCAATCTGTCATCAAGGAACTCAAGAGAGAAATATGTCAAAGATGTTCTACATTTAGAAAGCAATCAACACCAAGTCCTGAAGGTAGTAATTTTCAAGGAAGTGCAAAACAAGAAGCTCAAAAGAAAGCTATGATGTATTGAACGAACTGGTGCCGCTGAAGAAAGGACCCGATGGGATAAGAGGTGAGACTAGAAACCTGTTGTTCGGAGGGACGGAATCCTCGTCCAGCTTTACGGCTTGCGTCACTATTGATTCCAGCTCGATGACTCGATGTTTTCGGGAGAAAACTGCAAGTAGAGTTCGTTGACTGTGGAATTCAAATCTCCTCCATCCTTTCCTTGGTCTAGTATAACCTTATGCTCGCTGGAACGGCGGTGACTTTTTATCTAAATTTGTCAGCCCTAATACGGTGGGGGGGGGGTCGATCGGGACAGATCTCAGACTTGGCCCATTCAGGCAAAACTATAAGACGCGCTGGGCAGCAGACAGACAAACAGAGTTTCAACAAAGTGTCCAATAGCAATGCGGACAGACCAAGGGCGTTGGCGGATGTCTCAAGTCCAACAACCCAACTGCCCGAACCCACTGCTTGCGATGTTACCCCATACCCATATATGTCAGTAGTAGTGGCAAAGAGTTGGTAAGTTGGAAGGGGTGGATCCCGCTGCCAACCTGCCGCCCTGGCCTGCAGGTGACAAGACATCTGTCTCATGTTTCTCAAACCTGATTGTTGCTGTTTCTGTTCCTGGCAGATAACCTTTTACGGAGAAGTACCTACCGTAAGCTTGGGCAGGAATCTACTACGTCGGAACCTGGAATCGAAGAAGTGTGACTGTCACTGGCTGGCACTGGCTGGCATTGAACCGACTTGCCACCAATACAAGGTACAAGTTTATGGCCAGAGATGTGGCACTCCATATCCCAGCGTAATTAATAGTGTGTGAGAGCCCTTGCAGCGTTCACGGGGCCCGTCGCACCCCGGGCGGCGGCGGTGGTGGTGGTGGTGGTGGTGGCGGGCAGTTTGGCCGGGTTCTGGCGGGTGTGACGGGTTTGACGGGTTTGACGTGTTTGACTGGTTTGGCAGTTGGGGGCGCCCCCCGGCCGTTGGTGGCAAGTTGTGTTAGAATGACTAATCCAGCCCTCGCCATAAACTCGCATCTCGCATCGCTTCCTGATGCGGACAAGCGGCTTGCAAGCGAAACTAAACTTCAACCTCGTCTCTTGTTTTTTCCTTCCATCACCCACACTCCATCAACAAACCCATTGCCTTCATCTGCTTACTGACTCTAGCCCTGTCTGCGGGTCTCTAACATCTTTCCTCTCTTCTTTTCCGTCATTTTCATGTATGACATAATTTTTTATGTTTTATGTTTTATTTTTATTTTCTATTGACTCCTCCATTTCACTTATGTACTCGCCCAAGGTACACCGTTGCCCACCTCCCGATCACCACGTCCTAACCATCTGAACTGCTGTAGCTGGGCCCAGCCAGCTGGCTCCCGCCATCGTTCTGCCCTTTGTGTCTCCCTGGAGGTCACTGGAACATGGCTATATGGCCCTTTGGCCGCCGGAGGAAGCGGTCGCGAAAGGTTGTGGATGACGAGTTAAGTTCCGAAACGAGCCCTCGTGAGCCACTGTTACAATCCCGCAGCTTTGGCCACAGCGCCCTTCACCAACAACCACAATCCCATGGTTTCATCTACAGTTCCGTAAAAGCTACCAGAAGAGACAGTAAACGGAGAAAGCGCAATAATAATGCTATCACTGCAACCCACGAAATAAACCACCATGATAACACCCGTTTAACCGATTTATGCCGCAGGGCTGGCTCATCGTCTGTTGCTTCGTTCCGATTTCATCGTCAACCTGCATCAATAGATACTTCCCTCTCAAAGGATTTTGTTCTGTCATCCTGCCACTATATGGCCAATAACTCGCAGCATAACCTCGCCCGCTCCCTGCCCACACTCCATGCCCGTAGGAGCACCACCGAACCCACTGTGCCAGTGCGCAAATCTTCAAAGCGAAAACGATCAGATCGTGCGAGGGAGAAAGAAATCAAAAATCTGAGCAGCCCTGTTACTGACCTGCGACGACCTTCCACGTTACCAGCCGCCCTTCAATGGTGGGAGTCAAGGCTGGTGACAAGGAATACCAAAACGGAACATGGTGATGTATCACAAGTGTGTTTATCGTCTGAATTGGGTCGGAATTCTCCCTTCGATAGCGAGCCTTGTGCCTACAAAATCAGCGGCTTCTCCGCCCTGGTTCCCCGACCGGTCCTGAGATATACTAAACCACCACGATATTCGTTTGGCGCGAGGTATACATCCCGGACGTCCACGAACAAAGAAAAGAGGCGAGTCATCCCAGCAGAAGAGCTGACTCGTATAACTCGAATCAAAGACCTCGCAGATGATATGGATGCGGGCGCTTTGCGAGAAATGATGGAAAGGGATCGATGTCGGAAAGAAATGAAGCGCCAGGTTGAACAAGAGAAGCTGCAGAGGAAACTACAGTCAAGAGCGGACCGTCAGCGCGAACAGGAACGGCGGCGGAATTCTTTTGATACATCCCAACTTGCCAGGTCGGGAGATGGAGTTGATCGTCCTCAGGCTCCCGAGATTGGGGTAGCTGTGACTTCTCCGGATCCCCGCCACCGTCGTAAATCCGCAGATACGTCTTACAGCTCCTGGAAACAGGATCCGTCAAAGGAAAGCCTGCAACAGCGCAGCGGCTCTAGCCCAAAACATCAAAATTTGCCAAGGGTCGATAGCGATTTTGCGGTAAACCGCTCGCGACGCAGTCCCCCAAGTAACGCTACCCAAGATACCAATATGTCTGGAACAAGCGGGCGTCATTCGATTTCGCCAATTAACCGTGACACGGGTGATGTTGATGCTGACACTTCTCAGTATTCGGGAGATGTGAATGGATCGATGTCAGATATCCATCAAAATTTTGACCTTGACAAGCGAAATTCTGACAATGCAGGCAAACTCTCTACTTCATGGACAACATTCTTCCGCCGTGGCGGCACTCGGTTGCGACTTAGAACTGCGGAGCGGACGAAGGCACTATCGGAATTTTCTATCCCGTCAAGGGAATCTTTTCAACGAATCAACCAATCGCAACAACAGCAACAATCACAATCATCATCACTAGCACCCCCTGCAACAACGCAACCCATCCCCGGTTCAGACCGAAGCCACCTTCGCCCTGGCTTTCTCCGAACCCAATCTAAATTCAAAGAACATTTCACCGATCCTCTCAAAGAATTCCCCATGCCGCCCGGGCGGGAATTGCAAACCTCCAACATCCCTCATCTTGTTCCAGCACCTGCCAGCTCCTCTCTCACAGGCGACAACCCCAGCGGCAACGCTGCAACAAACGAGCCTCATACTGGGGTTCTGGGATCAAGGTCTGCTGTCGTTAACCCCGAGCAGCGCGACGTTAAACGGTCGTCCGGCGCAGGCAGTCCCGACACAAACGCTGAAAGCATACTGCTAGCTCATTCGCTTGCCTCAATTGACTCTGAAGGATCATGGTTGTCTGGGCGGTTGTCACGACGTCTCTCGCATCAGCCCAAAAATTCGGGCGGTGGTAGTGCTGGTTCTACGCGAGAGAGATTGGATGAGTATGTGGAATTTGAGAGTAATGATCATCGCAATCACGATTCTCGTCTGACTGTTGATGAAGAGGACCAATTCGCATCATCGCGGAGCGTCCGGAAGCCGAGCAGTCAAGCGCTTGGGCTTGAAATGGACCACGACATCTGTGTCGATATCGATAACGATAGGGTTATAGATATTGATATCGACAATGACACGAACAGCTCAGTGGAATTAATTCCCTTGCAAAGCCCCGCGTTGCCATGCATAGAAGAAAACATTGCCAAAGAACACGGAACGTTACACGCAAGCCTCGGTAGACGACCCCAACTCATCTGCCCAGATACACGCCCGCTTTCAAAAGACGTAATTGTCAACGATGACAGTTTTACATCTGTCGTCATCGAGGAGCCCAGCTCCATCTCCCATTCCCAATCCCAATCCTATTCCCACTCCCCCTCGCTCCCCCATTCCGACTCAATGGACAGGTCGCGCGCCCACTCACCCACCAACGATGACAATGTGGACATCGATGCAGACAGCCCCTTCCTCAGACCCGACAATTTGGAGGTCCGTCGCGCCACAAGCGTGGATCTGGGGAGTCGGCATGTTCGGCATATCAGCGCGGGGAGTGCAAAGCTTTTGGATCTTTCGAGGGGAGTGTTGGAGGTTGTGGGGTCGAGCAAGAGGAGGAGTACGGGGTCGATTGGGGTGGAGGGGACGGGGTTGAGGGTGTTGAATGGTTGAAGAAAGGTGGGGGGTTATGAGAGTGGGAGAAGTGGGAGGGGATAAATGGTATGGTTTTAGGAAACACCCTCTTCAACCAGATTTATTTATCGGACCGCAAAGCCCGCCATACGCTCGTTTATATCTTGTTTCCCTTTGTTTCTTTTTTTCTCCTTTTTCCTTGGTTCGCTTCTCCGTTGTCTGGATTGATGAAAACAGAAAAAGAAAAAGAAAAGAAAGAAAAGAAAAGAAAAGAAAAAAAAGGAAAATAAAAAATAAAAAAATAAAAGAAAGAAGAAAAGAAAAGAAAAAGAAAAAAAAAATTGGGGGAATAAAAAGTCCTGGAACCTAGGCAATGTCCAAAATGCCATATGATGGCAGATCCACACTCATATACATTCTACTATCTCCCGCCCTCTGTTTTATTTTGTTGCATTTAGTTTCATGCCGGGCTTTGCGGTGGTAATTTTTCCGGATCAGGGTTGGTGTTGTATCATATCACATATATCCCATACTCCGCTTCATCGGTGGTCTGGAGAAGATGAGGGGGATCCCCTATCATCTTTGTCGCTGTCATCCTGCATCCTCTGTCAATACCTACTCCACTCTCTTGACAAGCTGCAAAATATTTACGTCCCTTTTTGTTGACGGCTGTCAAGCAAGTCCGGATCTGGCCATAGCACATGGATATCTTTTCTTGATTTTTCCTCCTTTTCATCTAAGGGATATCCTCCCCCCCTGACTAGACAACTCGGAAGGATCTTATATAAGGATTTAATCTTCTTTTTATATGAGGGAGGATTGCTTCTTATCAATACCCTTCTCTCCTCTCCCCTTCCCCTGCTTTTATCCATTTTAACTGGTTTACTTCCAACATGCACACGTCCTTTCAACTCTATTGTTTTTCGTTCTTCACGCTTTTGAATTCCTTTTTTCTATTTTCTTTTTGGTTTCTTCCTTCGTCTTCTCTTCCTTTTGAATGTTTTGTTACATCACTTCCCCACACTAAGCGGGTCTTCAGTGTTCTTCGCTTCCTTTTTCTTCCTCCCCAGTTCGTCTTTCCCTTACCTAACTTCACAATGTGAAATTAGTTTAGGGGAGAATAAAACCCATTATGTTTTCTTTCGGCAGGATTATGAAATAGGATGGAAAAACCAATCCAGAACGGCAACACGAGGGTGAATGGGACACGGTTATAATCGCAGAGCTTTCGTTGAAGAAATAGAACCTACTGCAAATTGAAACCCCATCACCAAAATGCTAGACCTGTCTAACTCAGATGCATCATTTTGCTTCCAGTTCCCCCAAATGAGTGTCCTGTACTATTTTAACAATGCCCGTGTACACTGACCAATACACATACCCTAGAAGCCTTCACCAAGAATATAGTTTATCAGGTATACCTAGATCTGTTTTGCCTTCTGGCAGGTAGGAAGCTGTCGTAATAGCCAACCGCTGCTTGGGGCCCCCTGTAAGACGATAATAGCAGACATATTGTTCCAGGCTTGGGGTTTCGCGTACAACGTCTCCACCAGTGTGTGACTAGAATGGCTCGTGGTTGGCCAGCCGCCCCCGCGCTGCCTCCTATGTCGTATTGCCACCTCATCTGCATCTTATTTATTTTATTTATTATCTTTGTCACAGAGATTGATAAGCAGGCACGCCAAGGACCTCTCATCATTCCTATCTGCAAGCTTTCCCCATTGGTGTGGGGGTTTGCCCCGGGGGGGGTGGGGGGGGTGGGGGGGTTAGAGCACACTCAACTGTAGAGTCTTTTTCTTTTAAGTTGAAGGCTAAGTCCGAATTGAGGTTTTGGGCTCACTCTAGAAAGGAGGTAAATAATTGACATTTGCCAAGTTCCTTCAGCCAAGGTTGAACAGGAGGTTTTTCACGACGAACCAACCATCCCGATGGAGTTCGTTCAACTGTGGCGTCCTTCCGCACGATCCATTTATGGATGAGTGGCCTGCAACGGAACGCCCTGTCAGAGTACTTGGTAGAAGGTCCCAGAATTTTATTTTCCCCCCAAGATCTTTGATCAAAAACTTGGTTTGTCCAGGTTTGTGGTTGCGCGTACTGCGGCGCGGGGAGGGTTACGTTGCCCACGGGGGTTGTTTGATGCGAGTTAGATAACTAACCGAGGGCCACGTGACGGGATGAGTTGGTCCTTGGCGCACGGATCTCTGTCCCTGTGCAGCTCGGATCGAGTTGTCGATATACCCGCAAATCCAGAGAGGTACCTAGCCTTTAACTTCCCAGCTTATTATCTCTGCAAAAATTAGATTGAATAAAAGCTTGTTTGTCAAAAGCATGTCTTCGGAGTAATAAAAATAACTTCGTTGGTTTAATAGAGAAAGATAGAGAGAGTGAGATCGACGACAGATATGTACCTTGAAATGAAAATAAAAACTGAAATAATAATGTCTTCTCAACCTAGCTATATAGACATCTACTTGAATGGTAAGAAATCAAGTTTATGAAGTAACTACACTCATGAAGTTGATTATACAGGGTGTTAAAAAACACGCCTAAAACCCACAGCAGAGTGACTAATTCTAATGATTTCCCGCCCAGACAAGGTGGCAATTTGTGTGAGGTAGGCCCAACAGCCAGTTTAACCGCTGGTACCAACGATACCAATCAAGCACCATCCGATGTGGGCCAGATGACGTACCTGTTTTTAAAAAGTTGTCTCATCGGATTCGAGGTTCTTCCTCTGGGATTTGAACCGAAGGGGCCTTGGTTTCCGAAGGGGAGTGAAATTCCTAAAGAAGCTAAGACAGAAGAAAACCAAAAAAATTAATACAATTAAAATAATTATCTAGGTTCGGGAAATAGCTTTCAATAAAAAGAATTTTATAAATTTATAAAGTATTAACATAAGAAGTAAGATTTTTTTTTAATACTGAGCTTTATGCTACTTTTAAAGTTTTCGAAATGATTTATAAAAAATTAGCTTTTACTTTAGAAAGAGATTTGAATTTTCTTAAATAGTTAAGCTGTATTAAGAACCTTTTAAAAATACAATCAGAATAATTAGATATAAATAGAATATATTTGCAATTTGATGAAAAATATTAAAATAAAAATACTAATTTTAAAAATTATATAAATCAGCTTATAACTTATAATAATTCCTAAGTTGAATAAGTAAAAATATATAAATGTCAAGGAAATAAATAATACATTCTTTATTTGAAAATAAAATTAAAATAAAAAGTCAGTTTAATCAAATATAATTTGGTCAAATCTGTTATAAAGATAATTAATTATCTAATAATTTTAATACTAGATATAGTTTAAATAACTATCATAAAGATTTATAAGATTAAGTAGAATTATATTTTTTCTTTTCTATTGCTCTTGAATAAGAATTACACAGGATATAGGATATAATCAACTCTTATGGAAACTTTCTTATATGTTTTAAAACTTCTGTAAATATTTAGTATGCGAAGAGATATGTCTGTATGAGAAAGGAATGAATCAATCAATCAATCTCTGGCGGATCGTGGGATTGTGGATGAATAATCCCGATGTATTTCCCATGTATATTCCGCGTATATCGTACCGCCAAAAGGGACCTAGGCGTAACTTTGCTCCTCATTGCTTTTTCTTTTATGTTGGGAGATTGCTTTGATTCCAAATCCAAGATTTTGTCTTCAATAAACACATACATCTCAACCACATCCTCACCTCCCCGGCCATGACTATTCACAACTAATCGTATCTGTATTCTATGAAATATCTCGGAATCGATTTAGCCGGTATACCGACCCAATTACCCCTCTCGCAATCGCCCGAGATATAACTCCTCCTCTAAACCGGTTTGGAATCATCCCTGCAGCTAAAACGACAGATCAAGATTGAAACTGTGTACACACACGCATAGTCAGATCTCTTTGCTTATGGAATCCTGAGTATCTTGTTGTATTGCGAAGAAAAATATATACCTCAAAGCAAGTCTCTGCCTACGTCATTGCGGGCGATCCCGCATAACATAATCCAAACCCACCGGCCATCCTTAACTATTTCCCAACCCACAACAACCTCTCATCCTCTGACAAACCCATCAACCCCCACCACCAAGTTGACAGATATATATTAACCATCGCGCTTCCACAGTGGCCTCCTCTCTTCGTCTTTCTGTCCGAACTGCAACAGCTTCCAATCTAGTATCAGCAACACCACGCCTGTTATCCTCATCAAGCAAGAGACTCGGGTCAAACACCAACAACAACCGCTCCTCACCAGCCCCACCGCCTTCACTCTCAGTCTTCAACAACAACATCAGAGTTTTCTCCGCTTCCGCCTGCAACAGCTTCAGACCTACACCAGGCACAATGGTTGTCCACAATCTGCAAAAGTAAGTCCAGATAATGACATAACTATTTTTTCTTTCTTTCTTGTTTTCTTGAATTTGTTTCGGCTGCCCATGGTCGACGGAAATTCCGCAGCAATTCCTTCACGACGCATCAGCGTCATCACCACTCAGGGAACCGTCCATACCATCCATTTCATCAAATCCTTCCCTCCATCCATTCCAATCCTTCCCCCCAACATCCCTCCACATCCACAAACCCCAAAGGAAAAGAAAAAAGAAATCTAACACCCCCCCCCCCCAGCCGCGCCTCCTTCGTCTCCGCCATCTCCACCACCTCCACCGCCGACACCTCCACCGACAAAAAGACATCCCTAGTCGTCATAGACTGCTATGCAACCTGGTGCGGCCCCTGCAAAGTGATCGCGCCCAAACTCGTCGAGTTTTCCGAAACCTACCCGAACGTCACTTTCTACAAGGTCGACGTCGACGAGTGCCCGGACATCGCGCAGGAGCTGGGCGTCAGGGCCATGCCGACTTTCATCTTCTTTAAGGATGGGCAGAAGGTTGATGAGGTGATGGGCGCGGTGCCGCAAGCGGTTGAGGCGGCGATTAAGAAGCATGCGTCGTAGATGAAAGTGGGGAAGGGGGGGGGGGGCTGAGTTTTGGTTAATTGAGAGGCGGGTTTGTATGGTATTCTCCTTTTGTGTACAGTCTTCTGTGGCCCGGGCAGCGAAAGGGATATCTGCCGTGGGATAAAATAGGGGAAGATATTGAAAAAAAAAAAAAAAAAAAAAAAAATTTTTAAAAAAAAGAGGATGGAAGGGTTGAGGGATACGCACTTGGCCAAGAATTAGTTAATCTCAACCCAATGAATAACTATTTTGAGAAAGAGGGAATAACACCCCCCATTTCTGCTGCGATCGTCTCTGCAATCCTATCTCTCGCGCTCTCTAACTGATGAGAACGTTGTGCTGTTGTATATTCATTTCTAGTCCGTTCCTTGAATTCTAGTGTTAATCCCACAACTAACTGTACGGATGCTGAAAAAAAAAAAAAAAAAAAAAAAGGGAGAAATAAGAGAGAGAGAGAGAGAGAAATTACAATCCACAAAGCCGGTCCAACGGATGGATAATTTATGAATACCCCTGATTAAACGAAAAAAAAAAGCAGACGACACTCAACATAGTTACAGATATCCATTCGACTGTTCCCACCCAGCCGCAAGCCTCCATCCCATAACATGAACGATAACCATAGGAGAGACAACCAGCCCCTTGCCCTCCCGCCCCACGTACCCATATGAAAGAATCCTGGAAAGCCGCGGGACGAACACGGCCAAACAACGCGGAGCCTCGTACATGTATACAATGAGCAAGCGATGGAAAAAGAAAAGAAAAGAAGCACCAGCCTGCATAGGTCGTACACTCAGTTTAAAGTATCTAAAGACTCTTTTGCTCGGTTCTGCAATGTCATATCAGCGGGTCTACCTGCTTTCTGTTTAGAGGCATAGTAACCAGCTATTCTACACTCTGAATGGATGCCACTGTTGGGCGAGTGGGAATAGACTTACGGAGAATAGTAAAGCTGCCATATTACTGCAGAAAAAGAACACTCGTGTAAGAAGTGAATTTGGATGAATATTTATATAGAGAGAGAATAGATGTGCCGGCACTTGGGTATTTGTACAAATATGCAGTCATGTATATGAATGGTTTATTCGAACAGCTGTATCAATTATCGGTCCCTGTGCTGACCTCTGTAAGAAAGATCAATAGAAACAGAGAATTAGGAGGGGAAACAGACGGAGAATAAGAAATCGCCCACCTTACTTTAAAAAAGAAAAAGAAATTATATGGAAAACGCCAAGGGAATCGAGGGCAAAGGGAAATGATATAAAATGCCGCTTTAAGATGAGACCTGTACATCTGGAAAGGAAAATGAGTGGAGAGACAAACACCGTCTTTCTTAATAACCAAGATGTGGAAAGTGGAAAAGTCAGATAATTATTTAAACGCCGTCTAAATAGAGATCTGGATTTGAGGATCGTGAGATATATCGATGCAGGCGGTGCAGGTGGTCCAGCCACCTGATAACGCCGAGAGAAAAGACGAGATGAGATGAGAGGGAAGGAGATAAAAAGACAGAAAAACAGGAGCCGTGACCCTAGACGCCGCCGCTATGATGAAAAGATGGAAAAGAAAATGGGAATTCATAGTCGTGACAAGAAGCCAGCAGAGGTAAGATGAAAATTAGGTCAAGAACGATATCTTTCTGGAAGAAGTTGTGACAAAGCCCCAGTCAACAGCAGATTGGACTTGGTGTAAAAGCGGCAGTTGTTGGTTGGTTGGATATATCGTATACTTAATCGTCATCGTCATCGTAATCTTCAGCGCTGAAGTCGCTGCTGCTGTCATTATCGGAATCTTCGTCATCTCCATCGCTTTCATCATCTTCATCGCCTTCATCATCTCCATCATCTTCATCATTTCCATCGTCGTTGTCTTTGTCAACAGCTTGCTCATCCTCCTCCCCATCACCGCTGTCTTCAACCTGTTTAAAGTTAGGATTCTCATACTGATGTCGCGCATCAGCCTGCATGGCCCCATTGAAATTACCACCGCCACTGCCATTAGCCGCCGCCATGTTGTCCAGAGCTTGTGCGCTAGAAGCCCTAGCCTTCAGTTTAAAACCAACAACATGACCACCCACATCACGTCTAACAGCGCCATTAGCACCGTTAGCAATCGCCAGCACCTCATCCCTGCTCCCCTGAATCTCAAAAGCGACACCCCCCAGCATTCGGCGCTTGCGCGACCCGCCACGGTAACGGCGGATCACGCTCGCGCTGGGGGCAGGATGCTCCTCTTCGTCCAGCTCGCTAGCGTCTGCGGATCGCTTGCTCGTCACGCTGTTGGCCGAAGAGGAGCAGGATGGTAAGGGGCTGTTGCTGTTGCTGTTGCTGGTGCTGGTGCTGGTGTTGCTTCTGATTTTGCTTCTGTTGGCAAGCAGTGTATTGAGGGCGCCTGTGATGTTGGGGCCGTACTTGCCGACCAGCGTGCGGATGGATTCATCTTTTGCGGCCATGGGGTGCCCGAAGATGGTTATCATCCAGTGCATATCTGCGTGGTCGGGTTTCGGGCTTTGGATGGGTTCCTGTTCAGAGATGCCGTTGGCGGCTGCTGCGGCTGCGTGGGCGGGGTTTCGTGCCTGGCTGCAGGTTTCATTGTTGGGCTCAACAGCTTTTTCCCTGGCAGATTCTTTGGATTTGGATTCGCAATAGATGCGATCGGCTCCCTTCAGTTGGTCTGGGAGGTTTGGGAGGCCCAGTGTGGGGGCCCTTTCAGACTCCCGCACGGAGAAAAAATGTTTAGAGTTCTGCATGGGGGCGAAGAGAAAATGGGGGGGGGGGGGGGGGGGGAAGGGAGCAATGTTAGCGTGTAGCTCATAGGTACAGAGTATGGATGATAGGTGCTATTGGTATGGGAATCACATACATGATAACCAAGATGTATCACCTCTCGATCTGGGTCGTCCGGGGAAAAGTAGTCCTTGAATCGTTGGACTCCGCCCACTGAGTAGACGAGCACATCCATGCCATAGGACTGGCAGAAGGCCTGGAGCTCCAAAGCTCCTCCCCAGTAAGAATTCCCAGCCATTCTCCGGAGCTCCGAGTGGAATGCAGCCTTTTGACCCCTTTTGGTAGCAGGTCTGCCTATGCCAGTAAACTTCTGGCGGGCTGCCTCAGAGGCGTCTCTTTTGGGAGCTCGACGCTCCCCCCCGGCGTCTGTAGAGAATTCTTCGAAATAAGCGGAGGACTTGCGCATCTGATCAACCAGGCGTTGTCGGATTTCAGCGTACTGCTCGAAATCGCCGTACAGTTGATCGGAGATGGAGTAGAAAAGGCAATTTCCTGGCCAATTAACATATGAATAGCTTGTTTTGATTTCCTCTTCTTTGGCTCTTCACAACGTATATATATATATATAATTCTGGCGAACAGGAAGGGGTCTTACCGTCACCGACGACAGGTTTAGCATACAACTGGAAGTAATCCAGGCATTCTAGCTCGAGTGAAGACATCCCTGGGTCTTGGGACAGTTTCGTGGTTTTTTCCGGGGTGCTCTCGTCCTGCAGGGTCGTCCTGGTACAAGCAGGACTCTGGGTAGTTTTGCCTCTGGAGAGGATTGGGACGACTCTAGGATTGAGAGGTGAGAGGGGTGGAGAGGGTAGAGGAGACAGGAGAGGTGAGAGGGGCGGAAGGTTAGCCATGGTTGCGGAGGATCTGCTTTTGAACACTTCATCTGGGACAGGGGGAGTTTTTTGTTTTGTATCTAGGGGGGGGGAGTGGGTAAGCAAGTATATTTGCTGTTTGGATCAAAAGCTGTGGTGACTTGAGTTAGGTGATGGCAAGAAGATGATAGATATAGATGAATTTTCTGTAAATATAGGAGGTTTTAGAAGTGAGGGAGTTGCTATGATATAAGTGGGCCAGCAAAGACATATGCAAGTGTGAGGTGACGAGATCTCCAACACTTTTTAACTTGAGAAAGCTACTTCAATGAATCCTTCTCTCAACATAAAACAGCAATAGGGAGACAGAGCATGAAGCAGAAGCCCTTTACCAGCTCAATGTTGTGGTGTTGCATGTTGAGGTGCTGAGATTGAGTGGAGAGGTTTCCAGGAAGTTGAAATGAAGTTGAAGCAGTTGAATAATGGCAAACAGTGCAAACCAGAGACGCCTGATTTCCCCGGAGAAGGAATAGACGAGGAGGGCTAGGCCTTATTGGGCTTAACCATCTCGGCTGCAAGTGAGTGCTTCGTCAAGCTGAGATAAGAAACTAAACAGAGTTGATTCATGGGAGAGAAGAGGAGAGTGAAAGGAAGAGAGAGAGGGAGAGAGAGGGAGAGGGGGGGGGGCCAAGGGGAATGGAATGAAAGATAATATCGCGGAGAGCTAGAGGCTGAGAG
>NW_015440951.1:564324-594013 GCF_000150705.2 Paracoccidioides lutzii | reverse complement strand
AAGCCGAAGAAAAGGGGGGGTGCTTGAAACAAAAAACAGGGGGCACTCCCCCTACAAAGACAACACGGGCCCGTGGCAGGGAGCATCCGGGCGGTGCCAATAACCAAGCCGTCCTAAGCGCACGAATAGTACGAACACCCACTTACTCAGGGGGAGGGGGGAGGATATCTCATTAAACCCATTTACTCTCTCTATTTTCCCTATTTCTCATGTTTCCTGGCTGCTGTTGCTATCCCTTTACTATCTCTATTCCCGGTTGAAAGTGCCCGTGGAAGAGTTTAGTGTAGACTTTTACGATCCCATGACAGCAACGTAACTGACTCCTGAATTAATCAACCAACCAACCATCTTAGATTGTAATTAACTTGTCTGTTAGATCTGATGGAATGCTGCACTTTGCTTGCCATCTGGTTTACAAATAACAATTTCATAGATAGACGACACACAGCCAACCTGTTATTTTGCAGCCACCAGCCAAGTGTGGATATCCTCACAGCGAATACGGGACCCACTCGACGCCCGCAAGCCGGCGATAACCCGAAAGCTCGATGCAAGGAAGAATCTCCACACGGAGCCTCCGCAAAAGATTGATGAAGATATATGAAACTGCTCCCTCCCACTGCAATTAAATATATATATATATAGAGATAGATAGATATATATAAATAATGCATGGAGCTTCCTCCATCGTCCCTTGACTGGCATTCCCTACCTAATACCAACCACCCACACGACAAGTCCCCTCTTCCACCCCCCTATACCGCCAATGGCCCCAAACAAGATCGTCGTCGTCGGGTAAGCGTGAGCCTTGCGCTGCAAAAGATTCCGTGGAACAAACTCATCACACCCCTTAAACCAGGCTGTAAATTGGGTTAAGTTACTGACATGTAACTAACCCAGAGGCGGAGTCACAGGACTGACCACTGCCGTCCTGCTGTCGAGAGATCCGGCCAACCAGGTCACCGTCGCGGCAAAGCATATGCCGGGCGACTATGACATCGAGTACTGTTCGCCGTGGGCGGGTGCAAATTATCTTCCGTGAGTCATGTCATGTCTAGAGGATATTTCGTCTACGCGCCGCTTCCATTCCTAACCATTAAATAAAATTTGCAATTTGCTCGGGTTTTTTTTTTTTTTTTTTTTTTTTTTTTGATTCTTAGTTAACTATCTGCAGCAGGGTGGGGGAGCCTGGCAGTGCCCATTCGCAGTGGGAACGGGACACATGGCCCGTGCTATCTGATTTGGCAAAGAATAACCCGAGGACTGGTATTCATTTTCAACGTGGGCATTTTCTTTTTATTGTTTAATTATTGAACACACACCCCCCCCCCCCCTTTTTTTTTTTTTTTTTGATGTTGTGTGTGGAAGAACTGAATCCTGACATTTTAGTTCAGGGGCGGTGATAAATACTCGTGACAAGGACGCACAATCTACTACGGGACAGTGGTTTTGTGAGCTCTCAAAGTCGGATCCCTGGTTTAAAGATGTCGTTCCAGATGTTCGTCGTTACTCTCTTTCTTTTATTTGTAACGGCCCTTTTTCCTTCTTTATGGGGGAGATCAACAACCGTTGACACCCGCAAATATCTCACATCGCTTGTAATAACAGTTCCGACGGCTCCCCGAGGAGGAATTACCCCCCGGAGTAGACGCTGCAACCTCCTTCACCTCCGTCTGCATCAATACTGGCATCTACCTCCCATGGCTCGTCTCCGAGTGTCTCGCAAACAGTGTCGTCTTCAAACGAGCCGCCTTCAAACACATCGTCGATGCCGCGTTCGCGCATCACTCGGGTCAGAAGGCTGATCTCGTCGTCAACTGTACGGGCCTCTCATCGCGAAAGCTGGGCGGAGTTGAGGATCACCAGCTGTACCCTGCCCGCGGGCAGATTGTGGTTGTCCGGAATACTTCGGGGCTTATGGCATCGCTTTCCGGATCGGATGACGGGGACGATGAGGTTTGTTATATGATGACGCGGGCGGCTGGTTGGTGGCATACTTCCCTTCCTCCTTTTATCGTTACCCCCTTAATATATGACCTGAACACCCGTCCCCCAGGGGTGCCCGTTTGGGTGAGATTTCTTCAAGCAAAACTTTCTAACACCTTTTTTCCAGGCGGCGGCACAATCCTCGGCGGCTCCTATCAAAAGCACAACTGGGAAAGCCAACCTGACCCTTCCCTCGCCGTGCGCATCATGAAACGATGCGTGGAACTCTGCCCGGATCTCGTGGGGAAGGATGGAAATGGCAAGCAGCGGGGTATCGAGGGACTGGATATCATCCGTCATGGCGTTGGGTTGCGCCCGCTGCGGGAAGGAGGCGTGAGGCTGGAGGCGGAGAGGATTGGCGGGGTACCTGTCGTTCATAACTATGGGCATGGTGGGTTTGGGTATCAGGCTTCGTGGGGGTGTTCGATGGCTGCAGAGAGGGTGGTTAGGGAGGTGCTGGAGAAGGGGAAGGGGAAGGCTCTGTTGTAGACCATTGAGGGTCCTTATTTCTTCATGTAATATTTTTCTTTTTTGGATTGGGGATTGTATTTGGTGGCAGATGTCAATATACGGCATTCGTGATATTTTGCAATTTGATTCTTGCATCCAATTGAACAGGAGAATGGGGCAACCCTTGGAAATGGAACTTCATAACATACATCTCCTTTCCAGGTTCAGATTTGCTTCAAACTCGAGAATCTTGAATAAATGACTGGAACGAAGCCTCGTCTGCGGGAAGTATATAGCCTCACCCTTGAATCTGACAATGATATTATAAAACGAGGGCATCAATATCATAATCGTAATTTGGCGTTCCTGTTGGAGCTTTCCAAACATGTTTATCCCAATTCTCGCTCTCAAGGATCTTGTAGTTAACTACAGCGTCTGCTGCGAGATTATTTCTGCCAGAGCTAGTTATTTCAAAATGATGTGAATAAGTTTTCTGCCCGTCTGATGCCGAAATACTCCGTTTGATCTCTTTATATTTCTCAATATACTTCTCTAGAAGGTATACTCTTTGGTAATTTGTGAGAGCTGAGCAGAAAGGAACCCTCCAAGTTCAAGAATTACCTGGGTATATAGGTACCCCCAAACCCGACCCCTAAACCTAACCCGCCGTTGTGGTGATAAGATATGACATCCTGAATCGCACGAATATATCGGGGTTCGAAAATAAGGCAATGCTTAGTCTTCAACATTGGGAGCCGTAGGCTTGTTGCATCTTCATATCTACTAATTAACAATATTTTCATAAGGATCAGATAAAGCTATATGGAGGAAAGTCAGTGAGTTGTTGAGCTTTTGTGCTTCCGCTCTCCGACGCGCATGTATTTAACGACGCTTATACGTGTATATAAATATATATGTATTATACGCGCTCCGTGCTGAACTGAGCTCAATTGGAATCCGCCGCTGCTCCGGGAGGGTGGTGGTTGACAAGGGTGGGTCAGCCTGTGAATTAGTATTCTCGTAGAACCCCGTAACTGCTCTAGACAAATGATCCCGAAGGATGAGCTGGGAGCAAGTGGTGGGAGGGTATGTTCGTACGCCAAAGCACTACTCCGGGACCAATCTATTAGTTACGATAGTCCGAAAACCACCCACCGCCGAAATCCTACAATCATATCCAGCTCCTGACATGATAGCCCTGGACTTGTTAATTTCCGATGTTCTGCCTTATGCATACGGAGGGTTTCCTAACTACGTCGTCACCGATCACCGATATTCAGTCCGAATTTTGAGTAGTGGCGTATTTATCCATTCCTGTGCGGACATAACAATCCTCGCATCCAACAATATGAGCTGAAAGAGGGAGAATCTTGATGGATACTCAAGGATGTCCATATAAATGGGGGTTGTCATCCAAAGAAGCAATTGGGTAGTTTGATGGCACTTGGTGAGTTTCGTTTCAAGCGTGGGGCGCGATATTCATATATCATGGCCATTGTTCAGCCCAACTTGAAATAGCTCGAAATAAAAGATGATCCACCTTCTCTCGTCCGCTGCAGTGCTCGCGTGCTTCGTCAGTGATTCAATAACACTTCGACGTGCGAGAGGTATATTTCAACATGTGAGAAAATCGCGGCCGCTACGAATATTGAGATCAAGAAGAAATCGACACCCCCGTACGAGCAAGACCAGATGGAATATTGGCATAGTTGAGATGTGTAGAACTGTCACTTGAAAGCCAATCCATGTGTTGTTTTCCCTCGTCCAAGAGGATTTTTATGTTCACAAAGGTCATCGGAATGCGGAAGATTGCAGCCTCCATGTATCCTAGTGCCGAAAACCCCGGAGGAGCTGTCGATAATCGTGAAGACTCTCGGAAGGAATAAGGAGATCTTTGCGGTAAAGAGTAGCGGTAATAATCCGAACGGCAACTTCTCGAGAGTTGACGGCGGGCCTCTTATTAGCCTAAAGGATTTCAATGAGATCAAATACGACGCAGCATCAGGCACAGTAAGAATTGGCGCTGGTAACCGCTGGACCCATGTTGTCAAGACTCTCGAACCCCAAGGGGTAACCGCAGCTGGAGCTCGTATTGGACATGTTGGTGTGGGTGGATTTATTCTTGGGGGTAAGCATATCCATCCCAAAACCTACAACCGCCGTGTTCTGAAACTAAAGGCTACTTTTTGAGTTAGGTGGGTTGAATTTTTGGAGTACTCAAGTTGGCTGGTCTATGAACACAGTGGTTCAATTTGATGTTGCATTTGCAAGCGGCAAAATCGCCAAAGCATTCAGCAGTGAGAAAGTTGACATGTTCAATGTCCTCCGTGGCGGCGGGAATGCCTATGGAATCGTTACCACCTACACTTTAAAAGCACACAAAATTGGAAAAGTATGTTTGAGGCTTGATTTTGCCGAACAAAGTAGTTCTAGGACATTTCATAGCTAATAGATATCGGATAGATCTGGGGTGGGTACCTGACATTCGGCCCTGACAAGACAAATGAAGTCCTAGCTGCCATTCGAGACTTCACAGAATACTACTCCGATGATAAGGCTGCCATCATTGCATCACACGGCATAATCCCTGGCAATAAACATGGTGAATATCTTGTTGGTATGCCTATTTTATGACAGTGAAGTTGCCCCTCCCGGGACGTTTGATAAATTTACCACCATCGGCCCTTTACCCAACACCTGCAAAAAAGCAAAGTTATTGGGAGCTTATCAGTCTTCAAGATGGAAGCATTATCAGCGACCAAATATTAGACATAGCAGTTGAAGCCACCACATCTCCCCACCCTGAAGCCCTGCAAGCAATCAACAACCGCTTTGGAATCTATCGTGACAGAAAATAAGCTCGTTCCAGGCCTGCAGACCTTTCTGACCTACCAGCCAATACCCAAACGGCTCGCTCGGCATGCCCGGAAGAATGGCGGGGCCTGCTCGATCTTGACGACTCTGTTGATAGAATTTTCATGGTGATGAACAATGCGTACAATCTCATATCTGACATCCCCACGGACGGAGGGGGCAATGGCATCCCTCGTCGACGGGATCCGTAAGGATACTCTGGATGAGATTAAGAATGGGACGCTTCCTGATGGATATCTGCCGCTGTTTATGAACGATGCGTTTCACAGGATTACTTTGACCGGTTGAGACCCAGACCCCAGAAGTTGAAGCATGCAAAGAAAATGAGGGATGTGAATGATCCCAATGGCTTTTCCCGGGGTCGCACGGGCGGGTTTAAGATGTCAGGAGTGTGGATGTGGCATATTTGGGGAGCCGACACATTTTCGATAGATATAACTATCGTAATCTACCGCTGGATAAGGATAGTTAGCTGTCGACGATATGGGGCTTGTAATCAGACACCGTCATGCACAATTAAGATAATGTCCCTACCAGGCATATTTTTCATTCAAATGATTCTTGTATTCAAAGAGAATTGGCCACCAGAACTCATGTTGCAAGTCAGAGCCCTTATGCCCTTCCGTTCGGTGCTGTGGCTGACTCCGCCAAGTTGACGTTGCGATATCCCGCTGTCAGAAATTACCAGCCATCAAACCCTTGTTTTGGTAAATAGTTAACACCTGGAGTGCTTCACAAACAACTTCTTCCTAGGTTGTAACACCTCTCTTTAAACTCCGGCACATCTGTAGTTTTCTAATACCTTCTACGTATATACTATTGTTTCTGCCCTTCTTTTCACAGGGCTATTTATCTATTTTCCAGAGCAGTAAAATAAGCATCCGGCAAATCCGCAGCCAAAACAGCGGCACAAAACAAACCACTTTGTTTTTCCCTCCCCAGCCACAAATGTTACATAGTTTGTTTGAACCAAGTGACAGCACTGGGAGGAAGAACTAGAACGAAGCTTGCCCTAGGCTACAACCTTTTTTATTTTTTATTTTTTTTGTGTTTTTTTATTTTTTTATTATTTTTTTTTTTATGCTTCCATTTCCAATTTCCATTTCCCTCCTTTGCGACCCAACTTATCTTTGACGTTCTTACGATCCGTAAACGCTTTTTATCGTCATCGAGAACCCACCGCTTTGCGATATTTACAACCGCGGTAAAAGATCCATACCTGCGCAGTTTTACGAACAACAAAAGAAAACCAAACGATATCGCGACGAGTATAGAGCAGGCGCTGGAGTTTTCTTGTTGCTCTTTTCAGGCATTTCCGATTCATACAAAGAAGCAAGATGGACCTCTCCAATATCTTGTACGTCCCGCGTTCCTTCGTCTCTTCATGGGAGGGTAGAGGTTAATTGGAAAAGCAAGATGTCTTCTGCGACGCAGTTTGTCCATAGGATATAGCATGTGAAGTAAACGCTAACGGATTATGATAATTGTGAATTTTACAGCCGCATAATCAACCTGTGCGTCGGGGCCATTATGGTCTTTGGTGGAATCAGCCAGTTCTTCCCCGTAAGCATGTAAGCAGTCGACTTCCTTTCACTGAGGAGATGGGGTTTCTCTTCTTGTTCCCCAGAAGGTATTGTGGCAGAATTGCATGCGCGTGGAAACACCTGCAGTGGAACCGCAGCCCGGATAAATTTTGGCTAACAGAGCGGTTTCCGGTAAATCATTCGATGATACAGAGGCAGCGTTATTATTGGGGTTTATGTGATTCTATTTGGTTTGGGTGAGTCTTGAGTCTTCTTTACGTTTACACCTCTCCACAGGAGACCGGGACCTTAAATAAAAGCCAAAGATGGCGCTGGAAAACTGCCGCTGACTGACCCTTTCAAACTAAAAACTGTAGTCGTCGGCGCTCTGGAATTCGCCCCAAACCCCCCCTCATACCTCTCGCGCTATGCATCTTTTCTTTTCTCCTTCCTCGGACGGGGCCTGCGTAAGTTTTCATTGACACCATACACAGATACCGATGTCACATCCATGCCTTTTCTTTCCTTTCCTCCCACATCTCTAACCCTAGCCGAAAAATCTTCCAGTGTACGTGTTCATCGGCTCCATACTCATCGAGGGACATACCCTGCGCATCATTGCCGGCACCGCCGTCGGCTTCGCCGGTCTCGGATACGCTGTCTTGGAATTTGTGCCGTCGATAGAAGCACCATCCACCATGCGCGAGGCGGATGCCACATGGGGAGCTGAGCAGGTTTAGACGGGAATTTTTGTATAAAATAAGTTATGAATTATAAGGGGGATGATGTTGATGATATTTGGATTGTTGTGCTGTGTTGTACATCTGTTAGCCGTTCCGGTGGGGCATATATTGCTAGATATTCTGGCGCTTTTTTTCTGGCTGAGAGGACGGTGGAGATTGGAGAGGGGGAATTTTTTTTTTTTTTTTTTTTTTTTTAAAAAAAAAAAAAAAAAAAAAAAAACACTGGACTGCTAAATATCTTTTCCTTGGGGACAGAGAGTGGGGGAGGATAGGGGGAGGATAATGCGTGTTGCGTGTAGCATTTCCGCTATTTTACTTCTCCGAATGAGCCTCTAGTGCTGTATATTTTTGGGGTCTCTCTACTGGTTAAAATATTCCAGATTGTTAGAATGTCTTCCCTTTCTCTCACTCTCTCTCAATTTTTTGGGGCCTTGTTTTCTTTTCTTACAAGTTTTCAGGTTTCGTCAATGGCATTGTGTTGAAAACTGTAAACATACACAATTGAGGTTTTGATCTCCCAACTTCCTTTCTATTAGTGACAGGAATGCGTACTTGCTGCACCCTTAACGTTTGGAAAAGCTTTATTGCGCCGGTCAAGGATATCTATATACACATACACCAGCAGCATTGAGATCATTGAGGAAGGAATGGAAGAGACGATCGATATGCTATGTGCAATGATAACCCAGGAGGAGAAATGATATAAACGGGGAAAACTGCGACGGGTAGCTAGCTGGGTTTTATATCCAAATTCACGACACCCCGCTCTTCCATTTCTACGACAGTGGACGTCCACGAGCCGAAGAGAGGGCCTCGGTCAGCCTCTATTAATCCTTGGAAAGAATCATCCTACCGGATACGAAACGTCTCATCTCATGGATGGGATTTGGAATCAGCCTTCCACGATATCTCGCAGCCACATAGATCTCTGCTGTTAGTTATAGGACACCCCATTTGGGAAATTCAACGAAGACTGAAGACGGGAGCGGTCTTCCAAGTTTATTATGCCAGAGTACAATTCCGGCGATTCCGGCGAGTGGCATGAATAGCTGGATCCGAGATCAAAATTGTCCACGTTACGGCTTATCAAGCGGTCCTCCGTGTGAGATGATGCATGGCATTTAATTGTTATTCCGTTCTCTGCCCATCAAGAAGGCCCAGATTGGGGAGGTGTCGCTCATCCGGGCAGTTCATTCAACGACCACATCATATTTGCCGCTTAGAAACCCTCTGACGTCTTATCAGATGGAAAAGATCAACTAGTTCAACTAATCTCTCGGTTGCTTAGTTATCAGCCCAGCCAATCAGAGCGGCTGTATTGTTGATTTGCAGCCTTTGGCAGCAGCTCTGCCAATTTCCGTTGATGGCGCTAAAAGCTGGATCCAATAAGAAAAGCACCATCTGATCCGGGGGAAGAGTGTTTTTTAGGGTTTTTTTTTTTTTATATGGTTTTTTTTTTTCTTTTCTTTACTTTTTATTTTATTTTTATTTTTTATAGTTTTACCCTTTGGTCTTTTATTCTTTTGGTTATACTCCGAAAATCATCGGCAATCACACTATCGGGTTGGAAGGGGACTGACAGTGACGCAGTGTTGACAGTGATCTCATCTCATCTGATCTGATCTGATCTTATCTGGGGATTCAATCAATGTCAGGGTTGAAATTGAGGAGACATCCACGAGGGTCCTTTTTGCATAATATATTCTACGAACAGACGATGAATGGCACCGTAATAAGAGAGAACTTTAATTTTGCTCACTGCCTACGGAGAACAACCACACGAGTGAGGAGATTTGGCGGTGAACTCTGAGGTACATCCCCACCGCAGTAGTTCTCGACCACTTCGACTATTGAGGGTTCGGTACACGGATCGGTAAACGAGAAGAGCAAAGAGCAGGATAAGATTATGGACAGCTTTACAATAAAGAGAAGCAAAAAGGGGAAAGAAAAGATTGAAAAGAAAAGAAAAAAAGGTTGAGCCTTTCAAACAATGGCTTGAGAGAAAATAAGCGCAAGTCTCACACAAAGAGAGTTCCCTGAATCCCAGCAGGGTCCAATGGGAAAGGCACAAAATATAAGCAGCATCGGCAACTGGTTGCTGGCAGCTGTTTAATCCCTACCGTTTGATAAGTTAACTAGTTAGTTTAAGTTAGCTACTTAGTGAAAAGGTTCAGAACACTCTTAATGAGTCCAATCCAATCCATCAAACCTTGGTGTTCCATGATGTGGTGGTGCCTCTATCGGGGCCCATGTTAAAAGGCTTGGATATGGGGGAAAGCTATACGGAAGGGCTGTCTGAATTTATTCTTCTGGAGACCTGGAGACTCCGCACCTATCTATCCAGTCCCTAGATGCGACACCCTCTCACCGAAAGGAGAGGTCCCTCAAAAGGAAAAATCCCTGTTTGGTATAAGCAATATGTTCAGCCCTTTTAAACTCTCTCCGTGAGAGATAGGAATTCCCAAGGTTTCGAAATACATGATTTATGATTTAATGTAGCTGCGCAATCAGTATTGAAGCGTGAGTCGTGTAGTCCTTAAAATATCGCGAGTAACTAAAAATACCTAAATATCCAAGATATTGACATGACTATAAAATAATAAACACTTTTTGTTGATCATAGCCCACTTGACTGACTGTTTAGGACGCCTCCTCTCTTCTCTCCTCTCTGCACGCCCACAGCCGCCTTCCATCCTTCGACTCCTCACTCTTCGTATCCTCTTCATAAATATTACCTCCCTTCATCCTCACCCAACTAATATCATCTGTACGATCAAATTATTTTGTGTCAGCATCTCTCTTCCCCTCTAACCCCTCTCTGGCACTGGTTTATTATTTCTTTATCCCTTTCAAAGGTGGCTCCCGCCTCCGGGCTGTTTCCTGGTTGAGACCTGCACCGCCCTCAGCTCAAGAGCTTCTCCCCCAGCATCTCGTTGACAGGGTTTGCGACTTTTGTAAAACCAGGGGTATAGGGGACCGCTACACGCCCGCTCGACTGGGTCCCGAGTCTGTCTTGTGATCCACAAGCTTCCATTAGAAGAGGCACCCGTTTATCTAATCAGATCGTGATCAAACTGAAACTGGGAACTGGGCTCGGTCTGGTTGGCTGCCTGGAATTACAGCAAACAGTACTTGGTGTGCTGGTCGAGTCAAAAGCTATTTTTGTCAAATACTCGCAGATATAAACCTAGTTGTTCACGTCAATATCTGCATCCCTTCGAACAAAGCAGTCCTATACAGATTACACACCAAGTCAAATCAACCAACTTGTGTCGCTTTCCTCGGCCCTCTTAGCCTCTCTACTCTTGGCCCGTTTCTCGGAATACTCTTCTTGAACCTCGTTATTCTACCCCGAATCCGCACCGTTGGTTACGAAATCGTGTCGGGAAACTAGTATGACGGGGCTGTTGATCACTAGGCCACTTATGGAGGATACAAGATCACATTCAGAGAGCTCAGATACTCTCATGCGACATCCATCCGCAAAAGATTTGGATGCAGCGCACCAGCTGGTGTCCTCTGCGCGAGGTGAACAAGATAGCGGGGTGAGCGTCATGCCAGATAGGCAAGATATAGCGAAACCCTTGGAGAGCGTCCAGGAGGACACAAAGAACACAATGGACTCGTCGCAAAAGGGTTATCAGGGCGCTACTGAGCAGCCCCAGGACCAACCGTCGCCCGTATCTTCCAGTACAATAAATGGACCATTATTGCTGAAGTTATCTCCTAAAGCGCCGAGCAAGGAGTCTGTTTTCACGGGACATTCATGCAGGTGCGTAGGCCATTTTTGCCCTCGAGAACTCTTTCGTTTATTGTTTGTCTTTATTGAGTATACTAATAATTATTTGATTGGTAAATAGCAATTGCGGTACGAAACAAACACCGCTATGGCGGAGATCTCCCACTGGAGCCACAATTTGTAACGCTTGCGGCTTGTATCTCAAAGCAAGGAATGCTGATCGCCCGACCAACCGTTCCCGTACTCTGGCGCCTCCGTACGGCCCCAATTCCGCCCAAGCCCCTGACAAGTCACGGGGCAGCACATCACCAATTCCCAGCGATGGAGGTGATCCGCAACGGCCGGATACGTGGTCAAACTATGCCGTCAAGGAATGTATACCTTCGGGATCGTGCCCAGGCGGAGGGAGTTGCAATGGCACTGGTGGTGCAGAAGGCTGCGATGGATGTCCTGCCTATAACAATCGTGTCTACAAGTCTGCTGCTCGAAATGCCCTGGCGCTTCATACTCGAAGGACTTCCCCGCAGGCGTTAAGCCAAGCGGGCACCGGAGGTGCTGATGGTGAGGCTGGCGCGTCGAATGCGGACGGGATGACTCTACATATTGCTTGTCAGAACTGCCAGACGACAGTAACTCCTCTCTGGAGACGTGATGAGCATGGCCATCCTATTTGCAACGCTTGTGGTGAGTATTTTTTTTCTATTTGATAACGACTATTTGCTGTGGATGGGTGGTTAACGATGCGTGAACATAGGACTCTACCACAAACTCCACGGCTCCTATCGTCCACCGACGATGAAGAAGTCGATTATCAAGAGAAGGAAACGTGTAGTGCCTGCAATGCGAGAGCAATCTCCCGCTGGCGCCACGCAATCTTCAAACGGCTCCGCTTCCCCCGAAACATCTCCCGCCAACATAGCACATAACTACGACAACCAGCGCAAATTCCACAACGTCGAACAACCAAACGGCCACCAATCCCCGTATGGCCCACACTTGTATCCTCAAGCATACCGCGCCCCGCCCCCGGCCGATTTCACAGGCTACACCTCAAACCTCATTTCCCTTCCCCATCACCACCGCCCCCCACAAAGACCGTATGATACCGAAACCACCAAAACCACCACCACAACTAATGCAAAGAAACGCCCCATCTCCGAATCTTCCCTCGAAGACTCTCAACCCACCGACCACCCCACCCACCTAGCTCCCATAAACCCCCAAATTGCCTCGTCAGCCACCCATCGGTCCCGCCTAAGTTCCATCTCCTCCCTCCTCAACCACCCAGGCGATGCCCGTCATGAGGCCCGCGTTGACCCTGCGCTGTCGCTAACTCCACCGCTCCCACAACAACAGCAGCAAGCTCACACTTCCCCGCGTTCACCCACCCGTCTCAGTCCCTCTGTATCCCCGGCCCTGCCGCCCGTGGTGACCACGCCAGGTGGTAGTGGCTCTGGCGCAATGGAACATGCGGACTCGCGGGCGGAGAGGCGGGCACAACTACAACGTGAAGCTGAGGATATGCGGGAGGCGTTGAGGGCTAAGGAGAGGGAGTTGGCGTCGTTGGAGTAGAGTGTGGGGGGTTTGGGCGGTTCATGTGGTGTAGTTGTGTACAGGGTCGATGAAAGGGCCGTATCTTTAATCTTATTAATCTTAATTTTTTCCCCACCTGGGGTTTTATATTTTATATTTTATTTATTTATTTTTCTTTCCTGTAGGGTGGTTTGTGTTACACTTTTAGGAAGATATTTTATGGATATGGCCTCGGATAGGCTCGACAACTACAATTAACTGTTTACATGGGGATGGGGAGTTTCATGTTTACCTTAAACCCACCCTATTTTTCTTTTTCTTTTCTTTTTCTTCCTTTCTTTTCTTTTTTTTTTTTTTTTTTTTTTTCTTCTCTCCTCTTCTCTTCTCTCCTCTTCTTCTTTTGTTTCATTTCCCCCCCCCCTTTCCTTTTTTTTTTTATTTTTTATTTTTTATTTTTTTATTATTTTTTTATTATTTTTTTCATTTTTCCCTTTCTTTTTCCTTTTTTTCTCCCCTTTCCTTTTCTTTTATTTTTCCCCTTTCTTTTTGTTATTTATCTATTTATTATTTACTTCCACCTATCTCCTCTCAATTTCCTAATCGTCCGACACTTCTTGTCTGCGCAGGTTAAGTGGCTTGATTGACATCCGCTCATGTCCCTGTTTCCCCCCGTCCTGTTTCCAAGTTGAAATATCCAGTGAAATTGAGGTGGTAGAGTGTTTTTATTTCATTGTAAAGAGACCGTAATGAATGCCTTCTTTATATAGTCTTCCTCCCCTGTATAAATATGTAAATATCTTGTAGTGTTAATCTAGGCGGTCTACCCCTTTTTCTCACTCCCAACGCCAAGATCTTTAGATATGTCGACTCGGCGGCTCCCGTAACTAATCATGTGACTCAACTCTTGGGCGCAGAGGGTCGAAATGCAACCACCAGATGGTCTCTTTCGCATCCAACGACCATCATCACCATCTGGGTATCAGGTGTGCTATTTGAACTGGCAAGATTGAACCTTTTATTTGGTTCAATGTATAATTCGCAGATTCTTTCGTCATTGCATCTGGAATGAAGGTCATGTCAACAAACAAAATACAAGCATTCCACTTCTGTTCATAACCATAAATGCCCATCAATGAGTTATAGCGCCCTGTTCCAAGGACGCGTTGAGCTCAGCGCATCTGGGTTTCCCCCTTTAGGTGTCCACCACCACCTTGTCCTGCATGGACGGCGACTCTGATGTGACTTCCAATGCGCCGTCTCTTCAGGAGGAACGCTAACTCCCCGCTGCTGGACCCCCCGCAATCTTCGAAACCGGACAATCTATTCAATCATATCAATGACGTCGAGTCTCATAAATAAGTCAACGGGGATCCGAAGCCTCTGGCCAGTAGATTGTTTTTTTCTAAAAAAAAAAAAAAAAATCTTTCCTGCAGGGAGGGGTCTTTTGCATGACTAGCCAGTGAGTATGAGCTAGCTAATGATGTATCGAATTGCTCCGCAGAGAGTGTTTTTTAGGTTTTATTTTTGTTCATGTTGAATGAAGGTTATATTCTCCTCTTCTCTCCCTTTCCGGCTTCTCTCTTTGTTTTCTTTGAAATTTTCTTTGCATTTGGCTCTCGGCATGCCGGCCAGATATCATTTAAGTCAATGGAGAGAGACGGAGGAGGGGACCGGGAGGGAGATGAGAGATTTTGGAATTTGGGATTTATTAAAAATAACTTTCTCCGTCAATAAGAAAGTTTAGCAAGTGGTGAAGCTTAAGCTGTTGGAAGAAGCAAAGCAACAACCTAAAAAGTCCGGGGATACGAAGCGGAGTTGCACGTGATCTTCAGGCCTATGGGAAACTGGAGTTGATATTCGCTGTCCTGGATCTGAGGACGAGGAGTCTCTGTCGGGGAGTAGGCATGTGCAAAATGGGCTGAGAGCCTGCCTTGGGCATGTGTCGTTCTACCTTCTGGATTTCTTCCCCAAGCCTCTATGACTGACCGCCGCGGCATCCAACATCAAAAGGCACGGGTGATGCTGATAGTCATATGGAAATCTACATCTATGATGGATGACTCTGGAGAAGTGTTCGTGCAAAAGTGTAACATATGTGGTGCAATTATTGGCGGAGAACGTTTCAACTGGCTCAATGAATTCCGCGCTGTCTACACAGTGGGCAAGACATTTAGAGGGCGGGGTCCCAGATGGTCTCTCCCCCGTTTATCTGGCGTCGGTTTCAGATCGAGGGATGACGTGTATAACCATACGGCATCACCGCCGATTGATCCTCAGCGACGATATGACGATGAACAGAATGGTGTAGCCACATTGTCGATCAAGGACATGAGCCCTCCATTACTTCCGCCGCCACATTCGTCCGTACCTCCGCAAAGTAGCGTCGATACTCGAGGTAGCTGCCATGGTTATCTCTTTCATGACGCTTGCTGGACATTGTTGACGAAAGCACTCGCCCCGGCCGAGGTCAATGTGTGGGCTATGTACAATTTCTGCAATTCCTTCCCGTCTAGGTCCGGGTTGGTCAACTGGGGTCATGATTATGGAGGAATTTTTGACATGTATCCCAACAGTCTACCTGGGGGTACCCCCCGGCCACAAGTTCATAGAAGGATCCAGAGGACTGTTGCAAACAACTACTCCGCAGACGAGGTATTTCACGCTGACCCTCTTCGCCTTCCCTTCCTCGATTTTCTTCGGAATGGAATAGCAATGGGCAAGCAAGGCGATGGCAGTATTAGATCATCCACAGGCTTCTCTTCGATTTTCGTATCCAGAAGTTACCGGAGCAGTGACGCAGACGACTGTTTTAGCGTACTCCCTCCTGAACTCCGGCAAATAATACTTAGCCTTCTGGCAACAGCGGATGTGCTAAACCTTTTCCTGGCATCGGGGACCTTCGCGAACTCCCCACTTCTACAGAATTTCTGGGCTTCAAGGTTCTTCGGCACCTTTGAATTCTCCTCGATATTTGAAGCAAGACAAGATTCTGCCGTATCACCAGGCTCTCGCGATTGGAGATCCCTTTTCCATCTCCTTCGGAGGCATACTCACATGTTAAATTTTCAGAACCGCAAAAGGATTTGGGAGATCGTTCAGCCTCTGGCGGATAACCTCACTCTCTTTTCCACTGTGATGATTCGTGGAAATCTTCCTTCCGCACTTGATGGTAAGTTGAAATGGAAGAACGCTAGAGCCTCCATGAGAGAACTAGGCGATGACTCCTTTGCCGGCGATCGAGTGCTGTTCAGTCGCACGGCAGATATTTCGCCTGGTATTGTTGCAATCCGCGTTTCAATGATTCGTTTTGGTGATTGTAATTTCGTTACTGGGCTATGTTTCGTCGATGCTAGTGGGACGGGAATTGAAATAGGCTACACTCTTCCTGGGAATGAAACATACATCGACCTCCATGACGACGCAATGTCAGATAGTAGAAGCTGGTCCTTTTGTGGGTTCTACCTCTCCATTGGCACCAATGGGGTGCGAGCATTATCCGCAGTAAAGGCATCGGGCAACAGGTCTCCTTGGGTGGGTTTGCCTCAAAATATTCCACAAATGCGCTTGCTTTCGATTCCTAGAAACATTAGGAAGATAAAGGGAGAATTTGATGTAAGTTCATTACTTCTTGTATTCTTCTTAGTATCGCTACATCTCCGACTTTATGACTTTTGATGAAACTAAGCCATGAGCTAACATAATGTACAACAAGGGGCTGAAACTGATATCCCTAGGCATTGGGCTGCAAGAAGAATATGATCCTTCACCCTTGGAACCCATATCTCTTCGTGACTCCCTACAGTGGTTCCCAGATATCCCTCACAATGATCTATGTCTGAACGAGGAAAACTCTCACACAACCAGTTTCTTTGCAAGGCCCCTCTGCCCGACATTCTGGATATATTATGGGGGTGCTCAGGGAGCTTATCTTTCAAACGTCATCGCGTTCTCTGTCCTGGCGACCCCCGAAAGGTGCATGAGGCTCGAAATCGAGTATGATAGGGAAATCCAGGGAACCAGAATGCACACCCTTGGAGATTGCGATACGTATCTAGATTCTCGGCTCGTGGAGGATGAAAAAGTCACTTTTCGCATTGATGGACCAAATGGGGAATTTATTTCGGACGTTCGGGTTGGGAAATTTTCGGAGAAATCTAATCTTTTGAGTTGCTTGCAGGTAAGGGGTTCCTTGCACTTCTTTTCCATATTTCCTGCGATTATATCCAAATTTCTAGAAAATTATCTGCTAATAAACCCGCGCTCAAATAGATCAGAACAAATCGTGGCCGGTCGGCCACTTTTCCGGATACCAGGGCAGGCGACGTTAATTTCATTTCCCTCGTGGCAGCCACTGAAAAGAAAGAGCACAATCGCATCACTGGATTCTATGCAAAGGTCAGTTCGCAAATACATTTATCTTTCTGATCTCAAATCTCACCCATAGTTACCGCGCACTTCGACAAGACACTCTAAATATGTGTGTTGCTATTTTAGACCGTGCCCAGGTTACGGACCTTAGGGGTTATTTCGGAGCGCATCATATCCGCCCCTTTACCTCGAGATGATATATGTATCGATAGGTTTTGATAAAGAGGCACCGGGGATTCTTCTAAAATGGCGATTGGGGTATGATTTTCGACAAGCTCAGGTGTCAAAGTTCGATAGCAATCTCATACAAGGCCAGCCTTCCATGCTTGAACACATCTGCGTCCATCCAAGAAATCCGACGTGATGCCCACAATCTGATTTATCACTAATGCCGCTCATCGAGCCCAAGGGAGCTTTATTGGTAGATAAGATGCTGAGGAATTAACAGCAATAGCAAAACCTCTTACGTATGGCAACTTTCTCTTCTGCTCATCGTGTTGATTCTGCTTTGGGCTACTATGAATTATGATTTTTACTCCAAGACTACCGGAATGTGGAATGCAGTTAATATCGGTTGTTGGTACTCCGTACATTCCATGTATTTTGGATGAACATTCATGTAACCTGCAAGTGAAAATGGAACTACACATTTAACGTTCTTGATATTCAGAGTTAACTCACTCTGGAGTGAACTGGCTGTGACATTTAGTTTGACCAGCGGATTCGGACATCCTGGCGTACGGATAACCCCGTCTCAGCAACTGAAGATGCTACCTTCTGGCATGTCAGGGCTATTCCAAAGTTGGGAAAGCCGGAAGTGGATCAGCCCGGTGCCCACGCTAGTTTTGCCCGGGAATGGTCCCAACTGTGCTAACTTTAGCCCTGGTCTAAGCCTCGTTGGGCTTTTTATCATAGACGAACTTACTTTAAAGCCGTTCCGTGTCTCTCTGCAATAGTGTTCCCTGCACCGTGTATGGTGATGAGTTGCATACTCTTTCCATCATTATCGTCAGCTCCACTCCCACTATATCATTCTTGCCATGGAACTACTCCGGCAAGCATTTCCCCCGCCGCCGCTTCCGACGGCTAATTTCACTGGGAAAACAGTGATTGTGACAGGCGCAAACGGTGGTCTTGGAAAGGAGGCCGTGAAGCATTTTGTCCGCCTGGGAGCGAGAGTCATTGGAACCACACGATCAGCGGAAAAGGGAACAGCTGTTCTTGCAGAGATCAATGCCGAGACAAATCGGCCTGGACAGGTTTCAATCTGGGGACTTGACTATGGCAGTTATTTATCCGTCAGAGCATTCTGTGAACGCGTCTCGTCAGAACTTGAGCGTCTGGATGTGCTTGTCCTGAATGCAGGAGTTGCGACGCGAGTATTTGAGGTGTTCGAGGGTGACGAGAAATCAGTCACCGTGAACGTTATTAGCACATTGCTACTAGCATTGTCTATACTTCCAAAACTCCAGCAGACAGCTGAGAAGTACAACACGACCCCGTGTCTTACCGTGACGAGCTCCACGGTTCATAAGTGGGCCAAATTCCCTGAGCGCAACGCTGCAGATATATTTGCTGCTCTCAGTGCGCCAAACACAACCACCATGCACGAGCGGTAAGCTCACATTTCAAAATGCCATTCCCTTGGCGTAGTAATAGTTTAAGGTGTTCATGTTCCCCCACCATGCCAATGAAAACTTGATTAATGATGCTTTTTCTGTAAATATTTCCTATATCCGCCTGTAGCTACTTTACCAGCAAGCTCCTCCAACTTCTCGCGATTCGGGAGCTCACTTCACGTACAGCTCCCAGGTACCCGCTAGTCGTCGTCAACCTTGTTAGTCCAGGGCTTAGCGACACCGCTTTATTCCGTGAAAAAACGGGTTTCGAAGCCATTGTTCAACGTCCCTTATTTTTCCTGTTTGCCTGGAAGCCAGAGATGGGCTCTCGCACCATAGTGAATGCAGCGGTAGCTGGGCAAAAATCTCACGGTGTATTCATTAATAAATGTGAGATTGAAAAGTATGTTCAACCAGATGATTGTTATTATTATAAAATTTGTCTCTTACCACTCTCCTCTTTTCTGCTTTCTACGCAGAAGAAAACAAACACGGAAATCTAGTTTTTATACCGGGGTATAAAATGTCCTCCTCCCTGACAAACTTGGCTGACCAATTATATATAGTAAGGCTATTGCTCCCTGGATCGAAACGGACGAGGGCAAAAGGATACAGGACAGGGTTTGGGCTGAACTTCAGAACAAACTGGAGGCGATTCAACTAGGAGCTCTTTCTATGATTTAACTAATTGGCTTGAATGTTTATGAGCCTACATGACATTCTGCATTGGAGAACAAGGTGCCACTGAACAGCCCCCAATGGTTATAGGTTTGGGACATATCCCAGGACATACCGCAAATATGCAAGAGATCTGTAATAGTAGTATAATCGGAATCAAGGGCTGCGCCATGGTCTAATATCATCGTGGATTTCCAAATCCATGGGGATTTTGGTATATGAGGTATTATCTATGCAAAAAATTGGACTTAATATAGAGAGAGAAAACAGGTAACTACAAGGGACTACTAGCTATGGGACCAAGAAACAAATATTGCTTGCGAATAGACTCGAGTTGTGGGCCCTCTTTTTGCCTAACTCGAAGTCATTGGAATGTATGAAAGCACGCCGGACGTATCGCGAGCCTCCATATAATATGCATCTACCCAGTGAAAGCTACCAAGGGTGAACATGGCATTTCCCAGCTTAACCTAAAACAAATAAGAAGGATGGTCTGTATCGTATTATACCCATTCCATCCATAGAGCGGAGAAGTTCACTCGACGGATAAGCACAATTACTTGTTTCACAAGGGCCTAAGTATAACCGTCAAGGGAAAGGCGGATTTGGCGATAACTTGACAAGGAAACAATCGATGCCTCCTTTGCATGCCGTACCAGATTCATGATTTTATTCCAATCCGCGGTCATTCCCTTGGCTTGCTCTCGTTCCGCTCGGAGTTGCCACGACGACAACAACAATGCTGCTCCCTTGGCCCTTTTAATTCCCGATTGCCGCAGTGGCCCTATGGTCTTGGAAAGACTTTCTAGTGCCTTTTCGTCATCCTCAGCATCCCGTAGTCGCTTCCGAATCTTCCTTGCGATGGCGTCGGCAAGTTGGCTTTTCTGGGCGACAGCATCTTCCTCATGGAGTTGTGTGTAAAGGCTCCTGAGGGCCTTGGTATAGGTCCACATTTGGTACTTGTCCAGGTCGATCTTGCCGCGGACGAACCAGAGATCGGTCAGAAATTCTATGACCCGTTTGAGAAGCTTGATAAGTTTCCAATCATTGCTGTAGACGAGGAGTGGGATGATGCGGGAATCGCTGTGAAGGTGTTTTTTCAAGTCATCGAATTTACCGGTTTTTATTAGGGAGAAGATGTTCATATCGATGGGGTCGTTGAGTTTTGCGTACTGACATATGGTTTGGAATATAGTACTGTGGCTAAATCCGATTTGGTCACAGGCATGGGAGATTGCCAGGTACGTCGGACAGTCGTAGTGAGCCCTCCCGCCACTAAGCAAGCGTCTGTAGGTGTCTTTTTCAGACAGAAGTTTACCGTATATCTCAGTCCAGTACGGCTTGTGCATTGGACCAGTGACTGTCTTCATTTGTATACAAAGTTCGGCAAAAATGTTTGCATATCTGGTATAAAATGTGGTTTTCTGGAGGTCGATCAACCGATCTTGGAGAACTTGTGCATCAGAAGACCGGACAACTCGCAGACAGGGGGTAAAATAGAACGTTTGGTCATATGCACGTAACGTTGCACGCCATACGTCTCTGGCCATTTCTAGATCTCCGTTCTCCTGTTCAAGGTTGAGTAATCTTGCACAAGCGTCTTTGTAAATTTGCAATGCACGGGTTCCGATAGGAGATAATCTCCTTTGCGAGTTTCGCAGAACACGGTCAGCATATATAAGCCTGTCTTTGAGATCTTCCATCGTGTAATTTTCGACTGGTAGTGGAGGAGATGGGACATCTGTCACGGTAGATTGATAAGTATAACATAACGCATTCGAAGTCCTGCCTTGGGGCGGTACGGTCAATGTTTGGGAAAAAGACATCTTGTCGTTAATGGGATATCGATATATGTTTGGGGATAACAAAATTGCTGGACTGTAACACAGATGGTCCGTTTGGAGTGTTATATCGTTTTAACTGATGGTTGAAAATCGGAAATATAGCAGTAATCTTTAATGTGTAGCGTTAGAGAAACGGAATGTTTTGTTCGGCCTTATATACTTGAGCAATAGGCAATTGGCCAAAATTAGCAGATGGTTTGAATCAACAAACACAGGATAAATTGCAACACGTAATTTAATGGAAATGCTTGAAGCGGTGAGGGTATCCCATCCTTCACCGAAACGGCATCCAAGCATGTACAGGGTACGGAAAAGAACGAAATAGTTGACGAGAACAATGCGCAAACGGATTTAGCTGAACAAAGCCCGAGCGAGATCTGATTCCCGTCAAGACAGCGGCATTCTTGCCAAGTTCTTCGGGTCATTGAGAACCCAAATAGATCAAGATACAGTGAGCTGTCTGCGGCGCAGCCTGGTGTTATTCTTTCCATTCCCTTGGTTCCTTCTATGCAATATGAATTCCAACCCCGACGTTGAGAGTTCGTGGCAGATAGCGAGGGATGCAGCCATGCAGATCGTGGCGATGCCCTCATTGGTACAGATGCATCCGGCTATAGTGAATCGAATCCATTCTGTAGAACTGCAGCATTATCCCCACACAAGCCAAATATTGAAAAATGAGGGGCATTTTTCAATTGGATGGAGGCCCATGCATTGATTGAATTTTGGGAGTGCAGGCTCTTGCTGGATCAGATCCACATCTACATCAGAACCGACATAACATGGCCGAACTTGATGATGTAACATCATGTAGATCACTGGGGCCATGGAGAATATGCGCACCTATGCTTCTGTCGTCTGGGGGCTTCTGGACGTGGAGGGGTTGACAGCTTCTCCATGGCGTTGACTTAAGAAAGCACCGGCCCCAGTAGTTATGGCTAGTGCAACATGCCGGCTTTCGACCCCTTGATATAGGGGCTTGGTCCAGGGCTCGTCGCGTTCCGTGATATGACAGGGATAATGTAAAATCCACAGAAAGTTATAAAATGTACTGTAACATATCTTGAGACGTGGGGGAAATTGTTTATACACAGGGCATGTTCCTAACCTGAGAATGACTGTTTATGACTCGTGTGGTTAGTTATTTCAAGCTGTAAACGTTCAATGAAAGATTGTGACAGAAACAACCAAAAGTAATATTAACAAAAAGAATAAAGCATCACCGTCTAAACACCTAGCTCGCAATAAATTCACAAAAATCATTCCTCCATAAAACTCGTCTGTCGTTAACACCCCCACCCCAACTCCGGAAAAAAAAAAAAAAAAAAAAATACAGAATGGAAGGAAGAAAGGGAAGAGAAATAAAAAGAAAACCAAAGGTCCCAAGAGAAGAAAAACAAGTATCAATGCACTGTTACAACTCCAAAGCAGGAGTCTCCCAACGACAAACCACGCACCCCCCACCCCCTGGTGCTCCACCCCCCGGCTATGTCGGGCCGATGTTGACATCACCGGCCATCGTGCATTGCCGAAGTGGTGAGCTTCGGCACTGCTGGCGCCCATGCCTTCTGCTGGGTACCGCATCCGCCAGCCTATTGGCCTCAGTGCCATATTCCCAACGGGTGTAAGCGTACTGAGTCTCAACCCACCCATTCAGTGGAAGCCAAGGCTTGCTCGCATATAGGCAAGGGCTCGATTCGTCAATGACGGCTGTTTGCATGTCTGCATCGAGCTCGTCGTTAAGCCATGTGCCCATGTCCGTGTAGAAACGGAATGTGCGGCCGGTGATGGCCTTCATTAGATTCTCGCCGGTCAACTTCAAGTCATCCCAGTTGCCGGAGTAGAGGACTGGATCCACGAACTTCATGGCTTGGTGGAGGATCACGGCTTGTCGTCCTGTGTGCTTGGCGAAGCATGCCTTTGGCGTAGAGAGAATGATGAACAGTGACACTTCTGGAGAGGTGTGGCTGCGTTCCATCACGCGTTCTCCGAACCAGTTGAAGTGGTGGATGTTGGGATAATCGTGGGTTTGGCAAATTTGCCAATACTCTTCGTTCTTCGCTTCAGAGTAACAGTGGTACGATTGATCCATCGCGAACTGGAATTGGGCTGGAGTCGTCATTTGCTCGTATGGCGCTTCCTCACAAGTCGGATATTGCGGTGGCGAGTCCAAATATACGTCGATATTTTGCGATGGAGTGTTGTCGTTTGATGGCTTGATGTACTTGAAGTGGTCTTCGCCCACAACGGCCGGACCAGAGAGATTTCGTGGCATGATTTGGTCAACAGAATGGTGTACTGATGTGTCTTCAGTATCTTCCTTCTTTTCTTCCTCCGGACATGCGTCATCAAACTCGTTAAACCAATTGAATCTCTTCGGTTTCAGGAGACTTGAAATGTCCTTAGCAGCAATCGCCTCAACATCCTCTGGCTTCTCCAGTGGCTCCAATACGGAATCATCAAACTCGTCAGCCCAGACGAAATCTTCAACCTTAAGCAATTCTTCGATGTCGCTTAGGTCGGTAAAGACAGAATCGGTTGGTGTTGGGGATCTATCCAAGCCCAACTCTGGTACACCATCAACATCACGCGCCAAAATATCCTTTTCAACAATCCCTTCAACATTCTCTTGTTTCTCCAGTGACCCTATTGCGGAATCACCGGCCCAGACGAAATCTTGAACTTTAAGCAGTTCCTTAATGTTGCTTGGGTCGGTAACCTCAGGATCGGATGGCGTTGGGGATCTACCCAAGACCAACGCAGATACCTCTTCTACTTCTGGCACAACATCAACATCATGAACTGCAAACAACCCAAAATCATACTGGATCTGGTCTTCTAAGTACTGGTGGACTGTTGGTGGAGAACGTTCGATGTCAAACAGTTCATTCGTGTCCATTGGTTGAACATTGTCTAGGACGTTTGAACGGGGCTGGTATGTGATTTGGATGCGAATATGGTCGGTTGCGGAATCTGGCAACGTGAAAGTTCCAAAGATTGAATTGAGTGAGCTGATAGATAAAGGCACAAAATCAACAAGTGTGATGATATATGCATCCAGATCCTGGTTCCACTCAGCATAGTAACCATCGAGCGATGATGCTTCAGGCTCGCGAGATGGTGTAATGAAAGTGGCTGAAGTAAACTTAAATTTTCCGAAGGAATCCCATATGGTGGTTTTGAAGGTGTATAGAGTGGGTGGGTTTCCAATTACAGGATAAAGGGAACAAGCATCTCCATTTTTGCTACCGGATTTGATCCTCAAGGGGTAATCAACGACGCAGGAGAATGCAGGTGGTAGACATTCGAGCGCGCCGACAGCACGACTCGACAAAATGTCTGAAGCAAAGCTTCTCCAAGCTGAAAACGCCATTGCTATGCTGATTTTGTTGTTGTGCGTCGTTTGCTGTAAATCCCGATAGATAAAAGGAGAAGTGACGGAGTTAAAAGGTGGAGAAGAGGGTTTTAGGGGTTGTAAGGACTATAGGTATCAGTAACTCTGTAAAGAAAAAGCTCACAATAGAGTGTGAAGTAAAGAAACTTCGAGCTTGTTCGACCAGCAGGAGGAAATCAAAACTATCTTTGTCTCTCGCGTGCATGTGTTTAAGTCAATTGGCAACGAAGCCGTCACTGAGGACTGAACAACAGTGATTTGAGAAAACAACGACTTTCTATTATGTTAACGAAGGTAAGAAGGGAAAAGATTTGTTTGAGAGAAAGAAGAAGAGAGGAGAATAGGAGAACAAAAGGGAGTTTCTATAGCAGCAAACACTCAAAGGATGGGCTAAGGATATACCAACCACCCTGAGGCGAAACTCTCGAGAAAATATATCAGCAGGGAATTTACGCAGGAACCATTTACACATTTCCAATAAGGCTGAAATCAAATATGTTTGATCAACTAACCTCCAGTAGAATCGATCCAATTTAATGAACCCGGTAGGTAGTAACAATTAATAGAAGCGCACAAGATATCATATTCCCCCCTATTTAGATAATTCTCGAGGGATAGCCCCAATGGGAAAGACTTCAAAAATCCAACCCAGGTGGAGCAACAAATGCAGTCCGCCGCCATTCGACATGCTCCAGGCAACCAGTATATGGAGAAGAAACCATAATACCTGGAATGGACACGAACAAACATTGCGGCCAGATTGATATCTTAACTCCTCCATAGCTTTATAATATATATATATATATATTCAGAAGGCAAATTATATCGAGGAATGCAAATAAGTAAACAACGCAGTCCGAGTTCTAACAACACCTCAGAAAATGGAGAGCATCCGTGCATGATGATGATAATGTCCATAGGACTCTAATAGACCATGCAATAAGTGAGAAATTCTGCCAAAGATAATAGGTAGCCTATTACAACAAAAAAAAGAAACTTTTCATTTCTCTTCTCTCCATACAGAGGTAGAAGCTTGAAACATTTCAAACTTGCTCACAAAGGGGTTTTCCGTTTGAGAGCAATGGAAGGCATTGACAACAAAAACGGCAGAGGACATAACATCCGCTTAAGGAAGAGATATGTTAGTTTTGGGCTCCGCACTTGAGGGAATCCTTTCAGAATTCTGCTGGAACCCACACCGTGATCGTGTCATTAGATTGAAGATACGCTGTAACAAAGATGAACATGAAGTTCGAAATTGCCCAATTTGATCTAGTAAACTGCTTGTCGCGCGGCTAATCGAAGCTAATCTAAGCATTCTCAGCGGATGTCTTGGCAGTTGAGGTTGCTGGTTGATACACATGTCTATACAATACAATACACATATACATATTCCCCCCTGATTTCAACACCATTATCGACTATCTCTCCAATTAAGATAAAATATATTTCTAGGCTTTGCAAAATTTTGAAGATGTATTTCTACATAACTAACTATCTCATATTCCTACTTAGATAATTTTTTTAAGCAATTTCTCCAAAGACTTTCGATTGAAGCCCGGCAATCCCCACCCGCCCCGAAGGATGCGGTGTAATATTACTGTTCAGTATGGTAAGATACCCTCTCGTTCCGAACCCAGTTGGACGACCAGACTTCTAATTATTAATCGGTACATACGTAGATACATACACTCAATTGCGTGTTCAACTACCTCACCAATATCTTGCCAAAGGGATGTTTTATTGTAACAGATCGATTGATCACACATGCACTGTTTTCGATCCTGCAGCCGTGCAATCGGTTACTCCACCCAGCTCTACTCTTCACGGTCCCTGATTCCCCGCCCGTTCACTTCAACATTCCCCGCCAACCCCATTGCCCCACTAACAAAGCAGTCATATATCAAAAGAACCATGGCCACGGCAATGGGCAAACGCCTTGAAGGCAAAACAATTGTCGTCACGGGGGCCTCCTCCGGCATTGGTAGAAGCACAGCCAAAGAGTTTGCTAGAACATCTCCCAAAAACCTCAAGCTGATTGTCACCGCCCGAAGGATTGATGCGCTGAAGCAGCTTGCGCAGGAGATTAAGGACGAAGTCGGGGATGGCGTCAAGGTCTTCCCGGTGAAGCTGGACGTGACCAATCCGGACGAGATTAACAATTTTGTCTCGTCCTTACCTGCGGAGTTCAGGGAGATTGATGTTTTGGTTAATAATGCGTGAGTCTGCACGATAGTTCCTTTGGCTGCTGCTTTTCTTTTTCTCCTCCTACATTGGATTCTTGGAAACTAATGGTGTGATATTAAATTAAAACAGCGGCCTTGTCAGAGGAGTTGCCAAGGCTCCCGATATCAATCCTGCAGATATTGATGTCATGTTCTCCACGAACGTCACCGGCCTTATAAACATGACACAGGCAATCCTGCCAATTTTCAAAAAAAGAGACGAGGGTGGTCGGGGAGATATTATTAACATTGGAAGCATTGCTGGAAGAGAAGCATATTCCGGGGGCAGCATCTACTGCGCTACCAAAGCTGCAGTGCGAAGCTTCACAGATGCATTGAGAAAGGAGCTTGTTGCGACCAGAATCCGAGTCATTGAGATTGACCCTGGCCAAGTTGAGACGGTAAGATATAATGCATACGTGTGTCTATTAGTTTTTAGATTTTGCTTTTTGGGAATTACTCTAATGCGATTATTGTGAAAAGGAGTTCTCCGTCGTTCGATTCTACGGAGACAAAGCTAAAGCTGATGCCGTTTACGCGTGCGTATATCAATCTTCCCCCAAACCATACTCAAGTGTGCCCAATTAACAAAATGAATACTCAAGTGGCTGCGAACCTCTCACGGGAGATGACATTGCTGAAGTTGTAGTTTTTGCCGCTGGTCGTAGAGAGAACGTCGTTATTGCGGATACCCTTGTGTTCCCCCAACATCAGGTACGATAATTGGACACACCTCTCTACATGCACCTAGTGTATGAATCTGTTGACGAAGAACCATTTTATCGTGCTGACAATATCTGAAGGCGTCTCCCGGGGTGATGTACAGGAAATCATCATAAAGGGGATGGGATAAAAATGTCTGTACGTGAGGATATCTACCACCCTCCGCCGCTTCCCTGCATGAGGCAAAGACTGCCTAAAACACCCATGTGCGTAGGCTGCTAAATGTTGTATATACATGTATATAGAAGAGAAGGTGAATCATTTCATTTAGAGAATAAGATATAATGCTGTTTGGGGTCAACCAAGCGTAGGTACATAAGTTTTAGCTGATTCCTCATGTCATGTACGTAGATTCCCTGGAGAGGGTAGAGGGAGCAAGTCATCAAGTACACACCTGTAGCTTAGATGTAAAGAACTGTAAAGAGAATCTAGGTAAATCTAGAAGGTAGTGCGGGGTATATAATATATATAGGAGAAATGGAGGAGACGTCTCTCCATTCCTCAAGGGCAGATGTATTTTCTCCCTGGGTACATTTAGGTATTTAGAAAGTGATTGACGGTAAAGCTCGTTGAAACATAAGCTAGGATAAGGATAGATGGTTAAGAAAACCACAAGAATACACAAATAAGGTATCGAAAACGCCCGCCCGGCTCCTATTCACACAAGCCCGCTTCACCGTGTATCGTTGATAGAAACTAGTGGTCCGCCGTATGCAAAATTCCATAGATCCTCAAAAATAGCCGACAAAAGACACAAGGGGCATTTATCATTATAAACCGCGAGGAAACAGACTCAAAAACGCAAGAGGGAGCATTACACCTCTTCAAATAAGAATGGAGCTTGTTTCCACATACGTATATATATTCCCCCACCCAGTCACACATCTGATCAGTCTGAGCCATGCAGCTTAGACTCGATATTAATCAGGTCGGCTTCACTATCGATTTCGATAACTCTGTTTACTTCGGCGGTGTTTCTCATTAGCTCGACGGCGCCCGCATACATCATGCGCAAGGAGGGGTTGCAGTTTTCTGGAAGGTAATATAGCAGGACGTAGGGGACGGAGAGGCGGCCGGATGACTATAAGTTTTCATGAACGAGGAGAGGTTATCAGTGGCTGGATCTTGAAAGGGAGTTTTTGCCTGGGGACAGTGTGGGCAATTATCAATCACGAATAGGTCCGGATTTTCGCTGTTTGGGTATGTCTATTTTATATATAGATATTTACAGTTTTTTTTTTTTTTTTTTTTTTTTTTTTTTTTTTTTTTTTTGGGGGGGGGGGGGGGGGGGGGAAGGAGATGGCAAAAAGGTGAAGGGTGGGATGGCATTTACCAGAGTGAGCGGGTGGCTCAGGAGAATAAAACGGGGTGAAGAGTCCGGAAGTTCATCTGCAACATCTGCCATCTTGCTGTATACTTCACCGTCGACGGGGCGGACCTCTTGACTTTTCGTGTCGATCATATCTGCGGCTCACAAAGGGCCAAGAGGATTTTTGTTATCTATCTAGTTCACGACACATTTCGAGTGCATTTATATAGGCAAAAAGCAAAGGAAGAGTAAATAAATATAAACCAAGAACAAGAGAGATGTATCCTTGCTTATTTATTTTTCTTCTCTGAATGTATGAATTTCGTGTTTGCTGGTTTTCATTGGCAATAATAGAGAGACCTGACACGGGGAATTCTAAAAGGTGGGGGAATATATACAGATGATGGCCTGGGGATCCTTTGCTCTGGATGTTCCGAGTCGAAACTTGCGAAGCTTCTCTTTCGTCTCCTGCGAAAAGGAGTATAATCTGGAATCGGACTGAATGAGATAGAATGCCTATTAGCTGCTGTATGGACTTGGCTTTTGGTGCAGCACGTCGCGGGCGTGAAGAATGAAGGGTCAATTAGCTGTCTACCATTTTGTACTTGTGCAGTGCTCCGGAACACCGATAAATTCTAGGATATTTTGGAACAGTATCCTTATATCGACTAATATTTATAC
>NW_015440951.1:558662-564214 GCF_000150705.2 Paracoccidioides lutzii | reverse complement strand
TCTCAACTTACATTAGTTAGCCGCGCGTCTATTTCAATATTCGGCGCCATGAACATCCTAACCGAGGTGATTCCTTGACGCCCAGCATGTCAAAGAGCAACAGTTTGTTAAATATCAAGAGCACTTCTCGATCCAATTCTCCGGTCGAGCGCATAAGCTAAATGTTTGGTCGCGTCAACCAGTTGTTCAGACACCTCTCCCGCGCGCAACCCAATTACGTCCATCGCTCCGCTACCACAGCTTGTCGTGCGCTACGAACTCATCCGATGACATCATATACGGAGACAGCGCTGGCGAACGGCAGGAGAACCATACGCACGGCAGCATGTTTGATAATCGGTGATGAAGTCCTGGGCGGCAAGGTGGGTTCGATTTCAATGTTATGAGCATTTTCTGGATTTCCTTCATTCTGCCACCCCACACTCTGACACCCTGTCCTCCAGACCGTCGACACCAATTCCCCTTTTTTTGCAAAATATTGTTTCTCCTTGGGTATACATTTAAAGCGCGTGGAGGTCATTGCAGATGATGAAAATGAGATTATCGAAGCCGTGACGCGCATGAGTGACAAATACGACTTCGTCGTGACGAGTGGAGGGATAGGTCCAACGTCCGTATATTGAATACACGTTCCCCCCTCAATCCCTTAAACAGGTGCAATTAAACATACACAAATTCCACTCATTTATTACATACACTGTCCCGTGCAACAACACAGCCTGATTACCACGCTACACAAACATGCTGACTTTCTTGGGATGCGCGAGCGGTGATGGGAGTAGGCGCAGGGTCTAGATACCCCACCTCCCTGTCATCCCTCCATCCCTCCCAATTCCCCATAAAACAGCCATGATGACATTACCTATCAATCGATAGCAAAAGCCTTCGGACTAAAGCTCAAATTACACGAAGAGGCTCTAGCACGGATGCGCAGTCTGTCCAAGCCATCACAAGTGAATTCTGATTTCGACTGGGACAAACCCTCCCCCGTTCTCACAGCGCGACTACGCATGGTCGAAATCCCCACAGACGACAACATCCCCTTAGGGGACCAGGCCCTGTTCGTCGCCGACGATCTCTGGATGCCCATCTCCGTCGTGAACGGGAACATCTTTATCCTCCCCGGCGTTCCCAAGCTGTTCGAGCGCCTCTGCCACGCCCTCCAGCCACGGCTACGGCTCCGCCTTCCTGACCCGGAGGGGGTTGGGATTCACCGTCTCATGTTCGCGACGCCGCTGTATGAAAGTGCGGTTGCGCCGTATCTGACAGAGCTGGCGGCCAGGGTGGAACCGCGTGGTATTAAAGTGGGGAGTTACCCGCGATGGGAGAAAAAGTTCAATACGGTGACGTTGGTTGGTACGGATCTGAAGTATATGGAGAGCCTTATTCCTGAGGTGGAGGAGCAGGTGCAGGGGCGGAGGGTTATGAAGGAGGATGAGATTGATCCTCTTGAAGATGAGACGGAAAACCCCAAGTAAGATAACAAATGGTGGTGTGGTAATGCCATTAGAATATGTTGGGTGTTTTCATTTATGTTTATTATACATTGCCATATTTAAGAGACAAAAATTCAGGATATTTATCTAGACCAATTTCAAAGTTTTGGCAGGTTTAAAATGTTTTTATTGAAATAAAACCATTTTTCTCCTTTAGAGTGCTGAAGGTCTACATTCTTTCAGGCTGGTGTTGCATATTCTTTTTCATATTTGCTCAATATACTATTCTCTCAATTACAGCCCTACTTATATTTCATTTCATCTCATTTCTTTATTTTTCTCAAACCCTCACACACTTGTGGTGAAATGGCAAAAAAGTATACAATAGCGAGGCACCAGCAGCCAGGGTAAGAAGCTACCAAGAAGTCAAAAAATATCAAAAACATACGACAGCCGGGATTCGCTGGTGGTCACCCACCCAACTTCTACCTAGACCAAAAAGTCCAAAAGACAGCTAGCTACAGCTAGCAAACCCCTATCCACCCTTATATATAAACCCCCGGGCCTCTGGGGCAGGGCATCATAGCTGGCCGACGGGTAGCTTAAGTACGGCTGAGCGGACGGAAGCCCTGGTTTCAACTCCCTGGTCGTATGTGCTAGAAACTAATAGTATGGGTCATTTTGATAGCAAATAACTACCTTACCATACCTATAAAAACAAGGGCCACTGCTTTCAAATCGGTTCCCTTTTGATGATAGGTAGATCGGGACAACCGACGCCGCAGCACACGCAGTGTTCACAGTACAGTAGTATGAGTAATAGTTGCGCTTTAATTCTAGTATCACATACATCGATTTCCCCATCTCACGGTCAACTCTCAATGAAGTGCGCGGGGGTCCCAAATAAGACAAACCCGGAACGACTTAAGTACCAATCTACGTGGAATGCATGTACATACACACCCAAGCTGAAATACCAGATAATGATGACTGGATTTATCCTTCGCTCCCTTTTTGATCTTTTTAGTAATATTTTTATAACACAAGATGTCCGTATGATCACGGTGGGAAAAAGAGAGGGGGAGGGAGAAGTAGTGAATAGCTCAGTTGGGGAAGGCCAAGAGCATACATATTATGTTAGCGAAGAAAGGTAGATTCCGTTGTCTTAGAAAACAGACGTAAGGAATTGGCACCGGTAGCGATAAAGATACTGTAATAGGAGAGATGGAAAGGATAGATAGATATAGATCAAGATAAATATATGAAAATAGAATATGAAAATTTTAAGGGACAGATAGTTATGCAGAGAAGAAATTCCATACTCAATATAAAGAGATGAAACAGGCACATGATGCGTGAGAATAGAGAAAATTATCGCCATAAAATGAGAAACCAAGATGAAGAAACGAAATTGAATATTGTTTAAGTTTGATACTGATGCTAGTGGACAGAATTTCACCACACATGAAACAAAAAATAAAATAGGAAAGGCAAAACCTAAAAAGGCAGAAACAGATAACAGAAAACGAGGTAACGAAATCCGGTTTGACAGAGGTAGTTAAGAGGAAAAGAGAGAGAGAGAAGAAAATGAATAGAAGAAAATAGAAGGGAGAGGAGAAAGTGGGGAAGATACATACATATACGTAAAAGAAGGAAGAATAGAAGCTGCCAAGTTTCAAAAGCCATATGTGATACACGGCCTTTATTGAGCAGCTAGGCAGGTGTCATTTAACCGGTTATCAGGTGTTACGGATCGAGGGAGGATGGGAAGAGGAAGAGAAGAGGAGGGCAGGGAAATATAATGAAATATAATAAGTAGGCAGCAATTAACATGATAGAGCAAATGTAAGATAGGGACAGTGAAATGAAACTTATGGAAAGGAGAGACATGTCTTAGAAATGAAATAAGAAAAGGTAAGAAATAAAGAAATAAATAATTGAAATGAGGAAGAGAAAAAAAGAAAATAAAAAAGAAATTACTAGTAAATAAGCATCCAGGGGCAAACTCCGAGAAGTATAGGATGGTGGAGGAAGATAAGATAGGAAAACAACTGCAGGGAACAGGGAGAGAAATAGGAGTCGGAATGGAGGCAGGCTAGTTAAAGAGTTGATTTCGTGAAAGAAATGATAATATGGTGACAATCAAATACGAAGAGGTGGGAGGGAAAGGAATACAAGGCGATGGGGCGGGTTATTAAAAGAACACCGGAAGAATTTTTCATCGGTGTTTTCTTCTGCTTTGCTTTGCCTCTCTGGCCTGGATGCCAGGTTGCCTGCCCGTCCGTTGCTCGTGACAACCAATTGAAAGAAGTAAAAAGGTGGTACCCGGTATGGAAATGGTTCTTTTGATGAATTCAAATGTATTTTCTTTTGGTTGCTTGAGAAACCTGAGAGGAGCGGAATTGGCGGAGAAGGAAAGCAGGGGATTAGGGAGAAGGGATGTCGGTCAATGAACATGTGCAATAGTTCGGACAGCCGAAATAGTCCAAAAGGAGTTCGCATTTAGGAGGGTTGTGGTATTTTCCTCTGTGTCTTTTTCTTTTCATGCATTTTCAAGTTCATCCGCCATCATTCTATCCATCATCGATCCCTTTCCCGTTCTTTTTTCAGCCTTGATTGTCCTGTGCATTTCCTGTTTCAATTTCTTCCTCGAGCGGTGGTAAGTGATAAAATAATGTCTGTTGCCATGCCATAATAGAGAGATGATCGTTCCCCGTGTTGTTTTCATGGTTTAATAAGGAGAATGAGCTTGCCCTGAAGAAAATATTTAAAAACTCGATTTTTTTCCTACATGATGACGCATTTTCCGCAACAAGTACTGCCATGTTCACGGTCCTCTACATCCATTTTTTCAGGGGCTCGAGAGCCAAAGCCACCGCCCCCAGATGAATACGAGGACATCTCTTTATTATAGCGACGGATTTCCCGTACAATATCGTAGAAAGCGTTGTCAACATTGATACGTGATTTTGCAGAGGTTTCGATAAACTTGCATCCAAAGTCCCGGGCCAATGCTTCACCCTCTGTAGTTTTACATATACGGTTTCGTTAGCACTGCTCTTAGATATGGGACAGAGAGAGATAGAAACATAGACATAGAGGGGTGTTATTTGTAGTCCATACCTTGCTGAGATACCACACGTTCCTTCTCCAAGTCGCATTTATTGCCAACAACGATGATGGGGAAGTAGTCCTTGTCCTTGACTCGCAATATTTGTTGCTGATAAGTCATTATTTCCTCGAACGATTGTCTAGAAGTGATGGAGTAGACCAGCAAGAAGCCTTCGCCTGTGCGCATGTATTGTTCTCGCATTGCTGAGTATTCCTCCTGTCCGGCTGTGTCGAGGACGTCGAGCAATGCCACCTCATCGTCGATAACACATTGCTTCCGGTAAGAATCTGTTCACGTCACAATTGGATTTTTTAAGCTATCTAAACATGGCTGAATGTTGAAAGGAAAGGGAGGGAGGGAGAATGAGAGCTGCACACCTTCGATTGTTGGATCGTATTCATCAACAAAGTGACTCTGGATCAATTGGATGGTCAAGCAGGATTTGCCAACACCGCCACCACCAACCACTACCAACTTGTATTCTCGAAGAAACTAGCGGTTGAAACAATCAATGGGTCAATTAGTAAAATATATCCAGAACTTGTGGGTGCTTTTGCTATTTTACCCCGTCCCATTCTCGAGATTGGGACATTGGGACGCATGGAGGTTGATGGAAATGGGTATGCAAATGGGGACGCAAATTGGAGTGGAAGTGGCAATAAAAGGGTCCAAGTCGCTCACCTTTGATGCCATGATGATTGAATTGGTTGGCTGTTTATGGTTTATTTTTGTGTAAGATGGGAAGCGAAATTCGATTGGGGAAAAAGGGTTTCGATAACCGTCAAAAGTTTCGTGCGAAGAGCGAGAGGAGGGTGTCAATTGCAGCACTCTGAGGGGATGAGGTTTGGTAAGGTTTTTGTGAGGAGAAATCTGCGCCAAAAATATATTCAACCACACTACACTTAGGGGCGAACAAGTGTTGCTGAAACCACAAACAACCACTACCAGGAACCCAACCCAGGTTTGGATCAGGGAGGTTGGTTGAAGCAGGGCGAAATTCGACC
>NW_015440951.1:406676-558509 GCF_000150705.2 Paracoccidioides lutzii | reverse complement strand
AATGGGGGTTCGGAGATGGAGATGGAGATGGAGATGGAGATGAAATGATGCAGGTGAATGGAGAATGAAGAATGGACGGAGCAATTTAATTATTTAGGGCGACTTTGGCTGGAGGTGGGGATGGATTGGCGGCTACAGTGGGCGGTGGGCGGTGGGCGGTGGGCACTGACACAATGGGCAGTGGATAGTGGAGAATGGGCACTGAGGAATGGAAAATCATCACTATCATTTAGTTAAAGGGGGCAGATCATCAACCTCAAATGAATGAATGGAATGTGAATTGGGACTTGAAATATTGAATATCACTCAATAACTGTCTAACCGTCTTTTTACACTTCTTTTGACACGACAGATGACAAGGATCCTCAGGTAACTGCTATTGACAATATTGATATTTTACTGCTTTGGCTTTGGACATCCATGGTTGAAGATGGAGCCGAGGTAGTAGTTAGGCATGGATGTGCAAGGTTACCCTCTGTCACTTGAGTTTTACTTGAGTTTTACTTGAGTTTGCACCACTTTTGTCACTTGTCCTGGGGTACCATAACCCACTTGAAGAAGTATCCTGACATTTGAAATGCTCTAATTCCACCACTTCCTCCAACCACTATTCTTCATTATCTTATTCTCTGCTTCATATATATATAATAAAGTCCCTTCAATCCACGAATCCAACCAGCCATACGGAGTACAAATACCCCCAACTCCCCCGCTGTGATTGATCCTCCTTTCCCTCCCGTCACAAACCCCCTGCGATCCATTCCCACCAAACGATCTTCAGCGATTCGTGGCTCTCATCGGCGCCATCACAATGGCTAAAATGAAGACCACAGTTTGCAAGTTGCTGGCTTGAGCCCTTCAATCCTTTTCAAAACCTTTCCCCATCCTCAAAAATGTGAATAATGGCCCGTCCACCAACCCTGTACTCCGCAGTCTGCATGGTCCTTCAACCTGCCTCCATTGAATCCAAACCAATCCTATGGCGTTGCAGAATTGACCGCTCCTAATGCAGACACGCTCTTTAGGCCATAAGCCAAAGGGTGCTAACTAACTTTTAACTATACTAGCCTCTGTTTCTTGAACCCGCATATCCCTGCTATCGTCTATCCTGTCGCTATCTGATAAGAGGGTGATGTTTACGAAAACTTCCCCTCAAGGCGCTACCAAGAAGTCGATGGTCGAAAAGGAGAAATCCTGGATATCTAAAAGAAAACCACACCAATGGCACCACTGTCAGCTTTCCCTCCTTAGTCCAAGGTGCCATTGTTGTTCCAAACCCAACTTCGAAGTGGAGACTGGCTCTTAATTTGTCCATTGCTTCTCCTGAGCTCCTCTCCGATCACTCCCAAAGGTTTTTGGTGGATAAACCTAAAAAAGGAGGTCATCCTTTTGACGAACCATCTTTATACATTAGATGCTATTTTCCGCTCATATATCTTGCTGGTCTATTTTCCTAATTTGCACCAGCATCCTTGATGGAATGATAATGTCAACTGTCATCCAAAAAATTAAAAAAAAATTAAAAAAAATAAAAAAAAAGTGTCGAGTTCAGGCCAGCGGAAGGGCTAGCTAAGTCAACACGAACAGTGTTACATCCAAACGCGGACAAAAGACGGCTTTCTAGTTGCTCTGTTTATCTGGTTCCTGATTTCCAAAAGTCCTGTCTTGTTGACCAATTAGCATTTTGCTAAAGAGGCACCTGTGTGCTTCAAAGGAGGAATCCTGGGAGCAGGCAAACTCAATATGTATTATGCACCCTTTTCTTCAACAAGTTTGGCAACCCCTTTCTTCTTTTTCATGGGAGCACCGTTGGTGCTTGCACTCGCGCTCGCTGGCCGGGGCAAGTTACGGATTTTGGTTAACCGTCGGCGATAATAATGAATATCATTAAAAAGAGGCCTGGCAAAGGGGAAAAAGTCCCACTTAAGAGCAGTTACAATATTCAACATGGAAAAGTTTGTGAAGGTGAAAAAATACTTTATGTAGCCGCCTTTCACAAGGGCACCGTCAATGCTTATGATCATTCGTCAATTACAGACATCCATGCATCCATCAACTCTGCTGAATCATTGGGAAGAAAAAGACATGCGGTTCGCTGGCCCATGTGTGTCTGTCAAAAGTCTCGAAGCGCCAACGCTGTCCCCTCCCTCCACCCTTCAACCTACCTCAACATGATTAACATCCCGGAGATGTCTGCACATGGAATACACGCAATCGAAATCGGCGTTATTGCCAGTCATGACAATTGGATACGTCTTAGAACACAGGTTAGGTTACAAAAATAAAATAAAAGGCAAAACATGGCTTAAGGCATCGTGATCGAACGAACCAGCCCTGGAGGACAGCCTTGCGACCTAATTATAGGCTTCTATGACAGGATTCACAAGATTGGCGGAGTAATTTTCTGTCAGAACTTTCCCAGTTACCTTGCTTTTTACATGCCTCAATTTATTTTTCATTTTATTATTATTATTATTATTATTTTCTTAGTTGACAATTTTACCCCGCGAAACTTGATGCTGGAATCCGCCGGGTCTCGCCATCTCAATGGTCTAGCACTATTTTAGATCAACCACAGTTTGATTCGATTATCAATCTAATGACACCAATACCAGGGACTCATAAAGCAATATCGACTACTAAATCATCAAAAAGGAAAGAATAGAGAGGGGACAAGAAGAACGAAGGTTATATCCAACAATTTGATCACTTTCTTTGTCAGACTGTCACTGTCAGACATGCGATTCTGAACATTGTTACAGCATCACGACAGTCCTCGATGAAAGAGAAGCAGACATCCCATCTGGAATGCCCACAATCTTCGTCCTGCGAAACCCACATCGCCTGTCAGTCACCTGATTTAGTTACTCAATGAGGGGCGGAAATTTCGTCTGATTGGACATGTTGCCTTCTCTTGCATGGGAATTCAAAACATAGCATCAATCATGAGCCCTAGAAGCTTTGGCTAGGGATAATTGGATTCTATGTGCAGGACAAGCAAAAATCCCCTCGATGCAAGCAAAGCGTTTCGCAAATTGCCAATGATGCCAACGACTTGATCGGAATTAACAGGTCCAAACTGTCTATTTGCTTCCGTTGTTTTGTGAGAGCTGCTTGGGATTTTGAGAAATCCACAGGGCTTGATGAAGGCCTCTTCATACAATGGCCCAAACCCTTGACTTAGCTAGTACCAGGTCTCCGGAATAAGTTGTCCATACTGGCTAGCTTGATGCAATCCAAGGTAGAGCGGATGGATTACCACCAATCACCCGTCAGCCTTGAGTATCGAAGACAGACTTTCAACCCCTTTTCTTTCCTGGTTCTTGTTACCTCATCTCAAAACTATAGTTAGAGTTGGCTGATTATTTAAGAAAATCTCATTCCCTTTCCCCTTCTCTCTAATTTGGGTTAATCAGACCATCCAAGCAGGTGCAGATTTAGGCACAGATTTCCCAGTGTCCCTCTTCAGTTGGATTTGGGGTTTTATGATACTACCTTGGGCTCAATCTCTAGCTGGGGGACAGGCAGTGTCTCAACTTCTTCCTGGCCTATCATACGTCCCCTGAGATCATCTTCCATTATCAGCTGTGCTGAGCAGCATATATGGCACTCCCTCGGTTTCCCCCGCCGCTCCTTGAAATAAACAGAGTGGCATCTAGAGTTGATTTTGGAATGATGTCAGGGACGATAGTGTCATATTCCTTTTCGAAATTTTCAGCACAGACTTTGCGCGTCCGTGTAATATGTTCAAACGCCGTTATTCCCGAGATCGGGTTGCATCCATCTCGGGAATACGCCCGGAACTACGTCACGTTTTGAATGCGAAAACCACCCTTGTGGGACAGGGACAAGGCGGTGGGTCACTTATGAGAAACCATGCATACACTACATGTAGGCATATCATATAAATCACACATGGGGTTGTGGTTGAACAATTATGCTCTGTAATGATCCATCAGTACATGGAAACCTCACTATCCAGACTTCTGGTTATACATTTAATGAACAGCTTGCATATCAGAACCCAGATACAATTTCGCATTTATTACAGCGTCCTCCTGCTGGCTATTATATCAAGGGTCCTTCCAGTAATCTCTGATAATCCCCTGCTATCACCGAGCAGCCATGACATGAACGAATGATACCAACACCCAATCTTTGTCGTCGTTCCACATCCGTCGATGTAACACCTTATTTTTCAGAAAGGTAGTGCACCAGCATATGAAATAGAACCAATATCGAATATTCCACATCACACACGCCTTTTTTTCCTGTGGCCGTTTTAAAATAGGAAGCCGAAAAACAAAAGGAGGGGGGGGGAGGGGGGGGAAACCCAATATCCTGTTCGCAGAAACCATTCGAATGTCGAAAAGAGGCGGCAGAGGTATACATCCCCTTTTCCATCACACGCTATTTAAACATGGTTCCCACCCTTGCAGTTGTCTTACTACATTCATGCCACATGTGCACCTTTCTCTGATTTATAGATATAGCAACGGTGATCTATCGGATCCCTCTCTTGCCTCGTGCTTGCGTGTGTGCGGAGTAAACCGACAAAAAAAGTAAAATAAAATAAAATAAAATAAAATAAAAGGGCTGAAGTGGGATGAATTTGTAAAAACAGAAAAGAAAGAGGTGCGGACGTCTGGAATGCGAGAAGAAACCGTAGTTCATTTTCATCAATTCGCAGATCCCTTACCCTCTTCTCCCACTCTCCCACTCTCCCCCCTGCCTATAAGGTTCGAACGTCCTGGAAATAACAGTGATACAGAACATCAAATTGGCAGCTCTGTTGTTTGGTAGGCAGCATGTAGCATGTCTACGTTATGGATGTCATTTTTGAATGATGTATTCTGCATCCGCCCTCTTTACCTCAAGTTGCATCCGTATATCTGTATATTGAATCCATCCTCGATCCAACCCCTCTGGCAGAATCTCGATCGAACAAAGATAACTACCATGCTGATTAACTACCTTAGACACGACATATATCACACTACATACATGGGATCGAGATTGGATCTTGATTGAAATGATACCTAGAGTATAGTGAGTTGGTTAGTCAAGCGGAGAATCAATGATCCGGCCCAGCAAATTTAGCTCGCGAATCACCCGCTTATCCTTAACTAAGAGGTACATTCGTTGTAAGATCGCTATCAAGTTGGCATCGGGGACATAAGCTGATATCACCCGTGTAGTTTTGGATTGATATTAATTCACTATGGTAGTTATATTGCTAATGCGGTGGTTAAACAGTTAGCCCTGCTTGCTCCTCTCCTTTCTTCTCTTAAATTGATGTTGATGACAAGTGCCAAACCCTGTTAACTAGGGCAAAGGTAGCCACAAAACTCTAACTATCCTTCCTGAGGAGCAGTAACTAACGTAATCAATCACCTAGCGAGACAGATCACCTACCGAGACAGGTCTCACTACGCGACGCGTTCAACTACTCAATTGATCAAAATGTCAGCAACCAAAGATGACAATCCTTCATACAAGGAAGGAAGACTTATTCTAGCCATTGAAGCAATTAAAAAAGGTCAAATTTCTAGTTCTAGAGTTGCTGCCAGATTGTACAATATCTCTCATTTCACTCTTTGCCATCGACTTCATGGCCGTACAACGCGAGAGAACTCTCAGTTAAGAAATCGAAAATTGACCTCTATTGAGGAATTATCTCTTGTTCAGTGGATAATCTCCATGGATGAATGTGGCCAGCCCCCCTGAGTGAGCACCGTATGAGAAACAGCCAACCTCCTTCTTGCCAATCGAGACAACTCTACAAACTCAGAAACTGTTGGTAAATGCTGGGTTAAACGATTTATTGACCGCCATCCTGAGTTAAAAACTCAATTCTCTCAATCGTACGACCATCAATGAGCCCTATGTGAAGACCCTAAGATTATTCAAGAATGGTTCAAGCTCGTACGGAACACTATCCAGAAATATGGCATCATACAAGAGGATATATACAACTTTGATGAGACTGGGTTTCAGATGGGAGTTATTGGAACAGCCAAGGTGATTACTGGGTCAGAGAAGACTTTCCGTCCGAAGCTTGTACAGCCTGGGAATACAGAATGGGTCACTATTGTTGAGGGTGTCAATTCAACTGGCTGGTCACTGCCTCCAATGATTATCCTCAAGGGGAAGTTGCACCAAGCTTCTTGGTTTGAGAATGGGCTACCATACGACTGGAGGATTGAAACCAGTGAAAATGGATGGACAACTGATAAGCTGGGATTGATCTGGCTTAAAGAGATGTTCAATAAACATACCCAAGCTCGTACGATCGGCCAATATCGACTCTTGATCCTGGATGGACATGGCAGCCATAATGGGCCTGAATTTGATCAGTTTTGCACTCAGAACTTGATCATTCCCCTCTACATGCCAGCTCATTCTTCTCATCTCTTGCAGCCTTTGGATGTTGCCTGTTTCTCCCCCTTGAAGCAAGCATACAGGAAAGAGGTTGAGAAGAGAATGGGACTTGGCATCAATCACATTGATAAGGATGAGTTCTTGACCATCTATCCTTCTGTTTGTACAGCAGCTCTGAGTGAAAAGAATGTTCAGAGTGGATTTAAAGCTACAGGACTAGCTCTGTACGATCCAGAGCAGGTTCTTTCCTGCCTTAATACCCAGATGCATACGCCAACACCCCCAGGAACCTCACATAGTTCCCAGGCCTCCTGGGCCACTGCCACACCCCATAATGTATGACAACTGGAGCTCCAGAGTGAGAAAATCAAGAAATATCTCAAGCGTTGTACGCAGAGCCCACCCAGTCCAACCAATCAAGCTCTGGAACAGCTAGTCAAGGGATGTCAGATGGCCATGCATAGTGCTACCATTCTGGCAGTAGAAAACAAGGCGTTAAAGGCTGCAAATGCTAAACAAAAGAGAAAACGTGAGAGACATCATACGTACATAAGCCAGGGAGAGGGATTGACTGTCCAAGAAGGGGTAGATCGCGTACGAAGACACAATGAAGTGGAAAAAGGGGTGGTAGAGCAGTCTGGTGAGTGATCACAAAAGTGAGCAGCACCACAGTGCAGTGGATGTGGCATTATAGGACATACTATTCATACATGCTCCCAGCGTACGGGGAATAATTTTTAATGTAATTAGCTGGTTTTACTATTTAGTTGTGGTGATATTCAACTACAAAGATGTTGGATGGTGGAGGCCTGTCTCGGTAGGTGATCTGTCTCGCTAGGTGATTGATTACGTTAGTTAGTTAACAATGACGTAAGCTGTATACATTTCCCTTCCTGACAAAATTCGCTGGCCCTCTGAGACTCTTGAGGTGAAGCGTCTTGATATCCTTATGTGTGGTTGGCATCAACGTTTTCTAAACAAAGACAATGACAATGAGGATCGTTCTCCTTAGTTGGCAGCTAGCTAGTTAGTTAGCCCGGACGGATGCGATACTCTATGAATGGCGCGGGAAGAGCGGGGCAGCAGCAGCCCCCAGAATCTACATGTCTAGACGACTACCTTCGACTCAAGGAGGTCTTGATCATCCAGGGATATGTGACGCCCTTCCAAATAGCTTCTTGGGCCTGTGCCCCATGTGCGAACAGAGGGCCAGACGACCCCGCCCAAAGAGCATCGCGTCTGCCAGCAAACGGCGACGCCTCTCTTCACAGTCAAGACAATGAACAGCATCCCTTCGTTGTTAAGAGGCGTAGCGTTGTTTTGAACAGATCTTTCATTCCACCCACATGGCCTCCGGCGGGACCATATGCATTAGATGTGATTGCCCCAGAAGATAACTAGTTACATGTGGCATCCTGCTTATTTCAACTCTGTGGCACGGCGTGCCCATGAAGGGAACGGTCTCAAACACGGCATGTGCAAAACGAAAAAGCGGAGGAAACCTTATTAGTCAATGCAGAAGAAAATATTTCGATCAAGGGAGGCGTTGAGCAAGTGTGCTGTCGAAGATAGTGTATCGGGAATGGTTCCAGACGGGGACTTCAAAATAGCCTCGGAAAATACGATCTCGAATCCGCTCCGGCGCTCTCACCCACTGTTGCAAGTGGGCTTGAGTTTCATGCCAACCATACCAATGCTTTTCTTCGTTTCCGGCATTTCAGCTTCGGTATGACGTCTGACGCTCCACTAAGAAAAAATTATCACATGGGCCCTGCAGCTTGTCTCCGGTACATAATTAATTAGCTTTGCAACTCTGCTTTGAAGCGGTGTGCTGTTGTATTTTCTGGTTGGGCTTTTGCTTTATTTCATTTTCCCAAATCCTTTCAAACTTTGGGTCCCTACCACTATTATTAATTTAGCTTATGCACAAAAAACATCTAGATCGGAAAAGCGTTTAAATATGGGATAACGGACTGGCTGGCTCTTATTGTTTGCCAATTTGCCTTCTGCTTCCAATAGTCCAATTCATACATATATACACCTTTGTTGGACCCCAAATCGGGTGGATGTGGAGTATAAGAAAGACAGAGATTTTTCCTCAGCCAAAGTTTGACATGTTCAGAGAATTATTTTCAACTCTTTTAAATGTCATCGATTTGCTTTTACCTTTGAAGATTCAAGTTCCCCCGTTCTCCTTCAATCCGTTTTACCATCATCCTAACCTCCCAGTTCCCTTTTGATCTCAATCGTTCTCTCACATGTTCTTTTTGCCAGAGTGGGCATACATGTCTTCATGTATAATTTATAATTCTTATTTATCGGTCTAGATATCTGCCTTTGTGGTTTTCCCGAACCTTTTTGACTGCTCACATACATGACGAGGAAATCAATTCCCATGGCTACCCACCCATTCACAATTCTCATCCTTGGGGGCGGCATTGCAGGCGTTGCCGCTGCTCTTGCGCTCTCCCAAAAACTCACGCCCCTGGTCCCCGAACTAAAAATCTCCGTCTATGAACTCCGCGATATCCCGTCAACTTCTGGCGGCGCAATCAACCTCACTCCCGTCGCCCATAGACATCTCGATCAATTAGGTGTGCTGGATGAGCTTCACAAAATGGGCCCCGAAGGCGGCATTGAAGTAGACGAGATAGAAGTCTTCTCCTCGCAAAGCGGCAGAAAAATGGGGGGGGTCGATTTTGCGGGCAAGGATGGCAAGGGATACGGCGGGTACAAGGGTCGTCGGCTCATGCGCATCTGTCTTCAGCTCGCCATGATGGCCGCCCTCTCGAAACTAGAGAATGTGGAGATGGTGTTCGGCAAAAAGGTGGTGGGGGGCATCGAGACTGAAAAGCGCGTGACTATTTATTTCGAGGACGGCACTTTTGCGAGGGGGGACCTGGCATTGGGCTGTGACGGTGTGCATTCGGCTACGAGGATGAAAATCGTTGATCCCGAGAGGCGGTCGGAATATACGGGTATTTCGTTCATTCAGGCTACTATGAAAGCGGACACAATACGGTCACCCACGCACTTTAAGGTTACCGCTCTAAATAGATCGAGACATGGGGCTTTGATGACAACCTATTGCGATGCTAATAAGGAAGATATCTTTGTGGCGGCATTGGCAGAAGTTGACGAGGATCGGTTGACCTCTGAGATCTGCAAATATCAGGCAGCGGAGTCGTGGAAGACAAAAACCACTGCAATTATGATTCTGAGGGAAGATATTCGGAATCGTTTTGGAAACTCGGGAATTCCGTGCGTTCGGGAGATTGCAGACAAGTGCTGGGACTGGTTCCTATATCCAGTGTATCAAATACGTCCTGGAGGGAAATGGCATACGGCTAGGATTATGTTATTAGGGGATGCTGCCCACGCTGTACGTATTCATGTTCCCCCCCCTTTGTACAAAATTCTCTGTGCAGCGTGCTCTCAAACTAACTGGGATAATTTTATCTTTTCACAGATGCCCCCTAAGGACGAATCAGCCGCTTATGCCCTGGACGATGCCATTCTCTTCGCCCGAGTCCTGGCTCTATACATCAACGAACCTTCCTTTGAAGCCTTCAACGTCTATGAATCCCTCCGTCGCAAAATCATCGACGATGCGTATAAATCTGCCTCTGAAAACTGGTCCCATAACAAAGACAGTAGCCGTTTTGCGAACAAAGTCGAGGAATGGCTCACACCCTGGAATTTGATGCGGGAGAAAAAGAAGAATGCGACAGCGTGGATGTTTGATGCCATGACTGTGGATATTCCGGTCCCGAGGAGGTCATTTCGGTCTGTGACCCAATGATCCGATGGTATCGCGAAGAAAAGGGTGAAGGAATTAGTATGGGACCTTCCGTTTTAATAGTATGGCTTTTGTATATTCCCACTCCGTTTTTCATTTTTGTTGAGGTCTGTTATTTTGCATATAGGCGATAACAGTTGGTCAGGGATACGTCGTTCGTTGCATGGGCCTAGTCACTGATAAAACTCGTTTGCTTTTATGGATTTCCCCGCCCACCTATCCTTCTACTTGACATAATAATGTACTATATAGATTTGACTTTTCCAATACTTCTCACCCGCCAACCCCTCCTCCCCGCCTCCCCCCCTTTTTTTATTTAGAAGGTTATAGTTAAGGAGTGCTCAAATGGGTTTACTTTGCCCTCTTACGATTTATTGTTCTGTGCACTTCTAAATTCATGTGTACATACTTGTGTTGTCAGATTTATGTTCTGTTAGTAAAGAAGACATGAACACCTTCTATCACAGATCCAGAAACTTGAGCTTTACAGTTGTTTGAGAGTTTGTAACTGATATTATGGGGTTGGGGGGAAATTGTTGAAATCTTAATCCGTTGAATATCTTCCATGTACGTACATATACATGGAGCTGTATATACATGACTGCCTGGAGGTATACCATAAGAGCAGGAGAGAACCCGCATGTTATGATCACTTTTAACGGGCATCCCCGAACAAGAAGACAAAGGACAAAAGTGTCAAGGGGAAAAAAAACGATACAGCCGTTTATAAGCAATAATACTTGGGGAAGTATAGATGGGTTCAGAAACACGACAACCAAAGAAAGCGAGAAATATATTTCCTTTTCTATTTCCTTTTTAACTCCACAGCGCAAATTTCTGCATAGCAATTAACTACCTAGCAAAAAAAACACAAAAGAAGAGATATGGCGCGCAAATATTGAACAAGAACGGGAAAATTAGTTTCCATTCCTGGCTCCTGATAAAGCATTATGCGAATTGACATATCTCATTGACAGGTCTTGGTTATTGGAACGTCAAACTCATCCGTCCAAAGCAATGTAGGTACTGCCAGGTCTGATGTACGGCAAGCGTTGCTTTCGCACAAGTCTCCTATCGAAAGGACTCACTTACGTATAAGCAAGTCAGGACATCGAGATCCTGCGACCAGCGATTCTATGGCCTAGAATTGGCATTGATACATCACCACGGTTTAGCAAGGACACCAAACTAACGTATTTCATCTGCCGAGCCACGCCATTCCCCGCCTTGACAAAGCGGTGCTCCCCATTATAATGCAGGATAGACGCTCAGGATTTCAACTGCAAGGAAAGATTGAATAAAAAAGGGGGCATGATGAAACTAGATCTCCAACTGGGATTACGAAGAACTAGTCCTCCATAACCTACTTGGCAACAGGATATACCTAGAAGGTGTCCTCCTGGTATCCATTGGAAGACCAGTGCGGACTGGTGTTCTTGAAGGTCGAGAAGGGAAGAAAAGAGAGGAAGAGGCAGCCAAAAAAAAATAAATAAATAAAATAAAATAAAATAAAATAAAAATTGAAAATAAAAATAAAAATGCAAAGCTGAGAAGAAAAAAGAAGCAAGCAAATGAACGATGATAGACCTTTCTGCGACATTCTATTCTTGTCCCGGGTTCTGGGGAGGACTTGATTCTCCTGGAAATTATCGAAAATGCTTTGCAAGGATGCATTCATTACCTTCAGCTTGCCTATCCCGGGGTGTTTGCCGCTTTTGCCTTAACTTTCCCGAAGCATGGGAGGTTGGATCAGTGAACAAGGATTAGGCATCATCCGCGGGAAGTGGTTCTGGGAGATGGTTGTATATGCATGAAACCCGACGGTTTGAGAGAAAAACACAGATTATCACTCGCTCCCTCAGCCGTTGCACTCCCTGTCTAGTGCCACAGCCTTGTCTCTATTTCGTTCTTCGGTCCTTCGAGACTCGACATTTACCAAACCCTCGTTCTCAAGGGGTTTGTGGGTTATTTGCGCTTTTCCCAATGCTGTTTGTTTGCCCGGCCAATGGGAATTTTCTGAAACAGAAAAAAGAAATAAGTCATGATTCTTGAAATATGGTGGAAGTTCGCGAGAGCAAAATCATTCGTCCCAGCATCTCGTCAGCACTCTAAGCGCACAAAAAAAAAAAAAAATAAATAAATAAAAAAAAGAAATAAAAAAAGAAATAAAATATAACATAATAATATAATATAATAAAATCGTCCGCAGCAAACACGTAGCTAACGTTAACTGAAACTAGGAGATCAGCACGGCAAAGGTCCCAAGACCATGGGACAGAACAGGCTTTTTTTCTGGACTGGTCGGTACCGAAATTCTCAAGGGACGACAAGGACGAAGAAGAAGTCGGGTTTGAAATCAAACCGCCGATACCTTCTCAGTTCGTTAGCCTTGCAGATGACTGGTAAACAGGAGATGGAACACCGAAAAATTGATTATGAATCATGATGCGTTCGTTGGGTTCGGCTTGGTATCTCCGACTACGGAATAGGTGCCTGGGCTTTTTCCCCACATTGCATTGAAAAGAGAGGGAGATCGGTGCACTCGAATCCTCCTCCACCTTTCAAGTGGATGGAAAGTTCGGGTTCAAACAAGAAAAAGAAAAAAAAAAAAGAAAAAAATATGACCCAGCAAATGCCGGTTCCGATGACCTTCACTTTTGCCGAGAATCCTTTTTACCAAGAAACGAAGCGGGACCCTCATGCATGCATGCTGTTATGCGTCTCCAAGACAAACATGAAGACGAGGAGCTTGCTTCAGGTTACCAAGTTTTCAGTTTTCTATTATTGTGGTTCAGCGGTCGATACCCAAGTCTGCAATGGGCGCTTCAGGTAAGCAACTGGGTAAAGCTCAGGTCCAGAGAATGGAAAAGGGACGCAGCCAACTGAAAGCAGAGAGGGAGGGGGGTTCTGGAAGTTCTCTATTATTCTACGTCTGTTTGTCTCGTTAAATCGGTAGTGAGTGATATATCTTTGAGAGTAAGGAGGGTGAGGACAAGTCAGCCCGAGTTAGCCCAAGTTGACGACGAATCGTTCTGTGGATGTTTAAACTACGTTTTGACTATGATTCTGTCAGGGGATAAAAAGAAATCATTGAACTTTGTTGATTTGTTGGAGAAAAATTACTAGCTTTTGTTGCCTTTCGCTTAACACTCTCCTTACTTTAAAAATAGTTTATCAGTTAATATGAGAAAAGCTTATATGAAATAAGACAGTTGAGATCAGAAATTCACAATAGTAATTGGTCCTCATCTCCCGCGGCAATGATTCATTCATTCATTCATTGTATGGTACATGGATATAGGGGGGGGGGGGGAGGTTTGGTCGTCATTGGACTTTTCTCATTCAGGGACCAGGGCGGAAGGATGTGACTAATGCGAACTGAAACATCAGGATTGCAGAATGGGGGAGGATTTGAACGGCTGTACTTTTCCCAAGGCACACTTTGAAAAACATACTTTCGTTGCACCTTTCGCACATGGCTAGTCTATTCGTTTCCGCAGAGTATTCCTTGATGTTCAATATTCTCCAAGACGCATTCGAGTCCTAGTGTTGAAGTAAAGCTCGGTTAACCATTTTAACTATTCCAGTCGCAAACATTCGTCTCCAGAAATGGAAAGGAAGAGTTTCCATCACAAAAACACCCGCACGCTCAAGTGTCACAAAATAGTTTCGCCGGTGCCGTGAGGTATTTCCAGGCCAGAGAGCCGGACAGCTCAAGGTAGTGAGTGCTATGGTTATGACAAGTTGCACGCCATATAAGTTCATTCTATGTTGCAGAAATCACGGTAAATTTCCTTAGTGAGCCTCTGGTTTCATCCGTTGAGCACCTCTTAGAGGCACCGTCGCGGTCTCCCGTCAGGATCCAAAGGGAGATGAGAGCCATAATCTTCATTCAAAGAGACATATCCATTCCATCCGATAAGGTTCTGGTGAGTGATTTTCGGAGGACACCGGCCACTGGAGGATCCAGATGAAGCACTCTTTCGATTTTCAGTTTTCAATTAACTTGATGTGTCCTGCCCAAGGATGAGCTACACCGGCCGTTCAGAGACAGTTTTCTTAACTCCAGCTATCATATCCAGCTCAGTTCCACCACTTCTTTACACCCGCCAAGTCCGTGCATAGATAGAATCCTATACTCGATATTCTGCTTTATGATCTACCGTTGAGGATCGGGAAACCGTGTGGACCATTTGATTCTGTTTCTGATTCCCATGGCTTTGTGGTTTGGGGATATTAAAGAACCACCCAAAGTTGCGACTCGTGACGATATACAGGAGGACTTTTTCTGGTAGCTACTGTATTCATTTCACCAGCGGATCTCTCTTTGGAAGAATTGCCGAGCTTTGGCCGCGAGTAAATAAAGCTTTACTAGAGTGGCTAGTTTCGTAAGTGATGAATTGATGAAGTGTCCAACTCAACAAAAGCATTTTGAGTTCGAACCTAGTTATGCCAGTGTCAGACGCCGAAATAGTCTGGGACAAGATTGGAATAATACCCACTTTCTGGCCCCAAATCGTTGGGGTTGCTTGGGTCGTCACTCCAGCGGTAACTTTTAAGTTACGGCATTTAGGGGTGGAGACGGGAACCAGATTGCACGTTCACTCTCACCTCCCCGTGCCATCAGATGTTTACAGAGAGGTTGCAGGAATTATATGGTAGATGAGAGCTGCATGTGATATATATACTTTCACCAAGAATTCTTTTTGTTGGACCTGAGAAATATGGAATCCATCCATCCATGGATGGCGTCTATTTTCACTGTAAGCATATATTTTTCTGCTCAATAGGTTCGTTCCCTGACTAAGAAATGCCTCTAGTGTAAGGATATGAGGCCGATTCTCATTTTCTCTTTAATTTTTCTTCCATTCTTTTCGTTTTTAAAAAGATTCATTTCATCGGTCAATAGGGCCAGAGATGATTGGCACTTCCGGAGCAACGACAGGACAATTGGTAACAGGGAAACCCGTTTGCAGCAGACACGGAAGGGTAGGGTAGCTGGCTACTTTGCGCCCTGCTCCTCGGTGGAGATTGTCCAAAGAGAGGTAGCGCGAACCGACGTCCCACCTGTCGGGAAAGGCTCATGATTCGTCCTCCGCACACTTTCTTCGTGCATATTATACACATATACATATATATACATATATATATATATATATTATTGAGGCAATGTTGTGGACAAGATGTGGTTATACAGCTGCTGCTGCATTCCAAGTATGGGGAGTGTGTTCTCACTTCCTTTCATTAGGGAGTAGGTAGTTTTCGGGTATTTTTGGGTACTTGGGTATTTGGATACAGAGTTGTCTCCAGAATACCCCGTAACGTATTGTTATTCGTGTATGAATACGTCATCTAAATACCCAATTGATTGGCTGATACATTCTTAATACCGCCAACAACGGCGTCTGATAGGGTAAGCCCCAGCCAAGAGAGCCCCTAAAAAGCAACGGCGGTATCTGATTTTGTTCCGCCTCTTTCTTGACTGCGATGAACGGTTACAGTTTGTGGCTTGAGAGGACTTGGCTCATCATGAAAATGTTCAGCGGCTGGCAGGGGGTTTGGCCAGCCAGCACAGGTGAGTTCTGAGAAGAGCTGGCATAGTTTTGCTCATGAGCTGCACATTTCAAGGATCTGTTTTTATGCATCCGGGTTAACTGGCAAAGTAGGCTGATGAACTGCAGTGGTAAGATCACAAGCAGGAGCAGTATTAAGTGGGGATCGATCACTCCGCGCAGCGTATTTTGCTCAGGCTGAGCATATCTCAGGCAACCTGCAACAGCCAAGTGCTGGGTAAACGGCTCATAGTCTGGAGACCAAGAGTCAGGAACAATCACTCCAGAAGGCACTTTATTATTCACCAACCAAAAAAGGGCCAATGCTGGACCTTTCGCATAGCCTGCCTTTCCCAACACCAGATATGCTTGGGCGAAGAGGAAACATAGCCTGGGAAATCTTAAGAGTTGATAAATACGACCAGGCGACCAAAGAAACCGCAGAGGGAATACCAGTTACAAGCCAAATGGCTGAATCAACAACGACTGCACCAGCACGAGACAGGAAAAGCCCTCAGGAGCCCTAGCTTTCAAGGCGTGCTAGGTAGCCCCAAGAGGCCCTATGTTGGATGGAGGAGAGCAAGCCAAGTGCTGAACCTAGATAGAGGGTGATTTGCCTGCCCGAACTGGAGCATCGCCAGACTGGAGCGAGAGGAGGCAGACATGACATGTCGAGTGACAGAATGTTACAACTCTTACTTTCGGTTTTTAACTGTTTCTCTTTCTCGGAGCAGTGTTGAGGAGTGTGTTGCTTCTGAGTGTTTGTAAAAATAACCATGGTGTGCCAGAGGACAGCCCCCTGCACAATCTATCGACCCGCTTGGAGGACTTGTTTGAGGTCGATTGGTCAAAGCTGCTGCGAATGATACCGCCCAGCAGTAGATGCAAATCCACAGATACATCATAAAGTTACAGATACATAGATACAGATACCGGGAGTCCCAAATACGCAGAGGCAAGCCGGGGCCCCTACTCGAAAGTGGAGCCTGGATTGGGTCCCCCGCGCTGTCAGTGGTGCCTTGGTGACAGAGCCCAGCGCCGTTGCAGCGAGCAGCAGAGACTTGCAGCGTGCATAGAAAACGGGGAGGAGGTATTGAAATAATAATAATAATAATAATAATACGATACCGCTATCCCGTCCCTACCCTTCCAGCGTCTCCACTCGCCTCTTTTCTCCTCTTTCTCGTTTCCTCATCTCCTGGCCCAATTCTCGCTTCTAATCTTGCTCTCCCACTTCGACTTCGTCAACCTCACCACCTCCATCACCCCCACGACCGACCTGGACATCCAGCTCGTCCTGGAGTTGGAGTCGCGCCACCCTCGCATCACCACTGTGAGGACTGCGTCATAACAGCTCCTCCGTGCTGTTGAGCCTGCGACGATTGGATCCCCATAACCCTACCAGCCCGCTAAATTTTGAGAATATCCGATTATTAGCATCTCCCTCGACTCATCACGCAAATATCAAGATATCTGGGCAAACTAAATGACACCAATCTACTCGAATCTACTTGACAAGGAATATCCTTGAGGCGTATTGATCATCCGTTTTAATCGTTTCTGTTCATCCGACCTGACCAACGGTTAGTCGCCACGCAAGCCCGTCGACTTCTGTGTTTTTATTATCCACCAATTCGCATTTTGATTCTGCCAGAAAATCGATAACCGCTGCGGGTGATCAATCCCACCGAATCACTTTGGAGTTCCATTCGTTTCCGTTTGGACTGGTTTCCGTGTTGGGCTGGGTGTAATAGATACCGACGTCGTTGACCAAAAATCTCAAAAAGCTTTAAGCTTATGCAATATATCCTCCCAACACTATTCGCAGTCCGTTCGCCTGGATGCTCCAATAATCCCTTTCTGCTGCTGCAACGATGACTGATCCGGGGACTCCCGCGAAAAGGGGCGTCGAAAAGGATGATGGTCTTGGAAAGTATATGAAGAGAGTGAAGACCGTGCTCAAGGGCCGTAACAGAGCATCCGTCTCGAGTATGACCGATATCTTCGGTGAATCCAGCAAGTCTGGAGCAAAAGCTGCAGCTACGTCGTCCAGGTAAGCTCCATTACCATTTTCAACAAAGAGAAGAGGCTTGATATTGGCCTGGTGATGTTGATTTTTGTTCTCTTTGTGCTTTTAGCAGTAAGCCAGCAACAACCACTGTGCCGAAGAGTACGACTGCGGAAGCTGTTCACGTTCACCTATGGAGCACCCTTCAGCAAGAGAAAGCTCGTGCCTTGTTCGCTAAATATGGCTTGACCTTGGATCCTAGCGAATGGATGTCCAAACCCGTCGACATATGTGTGCAGAGGGTTGAAAAACCTGTCCGCATGCGAGTTCGTCGCAACTGCCACCGATGCCTTACCACTTTCGGTGCTAACAGAGTCTGCATTGGCTGCCAGCACGTACGATGCACGAAGTGCTTCCGTTATCCACCTGCGAAGGCCAAGGAGGACGAACGGGAGAAGGAGAAGGCCAAATCTGCTGCCGCTGCTGCGGCGGCAGCGGAAGTTTCTAAAAAGATTGTCCTAAAGATCCCATCGCGTACTGGTGGCCAGGATCTTGTCCACAAGCCGATCAGACAACGCGTTCGCAGGACCTGTCACTGTTGCGAAACGTTGTTCATTGGCGATGCTACAGAGTGTGAGAAATGCAAACACATTCGCTGCAAGAAGTGTCCTCGAGATCCGTAAGTCTTTGTGATATGTTGTGCAACCGGTAAGGCTTAAAGTCACTAACTTGGTATTTCTAGACCCAAGCTTCACAAGTATCCCGACGGTTATCCTGGAGATGCAGAACCTCCTGTTGAACCTCAAGAACGTGTATGGCGTAAACCTAAGCGTCGAGTAAGATGGACTTGTCACAACTGCGCCAAGCTATTTAAAAACGGCGACAAAATTTGTTCGCATTGCCAACACGATCGGTGCAAAGATTGTATCAGAGATCCGTAGGTTTTCACTTGTTTCTTCTCTATTTGCTTCTGGCTGTTCACTTTTCGTTCTAATGAATGAATTCTTCTGCAGACCCAAGAAAATCAAACCCGAACCAGATCCTGAAATTCTACGGCGGGTCGAAGAACGATTATCTAAAGTATTGATTTCATAGTGGAACCAGTTCCAGTGGTGCCGCAAACATCTTTTTGGTGTCTGCTTGAGCGTCTTCTCTGCAAAGCCCGTACTTTTCTTCAATCTCTTCATTGTCTCTACTTTTACTCTAGCGTCTTTGCTTGCACATTTTCTTCTACGACCATTTGATGATCTAACGGTACTGAGCGAAATACAACCAACAAACATCATATAACCATCATAATCAAGCAATCAAGTCAGCTCTCACGTTCTTTTCATCTTCCAGAAGCCCTTGCACTTCTACCTTTCCATCCCCTCGACTCTTACGTACTCATACCACAACCCATGTCCTTCAATTCTTAACTTTTAACCCAAATTTCTTTCCATTCGTTCAGTGGGTTGTCTCTTCATTACCCACACTACTACTGCTGCTGTCTTGAGCTCGCCCCGTCATATTATCGATTGGGCTTCATTCATGCTTGCATAGGGATACCAAGTGTGTTTCAAGTCAAAAACCCCTTTAGTTCATACGACGAACCCACCAACCACAACATATCTGAGAATATTTTCAGCATATCTTCCACTCCCAAACCAGCAAATCAACACCACACTCTGATCTCAGCAACGATTGATATTACTTTGGAGATGGCGGCGATTTTGACCCCCTCCTTCACTTTCCTCTTCTACCCTTTTTACACACCCGGTCATTTCCTGTAAGTAGGTTAAATGATACCGTTGGAATACGTTCCCTCAATACAAGCATATTCAGCTACAGCAATCTTTTTTCCCATCGAACTTTCATTTTCGACAAGACAAGAAGCGATAAGACGTATCTGGAAACTATTGAGGAAATCAATTTCCCACATTTTTGAATGCCTCCAACTAATCGCTGCCTCCATAAATATCAATGTCGCAAATCACACATAGAATCAAGTGTTTGATAAATTAGTAAACTACGCACCCGGTTGAAGCACCCGGTTGAAGGGGATCTTCATGTTTTGTTGCTTCTTATATGGGGACGTGTCTGTCCGACAGCTTGGGAACGATTAGCGACCTCTGGAAACAAACGGACGTGCTCTAACTCCTAGGCGCCAACAGGTGTAAACAGCAGTATTCAGGTATTAAAAGGATTGCTGTTTGCTTGTGTGTGTTATGGTTAATTCGGAAAAGTCGAAAAGCAAGCCATTTGGAAACCAGGGTTGCCTTCCATTAGCATGATATATTTTTTATCGCTAGCATATCCACCTTAACTAAATAAACTAAAATCTTGATAGTCCTCCGGACTTTTCGGAGTAATTCTACTGCTGACCAGTGATCTTGCAATCACGTAGAAGTATAGGGTAAGCAGAATACCGTCGGACTAGTTAGCTTAACGCCGATTTCGCTCACTTTTCTGCGGCCCATGCAACCCGACCACCGAGATGATCCGAAGTCGACGGCGGGATGAAACATATCGAGGACGCTGTTTGGTTAACAAACTATTAATTTCAGAGGTTTATCAAGACCCCCCGCGCTGGCTATTAATTCTGTATTCCTTTCTTGACGTCCCGAGTTATGAATGACGCCCTTGTCATTAGTTACTCTTTTCGCAGTATATGTTACCACAGCAATAAATAAATTGTGGTTATTCCTTTTATAGCTTTAGCTGCAGAAACGGTCTCAAGTAATAGTTCGTATTACTTATCAACCCGATTCCCCAGAGGCAGGGGTGGTGAGACTAATTCATTCCCGCGGGGTTTGTCCGAGTCTGAGAATAGAAATACATAGATCACCTGTGAAAGTTGAGACTGTGGTTGGTAGAATAAAAACGGTCAGCTCCTGAATATGTCTTGTTGACACCCACCCAGACAGGGTTTGAATGTCAGATCATCAGCAACTGAAAATACATAGAGTGATTGGTGGTACTTATAGGGCGGGGCTAGACGGTGAGCTATTCCCTGAATGCGGTTTTCCTCCCGCGGATCAATCTGCTTCGTTTTTTAGAAGCATTTGTTCGACATTAGACGGATTCTGGATCTTCTCAATTCCACCTCACTATTTTTGCGGATCTGCCGATTCTGAAGAATGGGCATCTCTGTATCCACTCCTCCCTCCCTCCCCCTTGAGATATACCCTCTAACTCCATATCTGTCGATATGTTCACCACATCACTTCGATCTCAGGTGAATAAAGATTAGAAAGAGCGTATTTCCGAGCCTGCGTTCTTCAGAGAGAACCCGATGTTGGCATGTTTATGTTTCAAAAACATCAGGTTCTGTGCTAGATAGCTGCTGCGTCTTCAGACAAGCTCAATCAATCACAGCAGACTCGGATATCCACCTTGAAAACAGTCAAAGCTCGAACGAGAACAAGGCATATTCACACCCTAATCTGTGAGCAGTGGGTGGCTTGTTTCACAGGATAACGGATTCAAACATTTTTTTAATGGACAGAGAAGCCCGCCTTGCGTACAAGTTAACATACTGTAAACCCGTGCTGCTTTTCCTTAACAAGGGCGGCTGACCTGCGACTCTGGAGTAAAAGCGCAAAGCCATGTTGCAGTAGGTTGCATCGCCAACTTGATTCAGCATTTCTTATGAGGAAATCAAGAAGAGAAACGGTCCGCTGTTTCAGCTGCACCAGCCATTCGACATTTATCGAACGCTCAGGTCTTGAGACTCGGCAAACAGGAAAGCATCCGTCTTTGAATGCTCACTTAATAATTACTGCTCTTATTATTCTAAAGGCAGCAAGGATGTGGCGTTCTAGACTCTGGAACGACTGCTGACCTGGACAACGGCTAGTTATATCTGTCCCGTCCTGAGGCGTTGTGCTTCCTTGCAGACTCGAATCAAAGCTGGACGATGATTCAGTAATATCAGGATCCATGAGTAAACTGAGGTAACTAGTTATTGGCAGATGCAACTCTGTGGAAAGTCTCTTGTTCCGTGATCAACTACTTCCTCAAAAGAATACTCCGTTAGTGACATCTGACAACTATCCTGTTGAGGTGGCTTCTAGATATTATTGACACCCTTTTCAGGTAACGTGCTATGATGAGTTTCCCCAACCAAACCAGACCTCAATGGACATTAACACCTCAACTATTGATTGATCTGCAAAAAGCTTCCCTGATCTCGTTTCCCACAGACAACGGAAGCTCCACCACAAAGCCGTTGCCAAGAGCATTAGCTTGAAGACTTATGCGCAAATCGTGCAAAATTGTCGTGGATTGTTATCAGGGCATCGAACTTGGTATTCCTTTCAGGATGCGGGGTCTCAGAGTCAACGGGAGGTCGAAATTTAGTGCCTTTTTGCCTTTTCGTCCCTTTTATTTTTCCACCTTCGATTTGAAGGTATAGTTAATGGAGCTATTGGATAAATTCCGCTGCACTGGTTGCTGGGGGTCCTTGAGGTTTCTCTTTTGTTCAACCCGTCACTCCTTTGTCTGGGCTCATGGAAGCGATGGCATATCGAGCAAGGGGATCTCCATTTTTGCCGCTTCATCCCCCCAGTTCTGGAGCAGAACACGGGGTGCGCTTCGCCGATGACCAACCTCTCGGAGCCGGCCGAGGTTAAATGGGGACCGTCGCCCGGAACAATAATACTATTTCCTCATGACTATACTATGTAACTATCATGATCAACAGAAAAACAAAATGAGCTGAAATGTCAATGTTTATCCTTTGACGTGATGAAGTTGGGATATGATATGGCATATGTATATATCTCAACTCTCTCCACAAATACAAGGTAATAATATGCTTGATGGAAACATAGGAAATGTGTGTTTCGTAATATTAATCCTGCATTGTCGAGAAAACGGACATAGCAAACCAGCCAATATCACTTTTTGATCCGATACTTTTATATTGTACCACTTTTTGTTCAGAGGTAGCTCTTGGAAAATTGCTAGCTGAAAACACTTGTTAGTTGTGTTAATCGCCGACATATGTATCTGTAATTGATGGGACTGCAGAACGCATGGGCAGATGGCAAGACGAAAGGGAAGGAAAATGGGAAGAAAACGAGTGTTTCAAGAGCATTGACAGGCAGCGGACCCGTCAGCTGCTCGGCAGTCTTAGCAATACAGTGCTTGTAAACAAGTCAAAGGATCGCTGCGTTTTCTTTCGCATGCTATGTCTCAAATTGAATATCATCACCAAGTATCTCAATCCTTATTGAACAGGAGAGAAAACTGAAGCCTGAGAAATCGATCCTTAGCACATATGTTCAAGGGTATTTATTCATTTGATCATTTCAAGACAGGTGCAGGTATCATGCATGACCTCCATTGCTCTGCCATGGATTATGCAATGAGAACCCTGTCAAAACAAGTCTCGACATGAAAGGTCCAGGTAAATATCCAGAAGATTTCCTCCCCAGTCCGTCCCAATAACCGCGTTTACCAGGACCTAGGCGGTAGTGAATCATAATATATGAGCGTGTCAATAGACTTGCGTATGCATAAACACCGCAAGCAATAGCGGGGCGATTTTTCCGTATAGCCCCGAAAAGAGGAACATGAAATCATGCCAAATCAAACGTGGAGAAGATTGCGACGGTGGAGTCGATTTCATTCTTGCTTAATGTTTCCACCATCCATAAACTCGGTAGAATGAACGCACGTGTAGAAAAGAAACGTTCTCAAAAATGCCAGGCATCGATATAGGCCGGGGAGGGGCATGGTAAGAAAATGAGGTGACATTTGGCCAGGACATTGCAGTCCGGATATCGCAAAAAAATAGGTAATGAGATGGATTCTTTTTTACCTCTAGACACGGGCTGCAGATGAAGATGTACAACTAACCAACAATGTGTCTGGTGTTTAACCGTACTCCAGGAAATTCGAAGTGCACCGCCCAAAGCAAGTTGCTTGCAGGGCAGAGACGGTCGACAACAAAGAATATGAATCGACTGCATTTACCTCTCCGTTGGACAGGCTGACAGGTAGGACAGTATTTCGGTCGGTGGGGTATCTCCGGATTTTCCAAATGGCAATCGCACCAGCATAGATAACACTTGTGTTTTTATTTTTGTTTTTTTTTTTTTTTTTCCCCTCATGATGATTGCCTTAACTCTTTCTCTACGCATTGACCCTGTGATCCCACCGTCCCATCGTGGAAATGAGAACTCCATCCCAGGCGCTTAGTTCGCACAAATCAGAAACCGCCAATAAAAAACAAAATTCCCAAAATATCAACACCCGTCGCTTGGTGAGCCAACCACATCCGCCCCACGATCTATGGACAGTGTTCTGCATGAGGAAAATAATATCACTTATTCTTTAGATTTGGAGACTGAAGAAACGAGGAACTTTGGCAGAAGTGAGAAATCGACTGGCAAGATTCTCTCTCGTGCATGAATCTGCTGCAGGCCAAGCCTCCCAAATTCTAAACTGTACGGGCTGGCTCGATTGGATTCCCACGTCTCCATCTTTGGCAGCGAACAGCACATAAGGTGGTAGCCACACAGCAGACAACTAGAGCTCTGCATCGTGTCAGCGGATGCATTGTTCCCAGTAACATGGAAACTAATAGGATCATTCCGCGGCATGCAGTTGGTTTTTCAGCTGTGGACCCTTGAGTGGCTCAAATAAATTTAATTGCTCCTGCCCTCTGCAACTTTTTTCATATTCCTGTGTAGTTATGCAGGTTGCGGTTCAAACTCAGCAAGCTGCAGAATTCCCATGCAGCGCTATGGCTGGCGGAGAGTTGGCTTTATGACGACTGGTATTATTGTGTCGGAGGGAGACTTGATTTTTGCCTGAGCCGGTCAGCCTTTGCTGGAGTACTGTTTCCTGAGCAGCTGAAAGGGTCAAGCAAAAGGAGAGAGATAAATGGCCTGTTTTTTTTTTTTTTTTTTTTTTTTTTTTTTTTTTGATATCCGATATAAAAGAGTCTTAAATTATTCCTTGTAGACAGGCGGCTGGGGACCTGATACAAACTGTATCGTTGTACCGTTCGTTCTTAGATGCTGGGTTACCGAGAAGCCCAGCTTCCCCAAGCTACAAGCTATGACCCTTGGCGGGACAAAGAAGTCCGGGTGCGCTTGTACGGCCACAGTACTGTAACTATGCACGCCCCCGTTTGTATCATCGCTAACCTTCGCTTCTGGAAGATCTTGCCGAGGCAGGGTCTGTGCTCCCAGACCATGTCATGCAAGGAAAAACCGCGAAACATACGTGCAATGTATCGACGTTTCGTATTGTCATTACGACAGGGGCAGTTGTAGCAGTTTGGTATGGCTCTGTACGGTGTACAAGGGACCGAATCTGATCGTCAGCTGTGTAGATGATAAATAGATCACATCGTCAGATTCGCTTGGAAGCCGGAGGAGGGCCAACTGAGAAGGAATATCAAAAAAGCGTCGACTGATTCAATTATTCATTGGAGGCACATGCAGATATTTCTCTTCTATCATCTCGGGCCTAAGAGGAGGCCCGTTTCACCATTTTCATCCTTCTCCCTGTCTGGCTCTCTTCACACAGGTATATGCTCAACGGAGCGTTGTTTTGGATTTGAACGTGCCGCACAGCAGAGTCTTCAGATCGTGCTTTAGTAGATCTGAGGTGCAGGGACAGTGGTTTGAACGTCGTTTCTCAGCTCTCCGCGATGACATATTTTTGATTTCACAGGGGACCACCTAATGATGAATCTACTTCAGTTGCAATATTACAATTTGCTCGCTCAATAGGCTGAGGTATATATTTAGGGCTTTCGGACGCCCCTCTTTCTATTATGTCGTTACGGAATCCAGCTCTTAGAATTCCATACGTATGCGGTATAAAATTACTAAATATTGCTCAATGCCTAACCTGGCAGCCTAACCAAGCAGCCGAGGCCAGAGTTTCTGACATGATGTGTTTTTCAGCGAAGACCTTGGCTCATGAAATGGCTGAACTAGAGTCTCTATGAGTTTACGTATGGGTGATGCGGATCTATCACGGATTGAATATGGGCTCTCCTCACCAACCATCGGAAACGGATTCCAAATTCGCTTTTCTTTTAGAGTTCGAAAAGGTGAGCATTGGAAGACCAGGAATGAATGCTCAGTGGCTCTGTTGCCCAAACTGCTATCATGAATACCTTCTTGACTTACACACTCTGCTGTGCTTATTTAACTGTGAATTAAGGTCAGGGGAAATTTCCGGGTTTTAAAAACGTTTACTTAACAGCAGAGGTGACGATATTGGCAGAATCCATGGTCCGTTAGTCCTCCTCTTTGGATGAACGGTATATGATATGTGAAATTCAAAATTTTCAACATTTCTTTTCCTTTCTGACGTCCAGTTGATTCAAGTTGCTACATGCAGCTATTCACACTAAAGCAAAAGGATAATATACCAAGATTCAAATATTACAACTTCGGCAACAAGGCACAAGAAGATCCTTTAAGCTGCATGAAATAACGAAAGGGGAATGTGAAAGCTAACAGGAAATCAAGGCATTGCCACAGATCTTCTACGAAAACTAACCTTTCGTCCTAAGAAAGATATATATATATATATATATATATATTTAAAATCCTGTGATGGCTTGTCACAAAAGGGACCTGGAAAAGCAAGCGGCTTGCGCCATGCCCTCAAGTCACTCCCAAGTTCCAATGACTGTTTCGAAGGGAGCCGTGGCCTTTGAATAATAGTCGCCTCACCATAGCAAGGTGGAAAAGGAAATAAGGGTAGCAGATAAAGGCCTTCGCATGAAGGTCTGATGGATTGGGCGACGGAAATTCCGTGTATGTACGTGTGTAGTGACATGGGCTGCGAATTCTGAACGATAAGCCTCGATTCCTGGCATTCAAGATGTTCGGCAAGTTTTGAATCTTCCCATGCACAGGGAATAGAAGTCTCCAAAAATGTAAAAAGAGGAGGAGAAACAATCTTCCCAGCAGTAAAGGAATGAAGAGAACATAATTTAAAAAAATACAAAAAAAAATGTGTTGACAAGAGCGAGACTCGAACTCACGCGGGTTTCCCCATACCGGAACAGGAAATTCTTAGGAATTTCCAAGTGTTCATGTAACTTGAACGGTACGCCTTAACCACTCGGCCATCTTGCCATTCTTAACACTAGTTCCATAGACTGAAATTGAATTCTAATGTAACGCCCGATGAACAGTGTTCGGCCTTTTGCTCATTTCAGATCTCAAAACCTCACAGAGTCTTCAATAAGGATTCGGGCCGCTCGCGTGGTCGAAACGTAAATTCCCCCCTCCTTTTTTTAATTTTTATTTTTTCTTTCAAGAGGTCGCGAGTTTTCCCAGTTTTGATGAACATTAGAAAACAACACGCTGTCAGATTACGGAATGCCTAACCGGATCCAAGGATTGTGGCCGAGGAGGACGGGGCAGATCCATGTCAAACCCACCATTTTATCGGCTGGTGGGGCGAAGCGCTTGACATATATGTATCGCGTTTTTGAAACGTTTATGAAGTATCTCCCTCCTCACCCCAGGTTTATTCCATCTCTCTCTCCAGGCCAATCCGGCAGCTTCTGAAGAGAACCGGGGTCTGCCTCCTCAGCTCAAGTGATGGGCAAGCGAAACCACAGTGAGTTTCATCCAACCCTTTGTATGAGTCCTGCTAACATAACTACCCTTTGTAATTCCAAAGAGATATCAACTTAGCATCGGCTAAATAGCTTTTGAAATCATCTTAAGCAGAAGCTCTCGTTGCGTCATCTCGGCGCGTTATTCAACCGCATGGTCCACGTCTTCCGCAAGCCAGGATGGGCCAATTGAGGAGGCTGCAAATCCAAATGGACAGGTTTGGTGTAAGACCCTCAGCCCGTTAGAACTTGGCTGCTCAGCCGCAAGCATTATCATCATCAATGACGGAAGGTTGTTTGGTGAAGAGATGAATGAACCTAGTGAAGCCCTGCAAGCGCGGAGGGCGGCCCAGATGCAACGAGCCAATCGTCCCCCGAAAAAATAAAAAAAGAAAAGAAAATATCTTTTGAGACACGAAAAAGCTAAATAGAGAAAAAATTCTCTGGACTTTCATAGGCATTTGAACATCTCACATATGCACTGTATCCAGAGGATGGAATCATCACGGATGCTGGGATATCGATATTATACTTTCCCCACAAAATGTTGCATCTCGGAATCTTAACGCAAAACTATTTTGTGATCATTCATTTTTGGAACTCCGTTCTTCTGAAACCTTCACTGTTGCGGCTCACTTCATATGTTAGTATGTTAGTGAGCTATGAACTCTACATCAAGTTTCAAAGCCAACTGAAAACGAACGTCTAAGCCACATAACCTTGGCGATGGTTGAACGTTTGCTAGCTCCAGCAGAATAGGGGTAGAGAGGGAGCTTGGCTTTGTTACATCCACTCCTCACTTCGCGCCCTTCCGGACCTCCTTTAGTGAGGATGAACCATGCTTGTAGATTATGCGACATTTGGTGTAATGAAATCAATTACTTGACCCGACCCGGCATAGTGTCCTCAATGGCTGGATCTTGCACAACCTCGACCCTGACGCCAGGCTGAATATCCTGGAAAATTCATCCCCGGGGGGGATTGTCTATAAAGAGATGACCTACTTCCTGCTTTTCTTCCACCCACTTCCATACGTGTGGTTTTCTCAAAAAGGAATACAGTTTCCATATGGAGTGCAGCTGAGGCTATTTTACAACTGCATAATCAGCGATCATACCTCGACTCTCTTCCCTTAACTTTTACCTTTAATCGACATCACCTGTAGCAACAAGAAAGGCAAAGAAAGCAGGAAGTATGAAATCGATATTCAGCACAATCGCCCTAATTGCTACCGCAATCGCAGAGACAATTGATGTCAAGGTCGGCGAGAATGGCCTCACCATCGAACCTAGCAACATCAACGCTCGGCAAGGAGACGATGTCGTTTTTCATTTCTTCAGCGGAAACCACGACGTCGCTTCAGGGCCCTTTGCCTCACCATGCACACCCTCGGACAATGGATTCTATTCAGGCATCATAAACGCGAATGGCAACCAGCCCGACGCTACCTTCACAGTGAGAATCAACAACACGAATCCCATTTGGTTGTACTGCACAACCAGTGGCCATTGCCAAGGCGGCATGAGCGCTGTAATTAATCCACCGTGAGTTTCTCTCTTCTCTGTTTTCTCTAACCCATCCTTTACCCCTTGCTGACCTTGTGGAAAACGTAGTCGAAACGGAAACACCCTCGATGCCTATAAAGCTGCCTCCGAAAACGCCAACAGCGTTCGACCACCCCAGGTCCGTGGGGGTATTTTTAGCGCGGATGGAAAGAGAAACGGTGGCGGAGCGAGTACATCGAGCTCCAGTTCAGGAACACCCTCCAGTACTGGCGCTGGCGCTCGCACAGGCACGGGTACTGGCACTGGCACTGGCACTGGTACTGGTACCGCCACTGCTAGCGCCACCGGTGCTACAGGAACTGGCGCCGCATCTGCCATCTTATCAGAGAAGACAATGCTGTTTAATGCATTTGCGGCTATCGTTGCGGCTGGTGCGGGCTGGGTTGTCCTCTTGTAGATGGAGAGCTGAGAGAGACGGCAGGGAATGTGGAGCTTTTGTATCAATATCAAAGTCAATCATTATTACTGCTATTGTTTCCGGCGTTTTTTTTTTTTTTTTTTTTTTTTTTTTTTTTTTTTTTTTTCCCATGGCCCTCTTCTCCGCCGTTTCACAAGATGGAGACGCGGACAAATTGCATTTATATTAATTAGGTTGGGGAGCCGGATTGCGGAGAAGGTAGGACTTTGTCTTGTGGATTTTGGTATCCGTCCTACTTCTTTCAGCATTGATCTTGGTCTTGTCCATCTTGTTATATGCTCCTGACTAGTTATGATATTATGGAGTCTTTGGTTCTTCGAGTGTCTGTTCTCACATCTCTATTGAAATGTTTTAACACACAGAAGCAAAATGGAAAATAATGATAGTTGTGCATATCAAGATATGTGGTAATTATGAAGACCTTTTCCAGGCAAACCATCTCCTGTCTGGCATGGGATTGTTAAGTCATAGTGAAGGCGGGAGACTGGTCTTGCTTTCAATTCCGTCATTTGCTATCCCCTTCTCTCCTGGAACATTATGTTTCGTAGGAGTTTCACCACCACATCCATGTTACTCTCATTTTTGAAGCCCCAGAATTATAATTCCTTTTCTATATGATATTCAAAATCAGATTTCATTCCTTCCTCCTTGCGCTCTATGTCTCTATGGTTGTATGACCCATAAAATATTACCGACGTAGCAGTTGATAAGATTGATAGAGATAGTTAAGTAAAGAACAGCGACGAAAAGAGTGGTTACATAGAAAATTGAAGCCTCCGACTCATCATCTCCGTCCCCAAACTCTTGTCAAAATCGATTTTCCCATGCAACGCAACGCGATGCCCCAGCGCACGGCGAATAATCCAATCCTTACTCTTAATTTCTTCCTCCGGTTCCCGCCCAGGCGCAAACGGCAGGATACAGTCACTCCCCTCTAGTCGCTTCAAAATGACATCATCCTCCGGACGTGAAAAGTACACCAGGCTATACCTCGTAGTTTCAGCCTGAGCCCCGGGAGGAGATACTACTCTGTGGATATTAGAGCGTAAAAGTCCGTTCGTGAACTTCACCATGGCATCGCCTAGATTTATGATTGCATGGCCTGGCAAGGGGCGCACGTAACACCAGTCCGCGTCCTGTCCCGGTGGTAGGATTTGAAGGCCACCAACGCGGTTGAAGAGAACGGTTACGCTGCCGAAGTCCGTGTGCTGGCCTAGCGCCGTCGTTTATCGTCTGGCGGCTGGGGTGGCGCTTTGATCATTCGTACCATGAAGGTTTGCTAGAGTTGATGGTGGGAGGCGAAGTTGTTCGTTCAGGAGGTTAAGTACCATTGTAACGATGCTGTGGGCATTGGCTATGAAAGACTTGAAATGGGGTCGAGACTTATTCAGGATGTCAGGAGCTGGTAAGGGGTCCGAAATTCCAAAGATGTCGTCCTTGGAAACCTGGTTGTGCTTTGTTAGTTTTTATTTCATTGAGCTGCACATGTAAATTCAAATTCAAAAATACTAAGTGGGTTTGTTTCTGCAGACTTAGGTAACTTTTTTTCATTTGGAAAGGATGAATGATACATTATAGAATTCATTCCTGTCAGCATTCCCCTGGTTGTCGACGATTGCCACTCCCTTCTCCTTATATCCAAAGTATGAATTTTGTTTGCTAAAATCATACCGGCGTTTTTCGTCGAGATCTAACTCAAATAGCTGCTCCCCAATCCCGAAGAGTTCGTCAGCCTCAGCAAGAATAGGGCTCCCACGCAGGTCCAAATAGAAAAACCCTAGTTCCTTGCATGCGCTGAAGAAACGTTGCACCTCTGCCTCATCATGGTTTACGAGCTTTTCCAGTGAAAGACGCAGAAGCGGGGCACAGGGGACGTCATCCGCGAATAGCGGGATTCCGACAAAATTCTGTTCATTTGTTCATGGGATGTTTACATAAATTTGTGCATAAGCAATGATGAATGGAAACCAAGAGAGATTCGTCGTAGGCAATAGGGGTTTGACAATGGCATCTATAGATATTTTAGGTCCAGGGGAGAAGAATGAGTCCCGTTTGGATTTATTGTCCTGATCAGCAAGGCGGGTAAAGAAATGACATACCGAGGCCCTGTTTCTGCCCCGTAAGGACCTTAGGCTTCGTTAACTTCAGCTAAATACCAGGTATCTCCAGGTGTGGGGAGTTCCAACCTCCATGAAATGCGGAGTTGATATTGCCGTCAATTGAGGTGAATCAAACGCCATTTTTAAGGAGCTGCCAGCATGTTTGCACAGAACTTCCTTAGTAACATGCAGGATACTGCATTGGACTGGTGATATTCGTACATACCACCAGGTTTCCATAGCGCAGGCCTGCTGTGAGACTCCTGAATTTAAAGAATGCCGATGGAGATTGGCTCGGTTGTTCGCCCCAGAGTTGGGGAAAATACAGCTTAGTCATCGACAACTGCATGAAATCTCCCGTCCAATCCATGAATCTAGAAATATTTCTGATTCCGCGGAACCACTGAGATAGATCAACATGGCATGACTGTTGCTGGATAGCTCCACGACAACAATGGCATCCTCAGATGTCGCCTCCAATACACGAGTCCACATTGCGGAACAGCTAATTTCGCGTGCGCACTCTCCCGACACAGCATGCGATCTCTTTACCGAGAGGGTAAAGCAGAAACCTCTCTTTCTCCGTCCAACATCGCCAACACCCGCAGACAACCGCTCTCGTCGTCGACTCCACCGTTTGCGAAAGAAGGAATATTTCCTGCGGAAACAAAAGCCCAAGCCATTATCTGCTCGAGAGAAACGGATTACTGGCATCTATGATCTACCAAAGGAGGAGATCAAATATGACGTATTTAAGGGTCTCCATCAAATGTGGATTGAATATATGCAGGATGTACTGGACTTGAAACGGGACAAATCCCAAGTCTTTATTAATCCCTTAGTGCACGGGAGCCAGCTGTCCAGCGCGGATTTCCATGGGGCTGAACTTGAGGTCGTACGGAGTCGCTGTGTCAGTCGTGTTGGTGTGAAGGGAATAGTTGTCAGGGACTCGAAGTTTACCTTCGTTGTAGTTACGGAGAAAGATGAAGCCAAGAGTAAGTAACTGTGTATGGGTATAATTCTTATTCATATATTCCATGATATTCTAGCTGATGTGTTTCTCAGCAATTCCTAAGGAGCATACGATCTTCCGGTTCCAAATTCCTCTTCCTGCCTGTGATGACGAGGATGTGAGAGGAGAACACAAAAATCTTACCTTCGAACTTCACGGCAGTCAGTTCGAGAATCGACCCGTTGATAGAGCCAACAAAAAATTCAAGTGGAAGAATCTGGATTATCTTTGAATGGTGCTAAATATCCTGCGCAACTCCTCGGGGAATACTCCATCTGTCTCCTATTGTCGCCCCATCTAGCCTCCTAGGGTTTTTGCGGTAACACGCGCTCAGACGAACCGGCTCATTTTGTTTCATCTGAAAATGGAACTGATTCCACTAAAGTCCCTAGTTAATTGTGCGATATGTGATCCATGGCATAGACAACGACGAACTTCTTACAGCCACAGATCCGTCCATGTAGGTAATCCTACCTCTCTCTATTAATCGCTTTTTGGAACCTCCTCACCCAATATTCAACTCGTATACATCCTCACGCTGGACACAAGGAATGTGTACGCTCGCATGAATCGTAGGGATGGTGCTGCATCCTTCGGAAATTCATGATTATATGTATAGAATAATCCTTCGTTCCTGGCTATAGAGTTACCCGCAAAGAACAAGCGTATGACAGTTCACACCTTTGATTGGTGGCGTTTAAATTTGATTCTATATTCGAATCACGATTCTACCAGGCGGAAAGCAGACGTTCACATAAAGCGCCAATCCATTTGCATTGTGGCGTGTCATTTCTGCGGCTACGGTCAAACTGTCAGCGGGGTCTTCCCTCCCTATCAGGACTTCCGCAGCATAATCGTGTAATACCATGGTTGAGGCGGGGAGTTTCTGAACTAAAGCATCGATGTTCTTCGCATCTCGTGAAGGAATCTGGCTGGAGGGCCACTGTGGGAGAATGGATGACGGAATGAATTGCGGCATTGTTGAGCTCTTCGTATGTCTACACGGGATAGTGAAAAGGAAAAGTGTGCATGTATGCTGTTAAAGAGGAATTTAGACCCACAAGGGAGACTAATATATGTACCATGGGTCTCCGAACACGCCCCCTAACCACCCATAACTTAAGGATGCTAACCAACCTTACGCCCTTTTAAAGGAGTCCGGAGAGACAGATCAATTCTGTCATGCAATGAGAAGTAGCTTATGGGTGAAACATCATTTGAAGTGATTATATGAAGAGTGCTGATATTGCGGAAAGAGGTGGTGCTCTGAGAAGAAACTAGGAAAAATATGCTCTTAGTTCTTTTGATCCGTCTTCTGGTCAGGTTGAGCATGGGACATCAGTTGGAAAGAATATGGCTCATGCGAAGTTCACATAGGTTCAACATAAGCTGAATATTATGAGGCATCTGCTCTCGGATTGGGTGCAGTTGGATCAAGACCGAGAAACATTACCAGCTTGCGAGGGTTATATAAGTATTGTAAACACAGGCCATGGAAAACAGGAGTGAGGTAGGGCAGCAAAGAACATACAACTAAATTTGGTTCATTATATTAATCCTGTGCGGAATGAAAAACTGGTATTTTTTGCATTCAACGGGTACATGTCCTACTAGTCAAGTCCAACATGTCAATGACAATCGCTCCATATGGCTAAATTCTAGCCACTAGAAATAACTATATGTATGTTGACAGATCTTAGTGGGCCATTCTCACTGGGCAGGAAATGTTTGCGGGACATGAGCAACGGTGGCATCTTTTATAAGTCACTCGATGCAGTCATCAACTCCTTAAGGGTAAAGCCGGCTAACAGTATGATATGACTATTTTGCTGACAATCAACGACCTTTCTACCACATCCTATAATGGAGGTATGTTGCTAATGAAGCAATATTTACCTCAAGGGAGGGTGTCAAAGCTTTTGCTGAGCTTCGAATGGAGGCCCGAGTTTCTGTAGCAGACAGTATAGTACAATCCATCTAATAGTATAAAACCATGCCATATCCAGACACGTCTAACATGCCCTTAGAAATTGACATCTCTATCTGCTGTTGGAGATGACCTAATCCGAAAATGATCGTGAATGGTCAAAGTGATAGAACAAACTAAGCAGCTCACAATTCACATTCCCGCCCATTCAAAGCTGAAAGTCCTCACGTCATCAGGAGAAGTCTTCACACGTAAGCCATCCGAGGGTTCCGCACCTCCGATGAGGAAACCTTTCTTGACGCCAGTCCCCAGTCGGCCACCAGCGACTAGATTCATGAGGTCGAATTCTTCATCCCAATCTGCAGAAACAACTAAGAAGTGGGAGTGGAAACGTAACGGGTCTCCGGGATAGGCAAGGTATTGGCATCCGAAGCGGAGGCCAGGAGATAGAAAGTATCCTTCCGAGTGTAAGTGTTTAAAAAGAGGGTAAGATGGTGGTACATCTGGCAGAGTGGAGAACGAGGGAGGCGTGGTTGTTGGGAATAAACCGTTCGATGTTGCCGGGGTTATTCCGAAAGCGGCATGCACAGCAATGGATGGCCTGGAGGACGTGAGGGCTGAGTGAAGAGCTGGTTCACCGTTGTCGAAGAGTAGTTCCTCGGGTTCTTCTTGATTGGAACTTTGAGATTGAGAAGGTGACTGGCTCAGGTCCTGCGGTGACTCTGTCTGTTTAAACGTTTGTTTCTTCTTTAATTGTTTGAGAGCCTCCTCTCTCTTTTGTTCTTTACGACCAGCTTGGACTAGAGCCGCTTGGCGACCTTCTTGCTCGAGGCGCTGCAGGTAACGACGTCGATCCTGATCAGATATGTTTTGCATGCCATTCTCATGCACTTTGATATCATCAACAATATAGGCCACGCCCTTCTCTATAAGCAGCCTTGCCTCCTCGGGCATGAGTTCCAGGGGAAGGCCAAGGAACACATTCTGCTGTGGGATTTGGGGTAGTGTTCCTATCAAGACGCCACATATATGATGTTCCCGGCGTAGATAGGTCGCCGCATCAGCTGAGAACAAAAAATAATGTCCAGATACCAAAGAGATAGGAACTGGGAGATCTGGGATGATCCCCATGATGGCTAAGTCGGCATTGATGAGGAACGTTAGGGGTTAATTTTGGCCAGTGCTTGGTTCAACTGAAAAGTAGAGGTTAGCTATCTTTAATTAACACCACGAATTAATTGAAAAATAATATCAATGTGTCTAATGAATCATAAGAAAATTTACGTTTCTCGTCACTGGAAAACCATATTTAGATTGGGGTTCTCAGGGGATTGACAGATTTGTAGTGAATTAATCATCTAAAAAGAAGATTTTGAAAGGAAAATGCTTTCGCTTACCGACTACGCATCATCACCATCATCGTCATCATAACCACGATAGCTAGGAGTTCAACTCCCTCAGCAGAAGGATTTATCTGAAGTGGTTTGAGCGTTGTGTGTGAACTCTGGAAGAGACAAGAAACTTCCCACTTCAATATTTTCCCGGAAGCTAGTGGATGACTGGTCACGTGGTAGAGGTTGGTGAGCTGAACTTTGGAGCTTGCCTTCGCATTTGAGACCACGATGAACGTCACATCATCACATCCCATCTCATCAATCGATGAACTGTTCAGTAATTTATATACAGTGTAAGTGCAGTTATCTCTAATGAATGTCATTTGGCTCCTCAGCCTCCTCTTCTTTGGGCCGATTCTTCTTCTTATCGGTAAGTGCCAGGTTTCTCATCATCTACAATTCCCGGCCCCACGGCTTTCTCGGATATAACTAACTTATGCAATAGTGTTTCTGGCATTATCGTCCTGTCTCGGGGACGGTTTTCGTGCCCACCTTGCCGGCTTTTCTGTCAACCCTAGAGAGGGCGCCTACGGTCGTAGTTATTTACGAACAATGACAAATAGCGGCTCTGCCATGTCCGAGCATGTTGAGCTTGAGGATATGATAAGAGATCAGGTGGATTATGACAGCGATGATCCGAGACAAGATATCAGTTACAGCTTCGGTATCCACGGGGATGATTAAGATATTAGAATTCGAGGTCCTTTTTGCTTGTGCCACCTGAAGCAATCCCTTGTTGCGTTTCGGTATCTCCCTCTACTGGGGGCAAGTTGAAAAGTTTGATTGTGAACTTTCTCCTGCTCAGAGTGAACGCCCAATCATCGCCCAAGCTACTGTCACCACCTCCGCCTCTTTCATGCAGGACCGGGAGCCGGTGGATTTTGAGCATACCCTGTGGTGGTTCCTCTTGTGCGGTGGCCGCCCCCGATGTTGCAGATGGGCTGGTATCTGATAGATGTGGGAAGGGAGCCAGCTCGATTACACCATCGCTCAACAGTTCAATCCATCGAGTGAGTCCCGAAGTTCGAGGATACAGAGACAGCGGGAGGGTGATCATCGCGGTTATGAGATTGGAGTTTGTGGACAAAATGGCGCGCAATGAGTGCAAAAACTGCAACAAATGTTCGGGTTGACTGGCATGTGGGGGATATATGGCGGGTGAGAGTAAGGATGGAATGATGATTCGGTGGACGACATTTGGCTGTGAAGTGGATATTGCGGTGGAGAGTCGATGGAGAACTGATGTATATGGGGAAGCATCAGGTGCGGAGGTTGATAGAGGGACATAATTTATAGAAGCCAAGGAGGGATGGGTAAGGCGCTTCGTTAAATCAAAGGTGTGACAGAACACATGCGGCGTCGGAGCGGACTCTGATGAATCTGAATTCTTTTCTGCTGTTGGAGCAGGAACTGTTGAATTATTAGCTTTCATTCAGTTTTTCAGAGACCTAGACGAGGCATCCATAGTGTCGTCGCCTTTTAGAGGATTATTCAAGATGGATGCTTTATGCTTGACCAACTCACCTCTCGATCCTGCAAAGCCTGTACCATACTCTCCCAATCGCTCATATCTCCAAGCTATTTTCATTTTCTCCCCTTTTCCTTTACTAGATTTTTTGTCATCTGCAGCTTCTGCCGCCCCAACTAGGCCGGGAAGAGCCCTTCCCCACTGCTCACCTACTCCGATAACGTGGATCTGGTGCTCTTGAACTACACCCTCCGCAGCATAATATCTGAGCAAAGCACCCGCGTAATCAGTTGTACCTCTTTCTTCAATCAGGAGTGAATTCCCTAACACGAATCCAGCATGCCCGGCTAACAAATTATCCAAAGTCTGTGTTCCCGTCGACGTTGTCTGCCGTCCATCAACAGGTGAGGGGCGCAGACCCAGGATAGGTTTTGCGGGCGGTGGTGGGGGTTGCGGAGGATGCGGAGGCTGTGAAGGTTGCGAACTGGCTTGGTTGGAAGCAATTCCGCGAGGTGAACCGGGAGATAGCCCTATATTCCGTTTTCGAAATGACATAGTTGCCGCAAAAGGAGAAGATTTTATGTTACCTATGGTGGGGCAAGTTTGGTATTTAGCCAGAATCAAACAGAGATATGAAAACATTTCTCCGTAGCTGCATGCCCGCTCCGACATGAAGCTTCGATTAGTCATGAACGGCCCAATCAAACCACGAGAAAGTTGTTATGCTCCCTAGACTTTTATAACTTTTTCACAGTAAACATCGCAAGGGTTTCCAGACCAGACCACACTAATTTAATCCTACGTTTTTAAGATACCCTCAAAACTGCAAAGCGGGAAAGGTTTTACAGTGCAATTGAAAACCGCAGTCTCACCCCGAATCCCCAGCCCTCACACAGCTCTTCTTCCCTCACTCTCCTCGGCTTCACCGCAAACCATGTCAGATCCCGTCCTTTTCGAAGATACATTTACCATTACTGCCATCAATGATCAAAAATACGACCGCGTAGCCCGCATCAGCTGCACGTCCTCCGACAATCTGACCATTTTTACCCTCGATGTGAACACAGAGCTATATCCCGTTGCGACGGGAGAGACATTGTCCCTCGCGCTTGCGTCGACACTTGCTCTTGATGGTAAAGATGATAGCGCAGGCGGTAAGGGTGCTTGGAGGGATGTTAGTATGGGGGAGCAAACCCTAGCGAACGATTATGACTATGTATGTCATGGGAAGGTTTATCGGTTTGAAGAAGGGAACACGGTGGAGAATATGTGAGTGGAGATCGTTGACACTTTTAGGCTTATTGCATTTCCTCTATGTATCCTGGTTTTAGAACTGACGTAATTCCTCCTTTAAATTATATGTAGGTCTGTTTTTGTATCGTTTGGAGGACTTTTGCTCTACCTAGAAGGCCCTTATAAGAAGCTCAGTCCACTTCGGATCGACTACATCTACCTTTTAATGAAAAAATAGTGAATTTATATACACGTATGTCTTTTCAGGAGAACATTCTTGAACTTCACGGCCTCCAGATATATTCTCAAGGAACGTCTAGGACTATGAACAGGGCAATAATGGAAAACTGAGCCTGTGGTGCGGAACAGTCAGGATATTATATTAGAATTTGGGCATTTAGCGTGGGCGTTTCTCTTGTCCTAGTGGTCGTAATTTCCAAAATAAATAAAGCAAACAATATTCTAACCGGCGCACGAAACCAAACGAGACAAATGAGGCATTTAACGGGAAAGGGAAAAGGAAAGGGAAATAGGAGTGCACTTTTAGAAAAGCGGGAATCCAAGACGTCGGTGTATTCTCGCGGATATCTCAATGTAATTCTTTTCTTCCTCCGGCGTTATCTTCCCGTGTCTCATGAGGAAATCGATCATGACAACCGCACAATTCGGTTTGAATTTCCCCGCTTCCAGCGCCTCTATCACCTCCGGAATCGACATTAAGAAGAACTCCCCCACCTCCCCGTCCTTTGGTTGCAGGAAAATATCCGGCTCAAGCTTGAGATCGTAGATATACTCGCACTCGGGCTGCACAACACCAGTTTCGCCTCCGGCGTTTTTATCACGGATGTAGATGTACGTCAGACAGCCGCACGCTATCGCTTTCTCTGCCACCTCTCTCTCCAGGGATGCTTCCTCCATTGCTTCTCGCAACATGCACTCGAACGGAGTTTCCCCTGAAGTGATCCCACCCGCCACGCTATTGTCCATCATCCCCGGAAAAGTCGATTTAGTCTCTGACCGCACGGGAACCCATATCAGAATCTGTCCATCTTTCACTGTGTAGGCCGTCATGTGAATGCCGAAGGTTAGGATTCCAAAGAGACAAGCTGCAGAGCGCTCCATACTCGCAAGCAGATCAGTCGTCCCCGGAACGTAGATTGGGTAGAGCTCATCGCGCCAGCCCTTTAAGACTTCGAATGCGCTTGCTGCACGAGCGGCATGAAGAGTTTCTTGTATCAACTCGGTCCGCTCCGGCACTGACGCATCTTCATCCGAGAGAAGGGTCAGTGTGCGGGCGTCGTGGTCAACTTCCCATGATTCTTGCGACCAGTCCCACTTTTTCACCACATCAGTCTTCATGTATCCCAAAACTTCAAGGCAGCCGTTAATTTTAAATGCATAGAAATGGGACATGTAGTCCTCGAAGTCTTTTGGGCCATCCTCATAATAAGGAAATCTGAAGAGGTGTCAGTTAATCAGATAGGTCTATTTGCTATTGCGTGTTGGAGTGAGGAGTCAAAAATACCCATCGCACTCCCTGACTAAGTCGAGGTAAGACTTTTTGACTTCTGCGCCTCCCATTATGCTTCTATATTGAGGTCAGAGACAAGAATACTCTCGAAAAGCAGATGTTTGCTTAGGGAGGAGTGTTCAAAAAGGAGAATAGGGCAATATGTTTCTGTAGTGGTTGTCTGTACGATATCCGTGATTACTATTCAAAATATGGAGGGTGGTCTTTTTATACCCCCCCTGGACCGAGTTAATTGATAAGGCGCTCTCGAGGGGATTATACCCTGTCTTGGCGGCATAGGGAGCTCGTTGTGAATACCACCCATATTCCCGGGCTTTGACAGGAGATCAATGTCCAAAAAAATGTAAAAAATTCTACGGATGCAACCAGATTCCTAGATCCCAGCAGCTTTTTTCATTTGAGCCGAACGTCCAACTGATATTTACAAGATGCTGGCTTGGAGCGAATCGAAACACCCCGACTACGCTGTATTCAATTTTCGTTGCATCCAAGAAAATGCAAAAGCCTGGGGGAGGTGGGGAGGGCCCAGATGCATCAGCCACAACTGTCATCTTCCTTTTGTCCAACAGCCCGCGCCAACCCGTCGTGGAGATGCGGCGTGATTTGCGAATTGCGCCTGCGCCTCAAACCCTTAAGTCTCCCGGCGATACGGGCATCGAAACGGGACCACCCACAGTTGAACGTGGTTTAAAAGCGGCCTTTGCCCACTCTTTCAAAACCGTGACAAGTCTACAGAGTTTACTCCGTACGGAGTACTCTGCACATAGTTAACTAGATAGTGAGTCACCACATAGTAGTTAGTTGGTTGGTTGTTGGTTTGCTACACGCCGCCGGCGCTCAAGGTTTGAAAGACGAGGTGCTTAGTCATCACATAGAGTTATTAGCTAAGCCATCAGACAGTCCACACAGAGCTTCAAGCTGCATCTTCAGCTTCAGGTCCGGCAGGCAACATGTGTGGGTGGGCAATTCAACCCATATAGAGGGCACAAGTTAACCCTTGGATGATAAAGCGAAGCAAGCAATCCAATAAGAATGTTTTGTATTCCAAGCACTCTTTTGATCAGAGTTACGAAGCTAATCTCCTCCTGAGACAGAACAACGTATCTACCCCATAAGCTCTTGTTACCTTCTGCCATAGTTAAAACATCAAGCAGCTCTGTACCAGAAGAGGCAAAACAAAAACACACACACACACACTCTCTCTCTCTCTCTCTCTCTCACACACACACACACACACACATACACACACGCACGCATTCCCATACGTAGTCCACACACACAATACCGGCTGTATCTCCTTGCATTCTACCAGCGAGAATGTTCTCCGTCATCCTCCCCAGCCGGCCCTGCCTCACCAACGTAGTTCCCATACAGTCCGACCCCACCACCCCCGCGACGAACTTCGCCTTCACGTTCTCCGCAGCGCCCAAATTCTCCCACATCGTCATCTTCCTCCTGCCGGGCGTCACCTTACCCGCCAACACAGCAGCAGCTGTCTACATCCAATTCCCACCCGACCTCCTCCTCAACCGGAACAGCGGCCCCGAAAACCAAAACCTAACCGCAACCTCAACCCCAACCTCAGCATCTCCCAACTTCAAGTTCCTCGGCGCAATCGCCAACGAGAAACCCTCCGCAATCTTCAAAGTCAACTTTCCCGGCCCCCGACGGCGTACAGAGGCCGAAGAGGAAGATGACATGCTGGACGAAGGCGCCACCCGCCCCCTCGCGGATACAGATATAAATCCCAACGCAACATTCACGCTAGGAGTCTCCATCGAGCCCGCGCAGAACGTTGCGGCGATGATGGCTAATCTCCAGAACCAGCTGCAGCCCTCATTACCGTCCACGACGGATCTGGTCAGATTGTCTGGCCAGCAGGCTGCGGCGGCGAAGTTGACGCCGCAGGTCAGTACTAAGATTCTTGCGCAGCGGATAATTGGCAATGCGTTCAATTATCTGGCAAGCTTTGCGGCGTCGGATCCTAGGGCTGGGGGGGAGGAGGTTGTGCCGTTGAGGGCGTTTAGGGATTGGTGGACGAAGTTTGAGAGGAGGATTGACACTGATCCGGGCTTTTTGGAGAAGGGGGATGGCGTGTAAGATTTCTCTTGTTTTGGTGGGTGCCTAGGTGTGAGTTTTGGACGACTGTCCAATTTCTGTAGCCATGGGGGGATTTTTTTATTTACCTCCTTATATGAGTTTGAGGTAGCGAGTGTTTTTCTTAACATCTCAACTGTACATTTATCCTGTAGTATTTAACAGGGTGTATCATGTTCATTAATAGTGGCGAATGATCATTCCCCTGTTTCAGAAAAGACATATCATGAATATTAAAAGAAGAGTTTTAACATAATGATACCCATATCTCTCACTGTAGGATGTTATATCTAACTACCTGGGGTATCTAGAATGCCCACAATGAAAAAATAAAACATGGGATACAAAGCATATACACCTGAACCCCAGTCCCATATGTAAATAAGGTCCATTAAAACACCCGTGTAGGAAGCGGCTCAAGCATCAAAAGCCCGCCGCAACCTCACTCCTCAAGCAAAAACTCCAGAAATGCTTTCCCAACTACAACTCCATCATGCTCCTTCCCCGCAGCAGCCATCCCGCCCTCATACACCCCCGGAGGCAGGACCCCCATATCTTTTCGTGCGTCCAGAATTTCTGAAACAATATCCTTCGTGAATTCAGGATGACCTTGGACGGAAATAAATCGGCCCGGAAGATACATGCCCTGCACCTGGCATACTGGCGACGAGCCAAGAAGAGTGATGTTCGATGGACAAGAATGGACGATATCGCGATGCATTTGCTGGAGACGCTGCCTTTGGGTGAATATACACATTTGATACCGGGGGGTGGGAATATAATAAATAAATAGATAAATAAACAAATAGAAGAAAAGGGGGTGTTATATATACCAATTTGCGAAGCCCGAACAACTCCTTTCCTTTATCCGTGAGATCCACATCGTGCACCGCAACTTCCCACCCATTCTCATTTCGACCGACCTTCAACCCCAGCGCTCTGCCGATAATTTGGTGGCCGAAACACACCCCGATAATACGAACTCGATCCTGCGCTAGGATATCGGCGACATACTCAACCAGCCTGTTTATCCAGGGGATATCATCGTAGGAGTTGTGTTCTAAGGCTTTGGTTTTAGAAGAGAAATGCTACGACACATCAATCGATCATAATCATATCGAGCTGCTCGCCCAAACTTACTGGATCCAGTTAGCAGCACTGCATCGATATCTTCTAGATCAGGATACTCGCTTCTCTCCATGACATTCCATTTTGAAATGTGGAGCCCGGTCGCTGGATCAATTTTATCGGGCTGGTTTAGCAGTTTGGCGCCGGACAGGAGCAGTGATTCGAAGACGCCGCCATAGCCGCCGTACTTGGTCTTGGTGTTTGGGAGGGGCACGTCGCATTCAAGCACGGCGATGCGTAGAGGAGCCCGCATGGAAACTGATATATATATATATTACTAGGTTTAAAATAGAGGACGTGAATGAGTTGAGAAAGAGTTGACTAATAACCGATAAGCCGATAGCTGCCGCAAACTGGTGCGGGGGAGGGGCTGCTGTTTCCCAGCAGACAGAAGCCTCCGGGGAGGGGGCGGCTATTGACCATTCATTAGCCAACGGGAACAGTGGCTGCTTCGGCTATCCGGCATAACTTTCTGTATACGGTTAGCGGAGAGCCTCCAAGGGGTTATTTTTTCCGCTTAAACGCTCAAATTAGGCGAACTCTCCCTCTCCCGTTCAAGCGGTTGGCTTGGAAAGGTTTCCCAAAGCACGATGCCATTTCCAACCCTTGCAAAACAGATTGATTCTCTTTCAACCCACCCCACCCCTCCAAGAGTCCCAGGCAGACCCAACAATAATCCTCGACAGAAAGGGGTGATTCTCTGGGTCCTGTCCTTTCGAGGAGAATGTAACTCTTATTTGGTTTTACCCCCATTACATTGTTGTTAACAGAGCAAACACTAGGGTAGTCAGTCCTTCTTTTCAAGCTCTATCACACGGATTAACGGCTTCGCAAAAGTCCCTCCCTTGGCTTCTAAATTTTACACGAAGAAATTTAGTTAAAACGTGACCACATCTCCGACCTTTATTTCGGGCCTTTAATAACGCATGGCATGGAATATCCCTCCGCATCAGCGATTTGCTCTCCTGACCCGAAGGTAAATCGGAATATCCCTGTCTGCTTTGCTGCTGCGAATCTCTATTCGCCGAACTTTTGCAAACTGCGACCTTTTTGAAAAAATTCGTCACCAGGATGATGAATGAGCCTCCAGGAATATCTATCTCAGGAGCTACTTTGACAACTGGAGAAAAAGTATTCAGGGCCAGGTATAGAAGGGTAAAAATCAACAATGACCGCTGCTGATGTGCCTTCGCTGGAGCCTCTAGAATCAACCCCATTGTTGCGCGGGACTCCAGCTGCCTTTCATGGAAATCCCAATGGACTGGCTTCAGACGACTCACTCCTTTCAAACGAGGTTGACGAAGAATCCTTGGACCTTGATCTCGCAAAAGTTCAATCGATCCCTCATGGGGGCGAAATAGAACCCGGCTTCCCACCAGCCCACCAGGGCAGTGCCATCGCACCCAGCTACGGCAGTCTGTCATCATCGGAAGCGGTGGCATCCAAAAACATATCGAGCAAGGTTTCGGGACAAGCAAACCACTTCATAAATGTTACCCCTGCACAGTTCTGGACTATTTTCGGCGGAATTCTATTCTCGTACCTGATTGCGTTTTTCGACTCGACTTTAATGGGCTCCATCCACCCAGTCATCACATCTCACTTCAACGCCGCCAACTCCGCCTCGTGGCTCTCGACTGCATTTCTGCTTACGTGCACGGCCTTTCAACCTGTTATTGGCCGTCTCTCGGATACCTTTGGTAGACGGCCTCTCTATCTCGTTACAATTTTCATCTTCTTCGTAACCACGGCTTGGTGCGCGTTGGCGCAGAGTATGGGGAGTTTCATTGCCGCAAGGGCATTTTGTGGCCTTGGGGCCGGTGCGGTGACTTCCCTCGGCATGATCATCAGCTCTGACCTTATATGGGTGGAATACAGAGGAATCTATCAGTCTTATATCAATTTATGCTATGGGACAGGTGGTTCTCTTGGGCTGGCCTTTGGTGGTGTGTTGGCCGATTCTTTCGGCTGGAGGGCAGCGTTTGGGATACAACTTCCTTTCATCTTCGTGTATCTAGTTGTAGCTTACTTTACCACCCCTGCATCCCTTGGGCCGGAGCTGGCGAAGAATGAAGGATACACCCTCCGGCAAGCCATGAAGACTATCGACATTAAAGGTTCCGCCTTGCTCGTCGTTTGCGTGACGGCCTTGATGCTTGGAATAAACCTGGGAGGAAACGTTTTCTCATGGAGCCATCCACTGGTCATTTCTTCCCTTGTTGTATCCGGTGTGCTTGTGGCCCTCTTTGTCAAGGTGGAGGCAACAGCCACTCGACCGGCCATGCCCCTGCCACTACTCCACAGCGCCCCAAGAGCAAATTTGATAATATCAAATTTTTTCGGTAACATCGCCATAAATACTGTCCTTTTCAACGCACCCCTCTTCTTCCAGGCGGTGAAACTGGAGTCACCCAGCGCTGCAGGCATAAGATTACTGTCTTCTTCCCTTGGTCTCCTGGTCACCAGCGTGTCTACAGGGTTTCTCGTAACCTGGAGCCGCCGACTGACGCCCACGCTCATACTGGGGTTTGCATGCCTGCTCTGCAGCGGAATTTTCACATCCATGCTAGGGAAAGATATTCCAACGTGGATAGCAATGATTCTTATCGTACCGTCAGGATGTGGTCAGGGTTTCGCATTCCCCACAACCATGCTGTCGGTTCTTGCTGTCAGTGCCCAAGACGAACAAGCGGTGGTTACGACAACGCTTGGATTGTTCCGCAACCTTGGCTCCGTGATGGGTGTCGCCATTAGCAGTTGGGCTTTGCAGAATGCGCTCCTCTACTATCTAGATGGAAATGTATCGGGACCAGATAAAGCAGATATCATCCGGCAGGTTCGCAGATCCATCAGTGCCATTTCTCATCTTGATCCGTTACATAAAATCGAAGGTATGATAATGATAATTAGTGTTTCGCCAAGTTATACCCCCGTCTTGCTTCATTATTTTCGCCATCCACTCCATGCTCCAGGAACCATTGCTAAAATAATTACTGCTACAGTTGTTCATGCATACGAGCTGGCACTCCGCGTAACATTCCTCTCGGGCATCATTTCTGCTGTGATTGCATTGGCTCTGGTTGTTCCAATCAAGCTCCCGCGGCTGCGGCGAAAGGAGCGAAATGTATGAGAATATGAACGAAAGCGTACGAGTTTATCAGTTGTTTGGGGAAAGATCGGTCCCTTAGATGGACCTTTTATGATATATGTGATGATCTGAAGGCATGTGTATCGCTTTTTGAGAGAGGAAATTATGTGTCCAATACTTGCTTTTTGTATACCCATCAATAATTTCTATTAGCATTTGCATATTCGATGGAGTTGAATTATAGAGTAGTCAGGCGGAAAATAAACAAAACAGCAGTCCAAATGCCAGAAATCCGCATGAACTTCTAGTCTCCCATGTTGCCCCTTTTCTCATACTTTTTAGGGCCTTTTCTTTTTTCATTTTTTTTTTTTATTTTTATTTTTATTTTTTTTTTTCATTTTTCATTATTATATTTGTTGGGTGGGGGTTTCATATTGAGGATTCTCATTCACTTCAAGGGAGGAGTGGTTGTGTGTCTTAGAGATTCCACAGGAAAAAGAAAATCCTCCGTGTTTGTAATAAGCACGCGGCATATCCCCAGCCAACCAACAGGGATCCTGTTTCATATTAAAAATCCTCCAACCAGAAGTTAAATTGGATCGAATGGGAGATAGACATATGGTTGACTTTTTTTTGCTCTCGCCTAGTATACAGATTGTACCCAGAATTTCTCTCTCTATGAAAAGGCTGTTGTTGAGGGGCCCTCCACTGTTCTCCCAACGGTGACGGAATGAATATGTTGTGCACTTGCTGCGTGGACTGGAAAGCAAGCTGTGCCATATTTTTCGCATGCCGAGAGTCTAAATATAGCCCAGGCAGCAGAAATCGGGATTGCTTGCACAACTGAGATCCCGGTGGTTGGGGTAAATCCTCCGACTCGCTGAACTCGCTTTTCAAAACATTCGACATATTTATTGTAACTTGCTGCATGTCCCGCACACCATGCAGTGCAATACCACCTCAGCTTTGCCAGCTTGACTTTTCCCCCAGAGAAGTCTATCTCACCCCTCAACCAAGATAGCCCACACGGGTCACCCGAGCAGCAGACGCCGTTCGCTACAAGAGACCTTCTCTGAAGAGAGTGACATTGGAGATTGGGGAACCTGCACCTCCACAACCTGGAACAAGCTGCGGAGTCGTTTGTTAACCTAATTCGCAAGCAAAGTTGGCCACCGGAGTTGGCCACCAAAATCCTAAATACTCCATCTCAACAAATCAAAATTCAATCCAGTAGAAGAAAATAAAAACAAAAATAAAATAAACAGAGATCTGCGCTCAACAACCAACGAAATTAAAATTCAATTCCGCTGAGATCAGGGTAGCTTCTTTCCGGTATGATCTGCGAGATGGCAATCTGAGCTGTTAAAATGCCCGGGGCGTGGTTGTCTCGGTGATGACATCATGTAGATGCGGGTGCTGTTCAGGCAGCTCTTTTTTTGCAGAGCAATGTTGCGAGGTGCTTTAAATGCAGTAAGTAAATTATAGAGATTCACACACATTGTAGACATGAATCATGGCTCTCACAGGATGAGCCAAAACAGCTGTAAAGTCTTCTTTTGATCAGACTCCTTTTTGACTCTTTTTTTCTGTTTCTGCGTTGAGCGGCTGAATCATAGATGTGCAGCAGCTTGAGCAAGGTTGAGATCACACATTTTGCTCATCTTTCTCCCACCATCTGGATGTTTATTCCATCTGACACTAGCTGCTCAATCGGGCGGCATTTATTACTGGGTCACCAAAGGATGAATAATTAATCACTGGACGAAAATAAACAGGCGTCTTGATATTGGTGGCCAAACTCGCTCTCCTTGGGGTTGGCCACCTTTTTCCGGGCCCCCTACTACCAAGGTACCGTCGAAGGCTGTGATGGGAACCCCAAGATGCAATTCTGCAGGCTGTTTCAAAAGGTGCTGGAATTTGTATTTGTCCATTTCCCAACTATAATATGTTTTCCCCTTCCCCCCAACTCTTTTCTCTCTTCCCCCCCCCTGTCGCTTATCGTAGATATTTGACGCAAGCTGCGAGATCCGGGGTTCTCTTCTGTCTCTTACTCTCCCTCCGTCTCCCGTTTTCCCCCCCTCCTCCCCCCACCGACTTCTGCAACCAACCTTTTTGCCCTTCTTGTTCTTCCTGGTCTCTTTTTGTTGTTGTTATTATTATTATTACTATTATTATTATTATTATTTATCATCCATAAATTCATCTGCAGCAGCGCAGCGGGTGAATCGGAATTCCGCCGCGAGTTTATTTATATATATCTCTCCACTCATTGGCCCCGAATTCGCCTTTGAGCGTTGGTTCAAGCTAACTAAGCCTGCAGACTCCTCTTTGTCATCAGCGAACAAAATAACCAACTAGAAAATATTCAACCCTACTTTTATTATAGTGTCGGCATCTGCATCAGCACGTTATCATTCGCCCGTCTGAGGAGGGAACACTGATCCGTTCATGTAATTCCTCCTTTTGGTTGTGTCTCCGGATTGTTCTCGATAAACCTAAATGAAAAGTATTTTTTCGTTGTGTTGGTTAAGAAAACTGGATCCGCATTCCCTTCGATCTCGGTTCCTGCAGCTCCGTAACGTTAACCACTGTTAATTAGTTATAACTATATTGCCGCTTTCTCCACATCTCGCGACTATAAACAATCTCCTCCTCATCCTCCGCTACTCCACAGTCGACGGGATGGCTTGACTTCAATTGCAACATTACGGAATCCATGTGCATTGGATGTTCCACTCTGTCGACTTCCACTCTGCCTTTCCCAGGTGAGTTTAGAAACTGCTCATTTCTCGTCCGATCCGCCCCTTGGGGCTGTCTATATTATTTTCCTTGTCACCGGTGTTGCTGGCTGTGGTCATTCTCTCTCGAATTGTAGACGCTGACAGATGTAACCCTCTTTTATATATATATATATATATATATATATATATCTCCACTACAGATTATCTCAGAAGATTTTTCCCTTTTCTTGTATCCCACGGATAATTTTGTCTCACATTGCTGGGGGAGACGGCAGTGCAGGTCCTCACCCACGCCTATTCAAGGTTTACAACGGGCCCATATTGGCCATTGGAATCGAAAAGGGGGGGGGGAAAGGAGTCGTCGACAACGGGTTTGAATATATTTTATAAATATCTAGGGGCATATAGGGTGTCTCAGGCTTGCAGGCTTGACCGCTGCGAACCATTTCTGGGCTTTCTTCTACTGCTTTGTCGCAAGATTTCAATTCTCACCATTTCAAGACCTACATGAAGGTGTGAACGGAGCATGTTCTAGCGCCACGCCGCGCTCTGAGCACGACAAGGCATAGAATTATCGGGATCCATAAAGCCCCAGTTGTTTGGCCGCGTATCCGGAATCAGATGGCATCAACAGTTGGCGGGAATTTTCTTCCGCAAACAGAATACGATCTCTCTCTAAATTTGGCTGCCTCTGCCGGCACAACGGAGGTGGGGGATTATCCAGTAAATGGCGATGCCTTCCAGCTAACTGCAAAGGCGGCTACTGATTTCAACTCCCAACCGAAGAAGAAGAAATTAAATAATCCCAGCTGCGGAGATGCCTCAGGCTCCGGTGCCGCCGTATCTTCGTCACGGACGGTGAACTCCTCTGGCCAAACGAATGCTCAAAAGCCAAAGCGCGTCAGGACAGGTTGTCTGACGTGTAGGGAACGGCATCTGAAATGTGACGAGGCGCTTCCTCGTTGTCAAAACTGCCAAAAGTCTGACCGGCTGTGTAAGCGTGGGGTTCGACTGAACTTCATCGACACTCATGTTGCTGCACCTCCGTACGCAGCGCCTTTCGCCCACGACTGGCAGGTCAACTTCCATGATGAATCCCGGGAGATTGCCTCGGAATATAAAGGTGGCTTTGAACGGTATCCCCGAGTCGAGAGGAATGATCCCCCACCTCGAAAACCTGCGCCTCCCCCGTCGTCGTACAATTTCCCTGATATCATGGGAGCCCCGTCACTTTCGCATCAGAATCTCTCTCTGCCGAGTGTTACCCCCCTCCTTTCTAATTATCCCGAGCCTCCGCAGCCGGAAATGACTGAGGCGATATTCCAACATGCCTCACAACCTCATCACGCTAACTCTACGTTTTCTGATAACTCCCTATCGCATTCTCCATTTAATTCCCCGAAGCCCAGTTTGGTGTCCTCAGAAAATGTTAGACCTTACCTGGATAACGCTGAGGAGGTGCTGCTCATGCAAGTTTTCGTGGAGGAAGTTGGGCTGTGGATGGACTCAATGGACTCGATGAAACATGTAATTTGCCCTCTTTCCGCCTGCCTACAGGCATGCTGATGCAAAGTCTTCTGCTAACTTTCCATCAGTTTTCTCATATTCTGCCATTTCATGCTCTCCAAGAGCCGATGCTTTTGAGTGCGTTCATGGCATGCGGCGCCCGGCACTTGTTTCTAGTAAATCCATCATATGGCGAAGAAAAGGCTCTGTACTATTACAACGCTTCTACGCGTGATCTTCTTACCTGTTTGCAAAACCCCAATCGCAATGCTGTCCTATGTGCTACGACAGCTGTAATTCTTAACGTTTACGAAATAATGTGTGAAAAGGCCATGCAGCGGATGAACCATATCGCCGGTGCCCGCGCTCTCATCAAGGAATGCCGATGGAATGCCAAAAGCATCGGGATAGGGGGCGCCTGCTTTTGGCTCAATGTTGGCATGGAGCTGCTGAGCTGCCTTCATTTCAATTGGAGGATGGCATGGGATCCGGACACGTGGGATGTGGATATGAACATGGGGGCGTCGCAGAATAGCATCACGGGCGACGAGGAGTTGTGGACACATCGGATGGTATATATCTGTGCGAAAATTGGGAATTTTCGATCCACGATTCCGCAGTTCCAGAATCCAGATCGGGCTGCGCATGACATGCGGCTGAATCAACGGATACAGGAATGGAATACATACAAGGGGTGGTGTGACGAGTGGGCAAGATGTGTGCCACGCTCGATGCTGCCGCTCGGTTATCTGCAGACTTGGCAGACGAATTCTAAGTCGTCATTCCCGGAGGTTTGGTTAGTACGCCTCATATATCTCCAACGCCCCCCTTTTGTTCTTTTATCTCTACATGGTCCAATTGTAAGCTGTTAACCGACACGCATTTAGGCTCATCAAGCGTACCGCCGTGGTAGCTAGGTTGTTTTATCACACAGCCTGCTGCCTGCTTGCCCAGGTCCATCCCACTGAATCCGAGTTCAGTGAGAATATGATGGCCATGCAGCAGAGCCACGCTCATGATATCTGCGGTATTGTGGCGCATGTGAAAGATAGGTAAGCTAATACCCACTGTTCCTTAAAAAAAGACTATTGCAATAACAACAACAACAACCAACCAAACAAACAAACAAAAAAAAAATAAAATAAAAAGCATTGATCAAAGCCACATATTCTCTATAATCGAGGTCGCTAATTCTCAACTTACCGCCGTGTAAACAGAGGCGTCGCCAGCGTTTCTCTCCGCTGCCTTGCAATTGCCGCGGAATGCCTAACGAATAGGCAAGCTCAGGAAGAAGTACTGCACATCATCGATAAAATCATCAAGGAGACGGGATGGCAAGTTGGATTCCTGCACCGCGAACTTATGGAGAAATGGGTATGGAACAACAGCAACTCTCCCGCGCAACATCAACAACAACAGCAGCAATCGTCCACCTCTACATCAACCGGTGGGCCATCGGCACCATCATTACTTTCCTCCTCACTTTTAAACTCTGGCTCACCTAACCCCCCCACCGCAACTGCAAGTGGCGGCGGAGGGGGTCAAGGGCCGTCCCGTCCCCGGTTGCCGCAAGGAATTGTGAACCCGCTCATGGCGACGGCGGACTTTTCATACGAGGATCATCCGTACCAAAGCCATTATGTTGCACCGCACAACCCTACTCAGATTGGGAGTTATCAGCATTATGAGTCTTACTGATGCCCTTTTGTCTCTTTACTTACCTTTATATTTCTGTTTTACATAACTTTCGTGCCTCTAACCCCTCACTCGTTTGTATGGATAACGTCACGGTTATTCGTTTGTGTGCGTGCGTGTGTTGTGCATGTGTATATATATATGTGTGTGTGTGTGTGTGTGTGTGTGTGTGTGTGTGTGGAAATGTGGATTTGAGATACCAAAAACCAATTTCTCCTTTTCTCGTCCGATGGCATTTCCCGGGTTTGGAAGGCCTTTCTTTCCTCACATATTATTATATTTATGATGTTTATTTCTTAAAACGGAATTCTTCTGATGGTAAAGTTTAGAGGGCTTGGTTCCCATGTTCCCCATTGATGTATATGGCATTTTTACTTTCCCCTTGTTTGCTTGCTAATTTCATGTTAGTTAACTATAGCCTTAGTTAATTAGTTAGTTATTATTATTATTATTATTATTATTATTAACATATTCATATTTTTCTTGGCTATGGCAGTCCGAGACTCTATGATGTCATCCTGATGCGGCGGGTTTTAACCACACACCCTTATAGTCTCAGGGGAACGTCGGGACCCTGCATCATCACTCAAAGACATAGTTGAATCAACTCTTCCACAAAGGAAGAACCAATAGAGACACGGTGGATGTGCCCTAATCCTGCCAATCATAAATCCCTTTCTATTCACCAGCCACCTCTCCCCGTCATAAATACGGCTGGTCCAAGCATTCAGTGCCAGGCCTTCCGTAGAATGACGCCTACCACCGCGCTATCCGCCCCACCCACTATTTATTTACCTTGTGTTTAAATTTTTCTGAGATATGGAAAATTATGCACATATCAACACATTCACATCCAGGCATTCTCAACACGTCTGTTGGCGATCCCTTCTGCTTCCTCTTCTATTCATGAGACCCATTCAATCTCCGCGGCGCCAATCCAAGGAACTTTGGTCCCCTTTCCAAATGGGATAGATAGTTGGAACTCCATCATCAGCTCCGATCAATACATGTTACTTTACATACAGAACATATTCAAGCAAGCGACCCCTGCCATCCATTACCTACCTGGCTGAAGAATTGAGATGAAGTTCACTTCCACTTCACCTCCCCTATCACCATAGAAAATCAATACATGAAAACACACCATAAGTTCAAAAAAAGGGAAAGAAATATATATATAAACTAGAAACCAACAATGGCCACCTCCGACCCCATAGTTCTAGAACCCAACTCACTCTACATTCTCCTCTTCCGCCAGGGCGAAGCCTATCAATTCCACTGGGGTCTCTTCCTCACTACCACCAGCAGCGCCCCAGCAGCAGAAGAAACAGCTGAATCACCCGAATCCACTGAACCAGCAGAGACAACAGCAACAACTAGTCCCCCAGGCACCCTTTTCGAACTTATAAACCCAAACCCTTCCAACAGCAGACACTGGACCTACAACACCAGCACCGTCGCCACGTTTACCAACAAAAACAACCCCATCTCCGCCCTCAAAATCTCCACCATAGAACCAATCCTTCACGACCCCGTTCACGCCCTCCTCGCCACAATCCCCGTCGTCACCTACTCCCACCGTTTTGGGGAGGACATGTCGTGTCGTGTGTGGCTGAAGGAGGCGCTGTATGCGCTTGATCAGAGTGGGTTTATACAGCTTGTATGGACTGTTGATGAGATTGAGAAGGAGGCTAAGGGATTGGGGATGCTGTGTTGGTGTAGTGGGATTGGGAGGGGCAATGCTAAGGGAAGAGTGGAGCGGAGTGCTGGGTGTCTTTTCTGAGGGAAGTGGAAATGCGACGCGTGGGGGGAAGATTGATATGGTTGGGTACGGAGACTGGACGCAGACTATTGGTATTAGTTGCTCGGGAAGTTGGTGGATGGGGAAGCTTTGACCAAAAAGAATGAGAAGTCTGACGTTTTCGTTGATGGATGTGGTTAAGTCAGGGAGTTGAACCATGGACATGTCCGAGTGCTTTTAATGTGTCCATCAATGCGTCCATGGTTCACGAGGTCTGATCTGCTTGGCAAGGCGGAGAAAAGGGAGATGGGGAACAATGGTGGGAAAATTGATATCAAGAACCAGGAATATAGAAAACAATCAAAAGACTGTATCACAATCAACTTTAAAAGAAGATGGGATTTAAAGAACTCCTCCCCATGTTTTCAGACAGGATCTTTGTTTTGGGTAATCCCCTAACAAGGAACATGCAGAGAAACTTAAAAAGAGAGATTGCATGGAGTTGGTGTACGGTGTTTTCAGTGCGCTGAGCAGCGTAACAATCCGTAGAACCTGTATCATTATCCGTAAAACGCCGGTTTATATTTTTAAAACAGAAGGATAATCAGAATTAAAAAAAGTCCACTGCGCCAATGTTCGATTATTGAAGTCATTCAAAATCACATCTTCATATCAGTATCATTATCTTCGTAATCGCTTTCATCTCCCAGCGCACCCCCCGGTACCCTCCCCTCATTCAACTCTCGTTCCAACCTTGTGATTTCCTGTAAGCTCTTCGCTTCCCGGATCATTTTCTCCACTCGTTTCCGCTCCTTCTCGGTAAGTTTAACACGAATTGGCCTTCCACCAGGCTGCTCTTCTGATGCAATACGCGCTGTTGAATTCTTGAGTGTGGAGCCAGGGACATCGAATGTTCGGGATTTAATTCCCATGACTTTGGAGGCGAGGGCTGTGAGTTTGGAAGTGGTGCCAAAAAGTTCGGCAGCACAGTTTCGTTCTACGTCCTTGACTTTCTGGTAGTCGAGGAAACGCACCGTTGGAATGAGGAAGATTACCCAGAGGCGGTAGTTCTGTGTATATACGCGAGTATGAAATGGTGCAGGTTAGCAATATGGACAGTATATGGGCATACGATAGGACGGACAATGACGACATCATATGCCCAAAAAATAAAAAATAAAAATCAATAGCATAGTTCACCAACAACACGACAGATTTCCAGAAAAAAGAAATAAATCAACAACATTTCAAGGAATTCGAAGACACTAACATCCTTCCGCGTCACCGGATTCTCCAGCAGCGACAAATGCGTAAGTCTCGTTAGATTCTTCAACGGTTCTAGATCCGCTAGCTCTGCAACGTTATTCGCGGTGAGAATTAGTGTCGTTAGGTTCGGGATCGAAGTTGCTATTGACGGGTGGATATGCGACACGCGATTTCGAGCTAGAAGCAAGGTACGGAGACGTGGGGAGAAGGGGAAGTTGGAGATCGAGGAGATGTCGTTGTCAGTGAAGTCGATGGCGTCATGGTCCTGCCGCATATATGATTAGAGATTGAACCATGAACGGTGTAGACTGGGGCACGGAGGATGTAGGACAGATCTAAGAGAGAGAGCAAAGTTGATGTGAAGCAGCGATAGAGAGCGGAATAGGTGCATGCACATGGACATTCGAACATACCTTCGCAGCACCCATATTCTCAATAGCGGGAATTTTATGGCCTATATATCACCCCCATCCCGAAGAAAGGAAGAAATACGATATCAATTGAGCTCATTACCAAGTCTGTGACATGTGTAGTAGTATCTGTTCTTTCCAATACGCACCTCTGAGATCAAGTTCTCGTTCTTTGAGTGGGTTGAGGTAGGAGAGGGAATTCTGAATTAGCTCCACGGTGAGTCGCATTGTGTATGCAAGTTAAAATGAGCTATTCGGATATGTCGAGCGGGTCAAGGCGACGGGAGTTATAGGTGATGTGAGGAATGGTTGATGATTTGGCGGGTGTAGAGGGTTGTCATCGATTATGTTGTAGAATGAAAATCGCTGCTGATGTTGCTGCCGCGAAGTTTAAAGTTGCCTTTTTGGGCTCTAAAATCTTGGGAGGGTGGGAATGGATCACGTGATGTTGATGTGTGGTAAAATGTGGTTATGACCTGCTGAACCAGCACCAGATGGGAAATAATCGAACTCGATAGAGTTGATGGTCTATTGTTTGATGGATTGATTGGTGTTTGAAAGCTCGAATTGTAAATGATGAAGTTTAGAAAGATTTTTTTTTCTAACCTGTTCTACACTTAAACAAAAAATTTAGAAAGGGAAGAAAACGAGAGCTCCGCTCATCAGGCACGATAAAAACTCCTACAAATCCGTGTCCAATAACGGATCAAAAGGGGAGAACGAGTGAATGAAGAAGAAAATAAAAGGGGGAACATAGTACACGATGGAAGAAAGGATGACGAATGCAAGAAGAAATGAACTTGTACAAGTACAACGAGTGGGTAGCGAATGTTAGTATAGAAAGCAATCAAACAGAACCACAACGCCGGCGAGCAGCCCAACAGTCCATAACTCCCCCGACAAAGTACCCCAATCGAGACTCCATGGCTATGGCAAAAGGACGAAAGGCAACAAGGGAGGAGAGCGTTGCTAGGGCTATGTGCCACGACCACCCACATGTTGTCACCAGAAACCCAACGGCTTAAACCAAGAGAAACTGTATATATGATCGAAGCGAAAGTCCCCACCCAACCACATTGTATAACTCTAAAAAAAAAAAAAAAAAAAAAAAAAAAAAAAGAAAAAAAAATAAATATAAAAATAAAGGGTAGAAAGAAGAGAAAAGAAATGGAGAAGGACACTTTTAATCACCCAACGCCAACAACGGCCTCACACTGCCTACACCACAGACTTCCGCACGGGACTCGTCGCTCTAGATCTTCGCCCATTAGTCGTCGGCGCTAGCGCAAGGTGCGCCTGTCTATCGCGACTCTCCGTTCGCACCGCCAATCCATTGCGATCCATAATTCCCACATTGTGCGAGGATAGCAACGACCCGTTGCCATCCAGGCTGAGACCGAGGCCTACACTAGCTCTGTTCCCGCCGCCTCCTCCACCTCCACCGACACTGCTAATGTTGTTGCTCGTGCTCGTGCTCGACTTCGACCTCGCTAGAAGATTAACACTGCTGCTCCCATCCTCGTCATATGTGGCACTGGCCTCGTCGTCGGACGAGGAGGAGCCAGGGCCGAGTTCGAATTCGCGCATGCCGTCTTCCAGTGTGCGTTCGTAGGGGATGTAGCTACTTCGGCGCGGGGAGGGGGAGAAGAAGAAGAAGGAGGATAGTTTACTGTTGAAAAGGCCCTTACTTCGTCGGCGGTAATGGAAGCTGCTGCTATGTCGGCTAATTGGTCGTCCGAGAAATCTTCTGTACACACGATTTCGCCGTTCGCGGCCGTAGAGGAAAAAGATTGCGATTGCGACTATTGCGAGGAAGAGGAAGAGGCCTGGGATGCGGCGGGGAGAATGGCCATCGAAAAGGGTGTCGTGCCAGTGTTGTCGGTTGGTTCCGGTGATAGTATCGTTGGTAGGTAGGGTTGGTTGTGAGGTGGGAGGGAGGGGTTGGAGTTGCGGGCCGGTGTGCTGGAAATCGTCTGGAACGCCACCGGGGACGTTACTGCCGAAGCCAACTGGGAGGCCGTTTTTCAACGGTGGCACTTGGGATGAAGCGTAGAGAACGGCTTTTCCGAGCGTCCAGCTCACTTCTGTAGCACCGATCTTGTTAACTGCTTGGAAAGCGTCTAGATAACCGTCTGGCTTCCCAGAGACCACCACATCCTGGGTTCTGTTGTTGTGGCCTGTGGTCACCTCGGCTTCTCCGATGCTTGAGCGTGGGATGCCAATTCCGTCGTGTAGAATATTGATTAGCCAAGAGGCCTTGAAACAAATTTCATTGGCAGTTTTCTTGCTGACTTTCCCTCCCCATCTCTGCCCTCTAACGCCCGCTTCTATCTCATCCCATGGCTGTGAGCAAAAATCCTTCGCGCGCTGCAGATAGTCGTAGAAGTTGTAAGGGTCATCCTTGTCGCCCATATCAAATATTCCATGGGTGGTGTGCCAGTATTCGCTCACACCGATAAAATGGTTGACGTCAAAATCGATTGCAGGCACATGGACACCATGTAGAAGACAGGGCTCATCAGGACAAGGCGCATCCTTCTCGAGTAAGGGGAATGTCTGGAGAAGGCACTGGTCGAACTTGCCTGTTCCAACTAGATACGGCTCCACACCGGACACGGGGCCTTCAGGGGGTAGAATGGTTCCATCTGCAGACATCCGCAGTCCAGCATGTAGACAAGGATCCGGCCTACCCTTGTTCATCTCATCGACACTTGATTCCAAGAGTGCCTTTACATATCGACTCCTTGCCTCCTGCGCCCCAAAGCCTAACCACGACATGACAAACACTTTATACTCAAGAGCCCTGCCATTGACGCTCCTGAGCCGCAGAAGGGTTAAATCATTCGCATGTTTCTGGGCCTCAGTCGCGTTTGGTGCAAAGGCAATCTGGGCAGAGGCGCCTCCCATGTCCAGAAATCCGTATGTGTGATGGCCTTTCCCGTGATTGTGGGATCTGCTATCATCAAACCCGCCCATCAAATAGTTGGTCGCAATCCACCCGTAAAGTCCTTCGGTGACTCCCTCGATAACTTGCACATGTTGGTTACAGTCCGGGATAAGAAAGTCGGTAGTTTGGCGGATGTAAGTGCACACATTGTTGAGGATGCTCTTTTGCTGGGCTTTTGGGAGCAGGCGCATGCCAGCCGTTGCCAAGAGGAAGATGGGGGTGTCGGGGACATCTTCTTCTGGGATGACCTCTTGTACATGATGGAGGAGTGGTCTGAGGTGCTCGAGTCCGACATCTTGGGGATTTTGGGCGAATGTTGAGATGCCTGATATTGTTGACGGATTAGCACCATGCTAGAGGAGAATCTAAAATAAACCACCGATTGCTGTATACCTGGATGTATCTTTTTAGTATATTTTTCGCTTGTTATAATTTCGGGTAATGATGCTAGGTCCTTTGCCGATGCAGATTTGCGCGCTTTTACACTATCTGGCCATCTATAGACATATGATCGAGTCCCCTAAATAATCCCAAAAAAAAAAAAAAAAAAAAAAACATTTTTCACTCAGTATATATGTACCCGGATGGCGCGACTGGGTATCAATGTGCAGCACACGCCCAGCACCTTCCACGATTTGACACGATGGGACGCGATCAACTTACGGATGAACCAGCATCCAGGACGACAGCATATCTCCCTGTATAAATACGCAGTTAGCAAAATACTCCTGGTCGCGTAGTTTTTGACTCTGCTGTCAGGAGGGGGGAAGGTAATGATATACAAGTCAACATCTGGAATCCGACGCTTTGCGTGTTCTTCTATTTATTATACGTTTTGTTGCTTAGCTCGAATGCATCGCCCGAATTAACAATATTACATATTAAAAAGAAAAGCCGTAGTAGCATAAGCGAGATATAAAAGGTAATTTTTCGACAGCTTCCATCAATTTGGCGACCCTTCCCCTTGTTCTCTTTTTGATCGGCGGAGTATCTTGGGTGTGTTGGCAACAGCGTACAGTCTGCTCTAAACGGGGGATTGCGTAGTCGCGCAGAGAGAGGTTCGAGGCCGAAAACGAGCGTGGAGCTGGTGGTAAAAGCCAAAGGAAAAGGAAGGAAGAGGAAGAGAGGTGGTGAGGTCTCGAATTGGATGATAAAGGGGGAGATAAAAGGAGTCGAGATGGAGAGATGAGGTTGAAATAGAAGAAGATTGAGGCTGACGAGGGAAGAACGTCGCGGTCAGCAACCTCTAGCTGAATAACATAACGCAGTTAAAACCTGGGGGGGGGGCCAACCTCAAAAGGGAAGGGGGCAGAAGCCGGCAATTTTTTTTAGACTTTCTGGATGCACGGTTGGTACGATAGGTACGGTAAGGACGGTAAGCAGCGTAATTCTGGTATTTCTGCAGAATTCGGCCCCGCACAGAAGAAAATGACGCGCGTACGCTTAAGTGGACCCCCCAATAGGATGCCGCCATTTTGCAAAGTGGAGCTTTTACTCCGCGCTGAGTGGCGGTTTGCAAAAGGAGGACCAGTCGATCGATAGGGATATGATACTAGTGCCTGTATAGGACGGTACCTCCCGTTGTGGGGGGATGCAGGGTTGCGCTCCCAGATTACTATACAGTACGAAATATGACAACCACCCACTCTCCAAACCCCCCACTATTAGCGATGGGGAGGGCGGTAGAGATATCTACTCGGTGCCTTTCTCCATATTTTCCACCCGAGTCCCCAGCAGGAGCTTGTATTGTCCTATTAGGCAATTGAAGCAAGATCTATATAATCATTATTACTTGCTTCAAACAATTATACGTACATGTTATGCCGGTATTATCTCTCTCATGAAATATCTTACCTAGCTAATTTGTGAGACTGCAAATGTCGGGAATCAAGCACCATCGATCTATTTTTAGCGACAAAGCTACACCGCGACTGGTCTCAGGGAACCAACCCTCCACAGCATCTCCACATGGAACAAGACACCTGTTTTAGAATCTGCTCGAAAAATCTGGATATACAGATATCTACAAGTAATTTATCCAACGCAAAAAACCTACAGGCAAAGTGCCAGTGACAAACACTCCGACGAAATAAGGTTCCCGAAGGACAAAGAGTTGGAATTTTAAAGAGTTTTGACATTCAAGGGAAACCGTTACTTATTGGGTCATCGCAGTTAATCAAAATTGATTCATTTCATTAGATATAGCTTTTTTGCATTTTTATGCCTTTGTTCTAGCATTTCTTCTCTCTCTTTCTCCTGAATGACATGAAAGATTTGCGCTACGAAAATTCACAGTGACAATGCTGATGGTGGTACTGTCAAAAATAAAGAATAGCAATATAATACAAAATGCAGGAATGGAGAGACATATACGGAGTGGTGTATACTTTTTCCTATCCCCCAAAAATTTGAGTGAGAGGGTGGTGCGAGACATGAAGAGAACATATATGAGAGACACGTGGAATAATAAAGTTCAATAAACAGCAAAACGAATTGCAGGTGTCCATGTGTGTATATACAACAATATACAGGCTGCTATATAAAACACCCCAACATAGCCATCACAGCTTCGAGCTCGCTCCAAGCGCCGTTCGTCTAGGATGTCTCGTGGAGACGTCAAGCTCTTCCGATAAAGCAGCGGACTCTGTCGCTGCGGCCACTTCAAATACCCCTCGACCCACTGCGTCGGTCATGGTGAGAACGCGAGAGGACACGGTGGCTCCGTCTCGACGGTTTTTCCTATAAAAGAGCGGTATCCCAGTGTCAGCCTTTGCAACTGTGGTCTACAGAACCTGGACGGGAGAGTCGAGTATTCTATTGAAGAAAAGAAAAGTGTGTAGGTGTCGAGGGGAACGCAGCACATTATACATACCCTTCACGCCGCGACTGGGCGATCCGGGACATAAAGTCCCATAGTTTTCCGCGGGCCAGGAGCTTCCCTGTCGTTGCATCGCGTTCAGGCATCCAGCCGGGCGCGATTCTCATGGTAGTCGTTTGGTTGCCCTTTGACTTTGCGACGATGATGATGCCTTCCTCTTCAAATCTCTGATATGCATTCTTGAGGGTTTCTTTGTTGACGGCTTCGAAATATGAGAGGTCGCCTTGGTGGTAAAGTGTTTTGCCCAGCTTTTGGTTTTTTGCCGGAAGCGTTAATATTGGAATACATGTCTAAATCGGGGGTGGTAGGATGTAGGTGTTTTATGCTTACCAGTTGGGCACTCTCGTGTGCCTTCTTTATGTCAATCCAGGGAGACATGGGACCATTATCCAGGGGCGGGGTAAGCCCCATAAGGGATACAGCTCCAAGCCAACTCGCTTCAATAAAAGGCCAGATCAGGAAGCAGTAGAAGTCATAGTTTTCTCTTCCACATTCACGCTCTGCATCGCTTAGCTCGATAAACTTCGGTACGTCAGCTGCGTCTCTGGTGACTTTGATTACATGGTCCCGTTCCAGTCCATTTAGAGTCTTCTCAAGGTTATGAGTTAAACCATCAAGTGGGAAGATAAATTCTCCTCGGAAAAGCTTTGAAGCCCGGGTTAGCTTTTTCTGGAACTACTACCATATTGAACAAATGTCGAAAAAAAAAAAATAAATAAAATATATTATCTTACCTGGGACAGGAAGGAGACCTGGGCGAGGAGTTCGTCATAGGTGCTGCGCTGGTTTATCGGTCCGCCCCCTTGCTTTACGCGACAATACATAGCAGCAGACATCAGCGCTTCAGTTATGAAAAGATGAATTGTCATATTTCTGTAAAATGAGAGTTGGAACCGATCCACGGCATAGAAAGTCTGTTCCGCAAGGCCGCCAATTTCACCAACTAGCTTAGGCCCCAAAACTTCGATTGCACGATCAACTACTTGTTCCGTCGGAGCTCTGTAGAAATGTGCCACTCTCCCTCCCTTAACACGAACTCGATCACATAACCAATCCACGCGTCGAACAAGTTCAGTTTTACCGACACCACGGCCTCGAAGAGTAAGAAGAACTGTGCCAACCAGCGCTGTTGGCATCACCACGGCCACGTTATTGATGTCTGAAAGGACACGGTATCCTAGTGTTCTAAGGAGGCGTCCTCGTTCTGCACTCCCCATTTTCACTTGGATTTCACCGTTATTGGGGGTATTGTATATTCTGGCAGACTGCTCGGCGACAAATGCTTTCAGACTCCATGGTTCGTGAAATCTGACGTCAACCCTACCCAGCTTGAGCGATAGGACTGAAGAAGAATTAAAAAAATCTACTAGATTCTCTTTTTGCTTCGGTTGACCGAGAAGTTCACTTATGTACGATCTGATTTATTTAAGAAAAGAGTATTAGTGTGCCAAGTTTGGCTTGCTGTATTTGGAATTGAATACCTACTCAGTTTCAATAACCTTATCATATTGTGTGCTGACCGGGCAGATAATTGCATCTTTGACTCGGCCAGACGCAATGCTATCCAAGAGAAAGCTGAGGATACCAAATTTTGGAGGTAGGAGCTTTCCCGTTCTCGAACGACCTCCCTCCACAAAGCATTCAAAATTAAAACCATTTTTTAACAAGGTATCAACATAAGCTTGGACGAGCGTATGGTACAAGGAGTCATCCCCGAATGTTCGACGAATCCACATTGCGCCTGGATTGGTTGTCAGCCTGTTCCAAAAGTAAATCATGTATGGTTTGCTAGGAACGAAATATATATACCTGCACGCTGTAAGAAGCTCCCGAGTAAGGGAATATTCAAATTATCTCCCGCCACAACCACTGGAAGTCCAATTCCAAGACGATAGCAGATGATTTGTAGTGAAACGTAGTCTACGTGAGATCTATGACAAGGCAAGAACACAATCGATTGCTTTTTCTTTGCTGCAGCCTCTGCAACAGATCTCAAGCGGAGAACCTCCTCGCTAGAAACATGGATTCCTACATTCCAGAGTCAGTATATCTTTTCGTGATCTAAGTACCCATATACGTAACTAATAAATAGGAAGCAAAAAGAATGTACCTTGGTGATATGCTCTGGTAAGAAGCTGTGTACATAAATAATATGCTCCCCGGATGAAGTTTTTGCTTTCCATTTTGCAAATCATATTCTCCATCATGGTATCGACGACTTCCCTTAAATTCGCCTCGATCTCGTTTTTCCTCCTTCTACGAGGATCATGATCATTGTTCGATTTTCGGGGATCTAGCAGACCTTCCTCCTCTTCTACCCGAGTTCGCAGCTCCGCCAGCTCCGTAATCTTCCCAACCAATATCGGGTTACTGATGATATCTAACTTCATTCTCTCAGAGAAGCCAGAGTAAAATACTGGCTGCCCGATAATGTTATCATATGCGCGCCATCCTGACCCGGAAACGAACAGGCTGACTTCACGAAGAAACTCAAAGGGATTTTCTCGAAAACGTGCCATATTCCGCACAAGCTTTCGCTCAGTGATGCCATCATCATGAACTCCAGGGCCTCCGGTGAAACCAGTGGGATGCACGGTGACCCGATCCCCGACAATCTCCAGATCTGGGGCCATGTGGCCCGCGCCTTTTGGAGAAGACATGATGGCTAATTCCAATTGCTAAACGATATTATTTTAGGGAATAAGAGCATGGTGGCAGGGTTATTATCATAACCACTGGAACACAACGAGGCAGTGGAGATTTGCCTCTAGACGCCCTGTTAACGCGCCACACCAGAAGTGACACGGTCCTCCTTCTTCTAGCAAAAGACGAGATAACTTGTTCTTTTAGTCCATTTTGCCGCCGTCTCGGGGCTGCCACTCCACCTGAGTCCGTCGTAATAGCCCGACATTTATGGCGTGGAAGCTCGGATTTCAAGTGGACCTCGGCAGCGTTCATATAGATCACATGATCTGCTGCAGATCGGCAAGCCACTTTGTATCACGTGACACTACCGTATCCCGAGGTCGCAGCAACAAACACAGCATCACCAATGTTGGACAACATAAATTATTGCCTGAATACTGTCCCAGAGTACCACACTCCCCATTTCGAAATGGTCCTTTGTATATGAAGGACTCCCTCTCCAATTAATTCATAATGTAAAATTGGAAATATATCTCCTTGGTCCTCTTTCTCCCAATGTCATTTCCTTCTTCTTTCCGGACTTCTTTCTACAGCTGCGTGCTGCCATTCCTTAACATAACATCATCATACTACCTTCCCAACTATCGCAATGGTGTCACGTTTCCTGAGGAGATTCTCCTGTAAGTAGCTCTAGGCAATATAGCTACTGCTCCTTTCTAATAGTCGACATCGTAGCTATGCCGTCACGGTTATCCAACAACTCCAATGGCACCCCGAACACCAGAGATGCTCCCTTCTCCGTGTTCCGTGACGCACCAGCGCTCCGCCAATACAGAAAGCAACTCCTTCTTTCGAATAGAACCGTTGGTTTGGTTCCTACTATGGGCGCCTTGCACGATGGCCATCTATCTCTAATCCGCCAAGCAGCTGGTGAAAATACGGACGTGTTCGTTAGTATTTTCGTTAATCCGACCCAATTCGGAGTGAATGAGGACCTGGACAAATACCCAAGGACTTGGGAAGCAGACCTTCAGAAATTAGAAGAGCTAGACAACGAGCTGGCTCGCGCGGCTTCCCAGACTGGGGGAATCGCAAAGGCCGGTTCATCCCTAGGCCGTATCTCTGCAATTTTTGCCCCAACGAACAAAGTCATGTATCCGACGCTTCCGCCTACCTCTGAACTGGATGGATATGGCTCATTTGTTACCATCACCCCTATAGCAAATCTTCTAGAAGGGGCTTCCCGTCCGGTCTTTTTTCGCGGAGTGGCCACTGTCTGCATGAAGCTGTTCAACATCGTAACGCCCGATCGAGTCTACTTTGGACAAAAGGATGTGCAACAAACGGTTGTGATCAAGCGGATGGTGAAAGATCTGCACGTCGGGACTGATGTGAGATTAGGGCCTACGATACGGGAGGAGAGCGGTTTGGCAATGAGCTCACGAAATGTTAATCTGGGCACTAGACGACGCAGGGTTGGACTTGTCCTATATAAAGCGCTCAAGGAAGCGGAGAAGGCATATTTGTCGGGAAAGAGGGGCCGGGAAGAGATTTTAGGACCCGCAAATCAACTGATAGCGTCCATTGCTCGCGAACAGGAAGCCCTGCCACCTTCTGAGCGTGCAAGATTCGAACTCGATTATATTTCGCTCTCGGATGTGGACTCACTTGAAGAATTGGAGACAGTTGATGAATCGAAAGGTGCCGTCTTGAGCGGTGCTGTAAAGATGCTCCCGATAGAGAGCCCCCAACCTGGTGAAGATTGTGGAAAGACTGGTGGTGATATCCCGGTGAGGTTAATTGATAATATCATCATTTAACGACTGTTTAACGATCTCGAATGCATTATCTCGGGCGCCTATTATCGCATATTTACGAACTAGACTACTCCACATTTGCCTATTTGTGGAATTTAGGGTGACAGTTTACATTGAAGTTATTGAATAATGCAAGCTTTTGTCAGATGTATTTTCCTGCATTCTTCTCAACTCGTAGAAACTCCTTAAACGTCCGTAAAATTAGCGCTTTAGGGCTGCCTCACTCTTTACTCTTGGCGTGTTTGTTGATTAGTCAAACTTCGTTGGAAAACCTCAACCCGGAAATATTTTGATGTCTTACGAACATTTTCTTTTGATGGATGCAATAAGTAAATTCCCATGCACGACGGAACACTTTAGCGTCCACTATCCGTCACCATGGCGGACGATGGCATGCTCCTTAACTTCAGCTTGGGAGACGGTATCATAAACACCCAGCAGAAATACAAGGGCGGCACATGGAAGGACCGCCTCTCTGTAAAGAAAATCTCACTCCACAGACAAAACAAATCCAATTCTGAAGATCGGGGTAATGCCAGACAGAAGGATGGGCCAGGGAATCCAAATAGAGTTGAAATATTATCCCCTCGGCCGCCGAAACGGCAGAGGGTGGATGGCGATTTTAAGCTGTCGAATCGCACCGGAGGGCAAGCTGCTGCTCCTAACACCGGCAGCAGTAATGCGGGTGGCGGTAATACAAAAGAGAATCAAGCTCGCAAGAACCAGAATCAGCCGCGCGAAATTATATCGTCCCTTTTTTCATTTAACCCTACCTCGACCTCTGCCGTTGAACCACCGAAACCGGAAGGGGAGTCCGATGAACCCTCCAAGCCATCCAACGCGCCCCTTATTGATGGAATCGATACCTTCACGTCGCTGGGTTTATCGCCTACACTCGCAGTTCATCTTATGACAAAACTAGAGCTCAAAGCTCCAACCGCTGTTCAGAAGAGTGCCATATCACAGTTGCTGAAGGAGGAATGCGATGCATTTATACAGGCGCAGACTGGGTCGGGGAAAACGTTGGCATATCTCCTTCCCTTGGTTCAGCGACTGATTAACTTATCAAAGACCAATGGCAAAGCTTTTGGGCGGGGTGGTGGGGAGGAGGGTAATACTGCTGTACATAGGGACTCCGGACTTTTTGCTATTATCTTGGCTCCTACGAGAGAATTATGCAAACAAATATCAGTCGTGCTGGAACAGTTACTGCGGTGCGCGCATTGGATTGTTGCGGGCACGGTTATTGGAGGAGAGAAAAAAAAGTCTGAGAAGGCGAGGTTGAGGAAAGGGTTGAATATCCTTGTCGCTACGCCTGGCCGGTTGGCGGACCATTTGGAAAATACGAAGGTGTTGGATGTGAGTAACGTCAGGTGGCTGGTCCTTGACGAGGGTGATAGGCTTATGGATTTGGGATTTGAGGAAGAGATTCAAGGAATTGTGAAGAAGTTAGATGAGAGGCAAAAATCAAATGGTATCCCTGGCTTGCCTAACAAGAGAGTTACGATATTGTGTTCGGCAACTTTGAAGATGAATGTTCAGAGGCTGGGAGAGATAAGTCTCAAGGACGCTGTACATGTTCAGGCTGATCCAGATGATGAATGTAATGATGCAATGGCGAAGAATAACGCTAATAACTCTGAGTTTTCCGTACCCGCCCAGCTTAAACAGTCTTATTCTGTGGTAGCTGCAAAACTACGGCTCGTTACTCTGGCAGCATTAATGAAACGGACATTTGCTAGGAAAGGGTCTGTTATGAAAGCGATAGTGTTCGTTTCATGTGCAGACTCTGTGGACTTCCATTTCGAGGTTTTCTCCAGGCAAGATTCAGAAAATAAAAACGAGGGAGAAAAGGAGGGCCCCATTGTTGCGGAAACCTCATTTACTACCAATTTAGCATCTGTTCATGTCACGATTGCCAAAGCAACAGCTTTCTCCAACCCTACTAATCCAGTTACGTTATACAAACTCCATGGTTCTCTTCCCCAACATGTCAGAACCTCAACTCTCACATCATTTGCCCGCCAAAGCGAAGCAGCCGTGCTCATATGCACTGATGTCGCAGCTCGTGGCCTTGACCTTCCAAATGTCGATTTTGTTATCGAATATGATCCCGCCTTTAGTGCAGACGATCACCTCCACCGTATCGGCAGAACCGCACGACTCGGACGAGATGGTCGCGCTCTTATATTCCTGCTTCCCGGCAACGAAGAAAAATACGTCGAAATTTTGAAAAGTGGCTATCGCGATGGTGGCGCTAACATTTGCCGTACCGACGCTAACGAGACATTGAAACGTGGTTTTGGAGGAAATACCGAAACGGCGAGTAAGAGTTGGGAAGCGAAGGCAACCGAATGGCAGCTTGACATCGAGCGCTGGGCACTTGAGAACCCTGCCATTCTCGAGATGGCCAGACGAGCATATCAGTCTCATATCCGAGCTTATGCCACGCACATTGCGGGTGAACGAGATATGTTTAACATCAAGGATCTGCATTTAGGCCACTTGGCAAAGAGTTTTGCGCTACGTGATAGACCCACTAAGATCAATGTTCCTGGTCTTCGATCGGGTAAAGATGATATGAAGAAGGAATTCAAGGCCGATAGAAAACATACTAGAGATGGTGCCCAAGATGAGAGCAGCGCAGTCATCTCTGATGGAGCGCGTAAAATGCGGGCAAAGTTGAAGGAGCATATGGCGGGCGCTAGTGAATTTAATATCGCATAAATATATCCAGGGTCAGTGTTGTTGGTATATATCTTTAGTCTTCTTTTGTTAAAAGAGATGAGAAATAGAAATATTTTTCACGATCAATAAATGTCCCACAATGATATTTTGCCATCCTTAGATCCCGCCCCAAGCCAATGGGTAGATTGTGCCTTTTGGCTTCGCTGTTCCTTTATTGCTGCGAGTGATCCAACTGGAGTGTCTCTATTAAGAGCCATCGTTGGTGGCTTTGTGTCTGTATCAGAATTCGGGGCATCAGCAGCTGGTCCCATCGCATCCACCTTATTTGGTTCATCAGAATAACCAGGGCTCTTCCTTCCGGTATTAGCATTATCATTGTCATTCTTTTTATTCTCATTAGCAAGGTCCGCAAAATCAACGGCATAACAACCTTCCTTATGCCACTTCAAAACAGCCAACTCCTTCATACTCTTACACGAGTAGACTCGAATTCTACAATCCCATCCAGCCGTTGCGAATATTTTCCCATCGTTGCGTATTCGTAGACCCTGCTGACCTGCATGTTTCGTATTTACCACTTTAAGCGGACTTTTAGAAGCGGTGATGGGATGTTTGGCGATAATTGCGTCAGCAGATGATGAGAGGAAGAACATATCATGTTCGTTTCTTCCTGGGGGCGAGAGGGACAGAGAGAGTATTGGTTGAGAATGTGGATGATTTATGTATATTCTTTCCCAGGTGAACGATGACTGATTGATGGTTAGGCTTTCCAAAGATTCCAGTGACTTTTTGGTGTGCACCATAACACGACCATCTTCATAACCGGAAATCAGGCATAGATTTCCTTGAGGAAATCTGAACAGTTCAACGGCCATCACCATTCCTGTGCTTATTGATGGATCCGGAGAGATGGTCGACACGCGCTTTTCAGAAGGTAGGTGGAACACATCTATACCGCCGGTATTCAGCGCATTGGGTACGGCTAGAAAGAATATATGCTGCGGTTTTGAATTTTCTTCTACAGGAACACAGTCAACACTTGCGCTTTGCCGAAAACCGAGCGATTTGGTATCGGATGCCAAACGTTTGTCCGGAAATATGTGGCACAGTGCAAAAGCACAGAAATTCAGTGCGTTGACAGATAGAGAATGAAGCATCCAAGGTTCATTTCGTGGATGAACGCTCTTCGATTCATCTACAGGTAGCTCTTTACTCAAAGATTCTTCATCAGCAAGATTTAATCGCCAAACGCGGAACTTGTGATCTCGACCATGCCTACAGCCACATGTTAGAACCAGATGATAAAATATATGTAAAGAACGCCATTGCAAACAAAAAGGGAGAAATGACTAGACACATTTTAACGAAGAAATAAGAGACACATACGTAAATACCCATCTCTCATTTCCACCTTCTTGCCCCTGTCCAGCTTCATCTTGCTCTGAGTTAACGACGACACCTTGAAGCCCTAGAACAGCAGATCCATGTGCTTTCCAAGAGGCAACAGCGCGTTTCGTACTCATATTCCACACAACTATCCAGCCATCCGCATCGCCAGATATAAGTCTTGAGTTCCTGCTATAAAAACGCAAGGCATGTATTGATGATGCATGACCGCGAAGAATATATACTGGGGTCGCAGGCGGAAGCTTGCCAGCTATTTGTTCAGACTGACCTGCTAAGGCAAAAGGACTTGGGGATGCAGAAGGTGTTCCCATGTTGGATAAGTGGTATACAGGTTATTCTGTAGAAGACGGTAAAACAATTTTGGTTAAAAGTGATTCCGCATGTTGAAGTTGGATGCGATCTTATCTTATCAGATCGAACGGTTCGAAAATAAACGCCCCGCACTAACTAACTAAACCGTAACTATGAGGAACCGTTAAACTCGATTCAAAGATCTGTGAACAGGACTCCCACACAAGACGACAACCAGCTATATAATACAATCCCATTAACAAATAGAGTAGCGATATCCCACTTGGTATGTTCATCTAGTTATCATCCAATGGCCCATCCAGTCAGAAGGGAACAAAGATGAATTAGATCCCATCAGGTTACTAAAACTCGGACGTATGCGTTGATATATTTATTAGGCCAGCTTCGTACCAATCTCCTATATACATATTTGTTGGTTTCACATTCGCTACCGAGGTTTCATACAATTTTATAATCTATACCCCAAGCGCTATCACGCATATATATTCATGGCTTCACAGCGACCTTCTCAGTTTCCTCCGCCATCTAGGGCGACGTGGCGGCCCCTCTTTCAATCCCATATGTCAAAGCTGGTCTCACCCGAGTTCTCTTTGTCAACTGTATATAGAGACAGCAGCGGCGTTATACACCCCCGTGTGCGCACATGCATCTTCCGTGGCTTTTGGACAGAGCTACGCTTGGGAGAAGCCGCCAAACACCTGCTTCTAGAGGATGGAAATACTTCTAATGAGGGTGGAATAAACCCAAATACTTACGAAAGTGATCTTTTGACCTTTACCACCGATGTCAGAATGGAAAAGATTGCTCAGATATTCTCATACTATGATGGAAGCTGTAGTGGTGTTGAAAGTGGAGGTGGTGGGAGAGTTGAGGCAGTCTTTTGGGTCAAAGATGTGATGACGCAGTGGAGAATTAAGGGTCGGGCATTTATCGTTGGCGGTGATAGCGATGACCCAGACGAACTCAAGGCCCGAGAAAACATTTGGCCGTGGGTACGACGAAGAGGAGATAGCATGGATGAAGATACGAAGAGATGGAGTTGGGATAAGGAGATCACGGCACATTTTGCGAATTTGAGTCCAACAATGAGAGGTATGATTAAGATGATTTCTTCCGCCTAGTTTTCTTCATTTTCACCTCTTTCCGGCATCATGGACATATGTTACAGCTAATTGTTTGTTCTTCATGCACCATGCCGTAATGCTAAGTGCAAAAACGTACCTGGTTATGAGGATGGTAACCCTATCTCTGACCCCTATGCCCATTTTCTTCTTGTTCGAACAAAAGATCAAAAGAAAATAGATACTCTCATCTCCTCAGATATCCTACCCCAATTTCCATTCCTTCTTCCTAAAATCGCACCGATTTTGCGGCTGTTTCTTTTTGCTTTTCCCTTTTAAAGGGAAAAACAAAACCGGATATGCATAAGCAACTAACCTTCCACCATATTAACAAAATTAATTATGTTTCTGTATAGGCTCTTTCAAAAATCCGCCACCTGGGACTCCAATGTCAGAAATACCAGCAAATCCATTGCTCAAGCTAGGTCAAATGGTGGATGACCTTCACGATCCTATAGCAAGAGCAAATTTCCGTGTTATCGTCATTGTCCCCGAAGAGGTTGAAAAGGTCGATTTAACTTCTCCAGAAGAAGCAAAGAGGGTTCAGTGGACGTTAACCCAACTGAAGGCAGAGATAGACGCGAATGTGCCTGATCCCGGTTACAAATATGGAACTTGGGAGGCTATCGATCTTTGGCCTTGACGGAAGTGATGGCCCTTTGCTTGATAGAAGCACGAAGGTCAGATATTCGAGCTCTTTAAAAGCACCTGTGAGAATTGAGAAAGAGGAGAAGGTATCTGATTCATTTGAGCTACTTAACCTGTATTCTTTTACTTCTGTTTTTTTGTGTGGGAGATGTCTGCCTCTACTCGTCATCTCATTCACCACGATACCAGTCACCTCGAGGATTTCAGAATAATGTATCTCCTGAAGCCACAAATCAAAACCATCATTATTGTGCTTTTGGTTTTCCTTTTCTTCTTTCTTAAGCCCTAGAAGGATTCACTTACATACAACACAACACTGTCATAATTTCATTATATCTCTCTGTCAAGTTACTATCCCGCATACTTTCTAAGCTCTGTTACTTACCCTCTCTGAACCAAGAATTTCAAGATCAGAGGAACAAAGGATATATGTCCCTTTACTTTTCCACCTTTCTTGTTCTCCATATCACACAGCAAACAAGCAGCAAGCGAACGCCAAATTCGCATCTGCACAGAAGCCATTACCACATTCAACAAAAGCTAATACCCTCACCAACAAAGCCTTGCTCCTTTCTCCTTATCTCTTATTCCTGCATTTTCAATCTCATGACACTCTCTTTTCACACTCTCACGCACCAAAATCATAGCGGATGCAGGCATCTTGTGTCATTCTTCCACCTTGTATTTTCATTTTCCCTTTTTTCCATTAACGCCTTCAATATCTCCAACTTGAGGTAGTTTATCGGGAGCGCAAGACCATATCAGGCGACTTTCGCCCAGATTTCCTTCGTCGTCTTTTCAGAAGTCGTGAAGGCCAACAAGGAATCCCTTATATCAAGGTAAATCCATAGAAGAGACTGCTGCTTTACCTTTACCACGCACCGCACCCCTTTCGAAATTTACCTTATTTTCACCCTCCCACCCTCCAAGTCCCAAATGACCTCTTTCCCTATAGGGAAATTTCAAAAGTCCATCCAAGCGCTCAGAGACCAAAACGATGTGGAATCATAGTGACTCCGAACCAGAAGACGACAGTACGATGACCCGTCGATGTTCGTATTGTGGTCGCTTTGGAAGTAGAGACAACATTGTTGAGGAGACCGGTCTCTGTTTCAAATGCCATGACACCGTGCATCCATCTTCAAAGGTCAACTCTATTTTTCTCTCAGGCAGAAATGGCAGCGATGGCCCGAGCAGGGTAGCAGCGGCAGTTATGGCAGAAATTGCAGCTGTGGAAGTCGATGACCGTTCCAGCTCTCTTGGGAGTATTACTTCCGTCCGCTCAGATCAAGGTGATTACGAGGATAATGAGAATGAGGATGGAGATGAAAATGCAAGCGAAAATGAAAATCATAAATCAAACGATCAGAAACCCAGCGGCAGCCGTAGCAATGACTTTAGCCATACCGAAGGAAAATCTGAGCTTTGCGCACGGTGCTGGCAAAACCCTTCAACAAAGATTTTGTACAATACCCCCATCTGCCATGGCTGCTATCAGATTGCACAGGAGAAAAGGGTGAGACTCCTTATGTGTTTTCTCTCCTGCGGTTCGTGTTGCCTAGTTCATACATTAACTGATAACACATTTTGTTTTTAAAACAAATAGCAAAATGCTAAAGGGACAAAGGTGAGGACAGAAATAACATTACATCAATCTCAGCTTCTTCCTTTTCCTCTTTATTGATGCCTTAATCCTCCCCCTCTACCTCAACATAACCCCCGCCACAAAACAAGCAATATTTAATGAAGAAATACGCTGCTGAAATCTCTCCTAATTGCCAGAGACGTTTCCAACCGCCAAATCCCCACCTCCAGCCTGGCAAAAGGCTGACGCGGGTTTGTGACTCGTGTCGGCAAAAAAGAAAACGGTGCCAGCACCGCCGGGTGGTTGACGAAAACGACCGTGAGTATAATCATTTTCATATTCATCCATTCATCTTTTTCAGACATCATGTCAGAGCACGATCAAGGGTTTGCTGACTTAATGGGAATGTAGCGGAGGCTGACTTCCGCCGGAAACGGTCACAGAAGGAGCGTCTATCGGCTCCGACAAGAAATCGTGAGGGGAGGAGTACCAACTCCCTCTCCCTGATCGAAGTCAATGACACGGGTATGTTCTTTGAATTTCCGTGCATATAATCTCCCTGATATGCTCCCCGGACCTCTTTTATCTCTAACTATGTTGATATATATATAGTTGTTGTGTCGGAAACGGAACAAGAGCCGACGGTTACTCCCCGTACCGCCACCGCCACCGTCACCGCCAGTGGGGACACAACGATGGTTACCGCAGCGCCTCGTCCCGCCACAGCCGTGAATAACAAAGGCTATTCGACCACCAATCTGCGGCGGGCGATAGAGGAGTCTGTCCACGTCGTGTTCTCCCGGGAGATGGACCGGCTGGTACAGATGGCAGAGAGGAAGCTGGCAGACGCTGCCGGTGCCCTTGACGATGTCAAGGTGCACATGACGGCATGGCTGGAGCATGCGAGGAAGGGTATGTATATTTTCTGTATGAGATGGGCGGTGTGAATGTGTTTGGGAGAGAGCTAACATCGCCTTTTGTTTGTTTTAGACCGGGAGTAGGTTGGGGCTGGTTGGACGGTGCCTTTGGTTTTCACCTTCTCCCAGGTTTTGTTTGTTTGGTTTCGTGTGTTGTGTGGTGGTTTCGCGTTGGGTGAAATAGGGGGCAGAGGGAGTTTGGCAAACTTCGTATAGATTTTCAATTTTACAAAGGGGTTTTCTCCCCTCTACGTCTCCCGTTATCACCAAAATGCCTGAAACATCACGAGATTATGTGGATTAGCGTCATTCTGGTCTCCCGAGATGTGTGATGGATGGCAATACCCAACCAAGAAGCATTTCTCTCCACCAAGGGTTCAGTCACCGATTAGCTGGTTGATAAATGATGATGGCCGAAGGTTTCTAGGAACATATCGGATTTCTTAACAGAAGACTTAAGCCAACCCCGGACAACCACCTTCATTATTTCTTGCCATATTGCAAAGTATTCTTTCCAGATTTGATTTAACACATTGGAGGGTTATAGAGTAGACTATTGGTATTTCTCGGCTCGAAACCAACACATTAGAAATAGAATTTCTTTCCATTTGAATGACGATCAGCAGTACTCCCTGGGGAATATTGTTCCAGGGCAGATCGAGGTCTTGCCTTGCATTTCTTGTGAAGGGAGGCCCTGCAGATATAGTAGCTTTCAAATTGGTATGTAACTCAGTGCAGCATGCCTGACAGCCTATATTATCACAGTCAAGGTTTAAAATGGTTCAAAATAACCCCTTAAGATGATGAGTTCGGATTTGAACGACGACAGCAGAAAGTTGGACAGTAACCCAACTTCCAGTCAGATCAGTCGGAACCAACGTTGTGTACCTAGGTACTTATCTCGTTCCCGCTTCGGGTAGATGTCTTCAGCTTCTTACCCCCCGACACTGGTAGCCCTTGTACTCCTATCCCTGACACCAACCTAACCTGTCGTATCGGGAAAATTGGCGGATTAAGAATGCTTGTACCAGACAAATATTTTGACATATATGCAAGAGGAAATATGGTTGTTGATCATCGTTTGTGGTTATACACTACACAACGTCCTATCGAAACTATCAGCAAGCAGTGTTAACCCCTTCTATTGATTTATGATTTCTTTCATACAGCATCCTATGCACGTCTATCTAGCTTTTGCTCCTTCTCCTGCTCCATCTTCTGCTGAACAAAAGGACCCAACTCATCTCGCTCCGCATTGCTGAGCAGATCCAACCGACCATCCAGATTCGTAAAAGCCCCAAAATACATCTCATCTATGAAATTCCAATATATGTCATCAAAACCAAAACTAGACCTGCAACCAAATAAAACCAAGCGCCAATGCGTGTAAGCTTCCAATTAAGCATGGCGAGAGTTATGAGTGCCATTTACTGATATGCCATTTCCAATGTGGCTATGTCGATGCTAGGGTTCAGAGTCAAAAGGCTTTTTGTTTTCTGGTTATGACTCCCCCAACATAGTCACACCGTAATTCACCATCAAACATAATCCACGACAATATAAAGACAGACAACACATCATCCCTTCCCCCATGTTTTAGGAATGGGAATTGCAGGCTAGCTGCCGGAAATGTATTTCATGACTGCCATCTCATCATTAATCTTTTCCCTGAGAAGAAAAGATCTCCCCCAACTCTGAGAATCGGACAGTGGTGTCCTTGATCGAATTTCACGCGGAAACACCGATTGTAGGAACCCCTGGCAACATCATGGGCTTCTATGACATTTCCGTTGCAATGTCGCCTCACAAGCTTCATTGCAAGGGTTTCTGGAGCACATGTCTCCAAGTTCTCCCCCCAGATGAAGAAGAGGGTATCATTTTGGTTTGCAGGCTAAATCGTCGAAATCGATGGTGATGAGCGCTTTTTGACAACGCAGGACAACGAATATGCTTGAGCGAGAGATTGACCGGTCTCACGAAACTTCGAATGTAAATGCCTAAGACTAAGATATTCAGTCGTTACGTTGATAACATGAAGATCTGAAGAAAGATTATACTTCTTGAGGATCCTGTTCCTCACTCTCATCCGCGTCTCTGCGTGCTCAGGTTTGAAAAGGATCTTGGGAGTTCATGGCCTGAGCACAGGATGCAGAGCTGTGCATATAAGCTTACAGGCCAATCCTCAAGCAGAGATCCATGCGCTCAACACACCAACTCTATCAATAAAAGTGAAAATAGGTATACTTTATATGAGAATCACATATAAAAGATACAAACTTCATTTGATATAACTTTATATGAAGGATATAGATATATCAAACAATGGATATCTTATGATAGGAATACACTTCAAAAAATTAATTTTCCACTGTTTCACTGTTTTATTGTGAAAATTTTGACTTTTGCATAGAATTTCAGTGTGTTTATTTTCAGATTTGAGAACATGAGCTATTTTCACGAAAAAAATATGTCCTTCAGTATAGCTATTATCTGAGGTTTGAAATCTTCATATGTCACCTTCATGCCCATATCTGATATGGTTGGTGATGAAATTAAATATTTTGTACAAGTATTTTTAATGTGCGTTCTCATCCAACATTTAATGTACTTTGATCGTTTTGGTGTGGCGCACCCATTACGAGGAGTGGGTTTTAAGCAAGGGCACCATTAGGACTTGTATTTCTCAGGTCATTCCTATCCACTTATCCTGAAACCCAACGCCCCGCTAAGCCCATGGTGAAGTCGCTTGCAATTGTAGTAATAGCTGAACAACTAAATGAAATTGTGATATGTGTTGACTCGAATCTGAGGAGTGTGTCTAGAAAATGATCTGAAAATTGAGCTATCGATCAAAAACTGTGCCTGAACCAACCCTGCTCGAACTGCCTAAATTTGCACCTGATGGCTACCACTGGTTTCTTTATTATTTTTTTTTTTTTGACATCATTGAACTGAGCACGGAGCACAAAGCGGAAAAACAAGGGGGAATACTTGTTGAACATTTCAATATCTGATATAAATATCAGGCTGTAATACGGAGTACTTCCCATGTTCACATGTCTTCCACCGTATGGCAGATTGCGAGGTCACAAGGAGTAGGAGAAACGCAGATGGTAATAACCAAGTTACAAAGCGGATATCCGCAGCTTAGGAATTATGCATTTTGAGGAGCGTCTTCTTCCCCCCCCAGTTGCTGAATCCAGGATTGTTGTTGGGATCTACTAATATTGTTAACTATTCTACGAATCCCGTCATTTTTCGGCTTTGTTTATTCCTTCCACAACCCTAGCCTTGGCTTCCTGCGAGGCAGCACTAAACAACCCACCATATTGACAGACAGACAGACAGATATCAATAATAAGAGGATTGGGGGCACATAACTAGGTGAAGATGTGGGGTTCAACCTGGGAAAACAAGCAAGGATCTCAGCGCTGCCTCCATGAGACATCATTCAATCCCTGCGCAGACCATGAAAAGGAGATTTGAACACGAAGAAGCTGGAGAACGTGGTCGCGCCGGTCCCCATGCATCATCCATACGACTTCGTCATTGAAGGAGGGGATAATGATGATACATAAAGCTGGGGCTGTTGTTTCGAAGAGTCAGGCTACAACCTTCTTTCGGTTTTTATTTTTTGTATTCTATTTGTAGATAGAGAGAGAAGAAGAAGAAGAAAATGGATCTTGGTATTCCTCCAATAGTAAGCGCATGCATGGATGCGTTTGGTTTATTGAAGACTGTCTTCAAGAAGCAAAGAATATAAAATGAATTGAGTGGATTTCTTACCACTTCTTTTTTCTTTTAATTATAGCGAGGATTCATTGAAAGATATTTTGTTCTGTTGATGCTTTCTAAGGTTGTTTTTGAGGTTGTGAAGAAAAAAGATGCAGTACGGAACATTCTTCGGTTGTCTCGCTTCCCTCCAAACCAGCTGTTTGCAAGATGAGATGAGGGGCACATGTCGTCTGCATGTAGTAGTATTATTGTTATCAGTTACGATATGAAAGCAACTTACAATGAAACAGTATACATTCCTTGATATTGACTTTTGAATTTCGTGGAGAGGGGGTCTGCGAGTGGTTCCCTGTTTCTTGAGCACCAAGCAGACGAAAAGGCAGTGCGAGATGAGGATCACGGAGACGCAGAGGCAGAGAGGGGAGGCGAGTCGCGAAACATCAAAAAACGTCAAAATATCCATGCTTCTCATACAGCCAAGATATTGAAGGATGATATCGGGATACCCTTTCTACGCATTTTCAACGGCGCCATGCGCATCATAAGTTAACTACCGAAGCAGTCAGACGGAGTCTTTGCGTATTAGTCCGTGCAGGCCAAGTTGACAACGAAATCATCTGCACGGAGCCCTGAGGTTGCTCTCTTTGCCTATTCAATGTCTCCTTGTTTGATAGGGTCATCAAGGCCGTTTCGGATGTTGATGCGTCTTGCGCTTGGGGGTTGTCATGCACAACCGCAGTGACTAGTCGAGTCAAAAGTTTGTTAAACTATCAGTCACGGAAGATTATGATGGTGGCAGCCAGATGGTTTACGACATGGATCCTTTTCCCCACCAAGTTCGCAGTGCGCGCACAGGAATAATACTTTTAAATTGATTGCAGGACTATGATCTGCGATCCACAGCAAAGCAAAGATTGTTTACTTAGATTTTCCTGCCATGCGCACACTTTTTCCTTTTCCTGCAGGATTTTTCAAGGATGACCAGAATCATCAATCTTTGACGGGTAAACTGGTGTCTGGATGGCTGACTGAATCATAGAAGAGGGAGTGGGACTCCTTTCGTAGAAGGTCCGCAAGCGGTCGGGGATCCCTCTGCTTTCCCTCACTCACCGCCTGAATTTTGCGACTGTATCTTCGTCTGATGCCTGCTTCAACAAACTTGGTTCATGGTGCTGCAGAATTCTGCAGCACTAAGATAAAGATTGCTCAATCATGATGATGATGATGATGATGATGATGATGATGATGATGTCGCCTGTGTGTGGAGGATGTGTGAATGGATGAATGTTTATGTTTTTGAACCGGAGCTTGTCTGTCTTGAGGATTCAATGGACGCGGGGATGTGTTATGAACTAGGTAGAAAAGGATTTTCGCAAACGGTATTTTTGTGCAATATATTTCCAATATATCCTCATGTTTGGGCATTGCTGTTTGAGTATTGCCCCTTCAAATATCCAAGTACCTTGATCTGTGCCATTTCCCCAGTTGAGCTGAATGTAATTAACAAGCCTAGACAAGTCCGCTGCAGAACATAAAAAAAAAAAAACAAGTCAATTTCTCGGCTTGTCAGAATTGAGAGTGTTTATCGTACTCGTCAGATGGAACAAGTGTTGGGACGAGAAATAAAATTACAACCTTAACCACAACTAATCCTCGATTTCTTTCGCTGGAAATCGCTGGTCACTGCCACACCATCCATCCACCCACCATTCAACCATTCTCGCCCGCTCAACCTAGGATCCAGAACAGCAAGGAGTGTTATACACCCCAATCCCTTACCTGCAGCTTGCACCGGCTTTACTATCCTATCTCCGGGGGGGGACCCCTAACAGCGCTCTAACGCCAAACTAAGCCAGATAGCACCTCCTAGTCCTGGCCCAGCAAGCAGGACTAGGAGCTTCTGTGACAGGGTGTGTGTGGTATTGTCATGATTGCCCCGAAAAAGCCAGGCTCTTATGAGAGAGAGATACTGTCCTGTCCTGTACTGTCCTGTGTATGACACCCCTAATACGAAGAGTACCTTCTTGCGCATGTGAAGTAAGTGATGGAGGTCGGTTAGAGACAGTACAGCGCTGTACAGGACATCCGTACGCTACCGGACACTTCGATTAGCACCAGCGGATCCTGTCATTTCTGCGGGAGACGGAGCGAGTGATAGCCACGGGGCCCGCCGATGCCTAGAGGTTATGGGGTGAAGGATGATGGGGATGATTTGGGGGATGATGATGGGGGATGATGGGGGGGGGGGGGGGGGGGAAGGACAGTGGGGAGTGGGTCTGGAGCAGGCAAAAGGCCCCCGGGGCTCCACGGAGCTAGTGAGTGGAACCACTCGCATTGTTCGTATTGGGGAGTCTCGGCTTGGCCTGCTAATAATATTATCATTATTATTATGGCGATTAATGCCCTGGCTGCAGTAGGCTGGATCGTCTACCATCACCTGTTCGTCCAACCAGCATCCATTATTCATACCTCTCTCTCTCTCTCTCTCTCTCCCTCACACACACACTCTCTCTTGTCCTTCCCTTACATCCTCATAACCTTCCACGACTACTTCTACTACCACCACATTGCATACGGGATACATAGCAGGTGGAAATCCTGCTCATTTTATATCCATCATACTGAGATCGGTCAACCTGCTCTATCCGTGATCTCTTAACCTCGACTACGTTCGGCCTTTTCCCACTCATGTCCTCCAAGAGAAGAACTATATCTCTTGACTGAAAAGTCTGCATAGTCTGCATTGAAACCGCCTATTTCTCCCCTTTCTCCTCGTTGCTCATTCTTCTCAGACCGCCTTATGACCAAGAAATATCATCTATTTATATGTTTATATTAATTCCATGACTTTATGAACCACGACTCCAGAACCCGATTATAGTCACTCTGGTTCGACTTCTCCCTGTTGTATATCATCACAGTCGAATCATCATGGGTGGGCGTACGGGTGATGCGCTCCAATGCTTCACATACATCTCAGACAATGTCCCATTCTGGGTAGCTCGAATCACTGATCTGGCCGCACACACAAAGGCAAAACATGCGGAATTCTCTGCTGAATACGCTAGGCTTACCTCCTCGAGTGATGGGGAAGCCCCAAAGCCTCGACGAAGAAAGAACAGTTCAATCCACTCGATTCGGCCAGATGACATGCAACCTCCAGTGGACTTTGTCCCATATACCAAGGAGAAGGAAAAGGAAACAGAAATAGAGAAGGACAAGCAAAAAGAGAAAGGAAATATGCAAGATACCAAGGAGGACTATATGGACCCAGTCACCCTGTTGAAAATGTCTAAACACTACACATTTGATGGAAACCAGCGGAAACGGAATTTCGACACCTCCAAATCCGTAGGTACCGACCGCATTGTCCGACCCCGCCACCTGGTCGTCGTCCACTATGATTCTGAAACGCAAACCTCCCTGGAAAAGCTGGTAAGGGACATAGGAGGCGCCCGGAACAACATTCGCAAGGGTCGCATGAGTCAGATGATGAAGACCGGATTCGGTCTGAAGTTTTACGACCCTGTCAAGGGAAAGTCTGGAATAAGTCGCAAATTCCTTGACCCGTCAATGAAATATTCGTCAATGCCGAGCAAGGAGTCCGCTTTCGATGTTGTGGATAAGCAATTGGAAATGGCACAGACGCTGTGCGAATTGGCGGCACATCAATTCTTGCGATGTGGAGATTGTGAGATGGAGTTGGAGAAGACGAAGAGTCAGTTCTCGACCGTGCTAACGCTGACTAAGGCGGAGATGGAGCGGTTGGAGAAGGAGACTGAGATGGATGAGGAAGATTCACTTGAGGAGGAAGCTGAGGAGAGCAAGCCGGAGGATACGATAGTGGCATCTACTCCAATGAACGCGGAGAAGGATGAAGGAAAACCATCTCCAGGCATCATTGCTACCATTGAAGTCGATGACGGCTCGTCCATATCCTCCGTCTCGATCGATATAACTGCCTTTCGGTCGAATCGGCGCGGAAAGTGACGTTTCTGGAAATCTCTTCGATACGAACCGTTTATTCCGCGCACGTACAATATATACCTGGGTATTTACGACCTACCTATCTCTATATAATTGCCATTCCTTCGAAAGTTTCCTTCCTTCATTTCCAAGGTATATATTCCTCCTCCTCCTCCACCACCACCACCACTACACACCCATCTACTTGATCCAAATATCTCACCAACCCTCTACTCGAACTGTGATATCCATTCTTTCGTTGCCTGTTTGCATTTCCCTTGCTGCTGCAATGCGAAACCAATCGAAAGTAAAAATCATGCTGGCAAAATCCCCTTCATATATTATCGACATGTTGTCTCGCTCATTGTTTCAGATTTTCTTTCCTTGTCTCGTGAGGATTTATATTTTTCGAAGGGTGGGAAACATGGGTACTGGCCAACCAGTTTTCTTGTCTCGATGATACTGCCCCTCTGTCCCCCTTTTTTTTTTTTTTTTTTTTTTTTTTTTTTTTTTTTTTGAAACTGTTCCTCTTGGTCTGGATCTAGCATGGGAGTTTTTTGATATCTCATTGGCATGGCGTCTCTGGTTTTTTAATTTCTTGTTCATATTTATTGCAATATCTGCTCGTTGCTTTTCCTCTTTTCTTCATGCGGATCATCGTCATCGTCAACGTTTTTCCCATCACAACTCCTCTTCCTTTCGCATCAGACCGAAGGAAGAGTAGATAAAGCACTAAATACCCACCATATCTCTCAGCCCGGTACACATAAAACCAAAGAACCCTAACTTTTCCTGTTAAAGCCAGCAAGCGTTGTCTTCTACGGATTTTTTTTCCCCTTAAGTCTACATATAATTTTCTTTTATCGTTTTCATACATATTTTTACCAAATATGGAACAAGTATTCGAACATTATTCTTGGTATATATGAAATTCTCGCAACTCATTTCCACGTTGTTTCCTCTTTTACTTTCCCATGCGTAAACTCGAAATCAGCCTCTGACAAGTTCCTGTCTTCCGTCATTGGGGAAAAACATAAACTTTATTTACTTCCTTTCCTACCTTCTTGGATAATGAATGACGTTGTTTACCTTTGCCTCCTTTAACAAGATTTATAACAAGCGAGGCTTTTAATACCATTGAACGAACAACCAGTGGCCGAAGAGGCCATGCTCTGTACCACGTGGAAAAAGACGTCTCTGCTCAAGCACGAAATACATTGGTTGTACTTTTTTTAGTTGGGAATGTGAAATAGTTAACGTTAGTCAACCCTGGAACCCCTGGATCCCTGAGGTTTCGGAAGACAACAATATATTTTGCGAGTTTGGTTGGTAACATTGTTCCGCTGATAGAGTTTTCTGGGAATTTTTTTTTGGGTGGTTGATAGCGCTGACGAGGTCGTTGGTTTGCCATTTTCGGCTTGGGTCTGTCTGCGGTGGCTTGAAACCTCTCGTTCAGTGGGAAAATAGTTTCATTCGTTGGAACCTTGGAACGGAAATGGTTTTTGCTGAGGAATGGTACGGAGAAGAGCAGAAAATGAAGATGAAAGGGAGTCAGTCCTTTTGGAACACTCTCCTCGGTAAATCAAGAAATTTATTTAAAGTAGGAGGATATTCCATTTGTTCACCCCCCTCTAATGAAGTCAAAACACACGAGAGAGTTCCCCTCTTGGGTTCGCACGGAGATATATCAATTATTATCTCCGTAGATTCCTCAGGCGGCTGTTAAGGTATTGCACCGTCCCTCTTCGAAAAAATATAGTTGAAACTCTCCACTAATGATGATTCTCCTCCATTTTTGGATTTTACCTTGTTCTGAGCGTGTCTCTGCACCAGCACCATTACTCCGATCAGCTCTTTTTGACTGCTGCCCCTCTGACCGCCTTGCGGCCGGAAAGTTCTTCGACAGCGGCCTCCGTACTGGTCCCGTCAACATACAACGAAAATTAACATTTGGCCTAAAGCTGGACGTTCTGCAAGAGAGACAAGACAGACTTGGATGAACAACTCATCCAATGGAGGATACACGGTAGGGATGAAACTTAGCGACCATCATGAAATTTTGAATTTGATGGAAAGGATCTCACGCACTGTTGAGGGGACTCTGGCTGATAGAAAAAGACTTACTTTTATCTGCCAAATACGCGCGCCTCTTTTTAAACTCCGCAGCCAGGTGTTCATTGGCAACTGGTGCCTAGAAATTTAACTTGCTTATGGCGTCGCTAATCTATATGCGGGGGAAAAATGGGCGAGATTTTTAAAGAGATTCTGGGTGCATGTTAACGTGCGAATAGCAAGAGATAATCCCGGCAAGCCAGTCCAAGGTCTCCCGCCGCCCAGTGGTATCAGGTAGGTAAGCTTTAGTTAATGGATTACGCTTCACGAGAGGGAGAGCGAGGCTTTGCGGTTTATCTTCAGCTAACCCCTGAGTGCATGACTGAATGTATTGCTTCCCCAGGTGGCTCCAATGTCTCCTTGATTTATTCCGTGGTTACCATGTGGCGATGTAGTTAAAATCATCCGCCAATCATCATTATTATTATTAGAGAATCCCAATTCTTCTCCATCTGTAGTTGACATGATGCAGGTTTCCACCATTTTTTTTTTTTTTTTTTTTTTTTTTCGCAATGATCCCCATCAATTTGGATTTTGGGAAACTATTCGTCGATCTTCTCGCCGCACGCAGGACGGGACGGAGAGATTTGGCAGATCATGAAATGATTGGGTTTATTGTTTCCGAAACCTATCCCTTCTTGGCTTGGGAAAAAGGGAAATTTATCAAGATATTGTCCGATTGGGAGCTCGCCGCTCGCTCGCGGGAGATATCCCATACATAATATCCCAGGGTAATAATACACGGAGCTGCAAAATGACTGCCATGTGTGTGCATCAATTTATGCATGTACTGCACGAATTCAGCCTCGCTTCTTCGACGCTGAACGGTAACAGTGTTACTGATAGATATTTAAATCTTGGGGCTTGGGGCTTTGATAATCGAATCTCCATATAAGATGCGTGTCACGAGGGGAATCACTGCATGGAAATGCAGAGGCTGATAGCACAGAAGCATATTTTCTCATAAGCGGATGTCGGATCTCCACGGATTTTTCTCCATTGATAGCTGCCCGGCTGGCTGCCGGCGGAAAGTATAACGGGCACATACGAGGAACCCTGATATCTGGTCCAGTTTGGCGCGGCGAAAAGTCAACGAGAGCGCTTTTCAATATCAAAACCGGCAGTGCTGAGTACTAATGGACTAAGTTGGGAGAATAAATTTAACAGGTGGTTTTCTGGAATATTTCATCCCTTGTACGAAGAAATTAGTGAGGCTATCGTCATCTCTGATTGCATAGTTATCCTTGAAATATGCGGAGTAGCTATTATATCATGTTATCGTCACCCCTTTTCTGCTGACTCGGGGTATGGGAGAATCTCGGGGTTTGCAAAGTTCCAAGGTCTGGACAGGGTAACTAAGTAACTAATGTATTGAACTCCTGGAAGCTGGCTTCAATTTCAATCTCTATTCTCAAACCCACTGTCCTACTCTGGATTCAAGAACAGATCACAGCATTCTTCGAGATGACGAGTACCGTGAGACTTTAATTTCCACTATGCTTTCCAATTCCATGTCCGATTCGAGTGGAATTTGATAATTTCTGGGGTTGATTCTGGAGATTGGAGGTCTGAAATAACAGTGTGATAGCCTCGATCCTTTTGACGCAAGTATGAACGCAGGCGCCTTAAGTATGTCAATAATTCAGTACCATTAAATAACAGCCACTCATCGTCTGGCCTGAAGAGGTATTACACATACCTTACGTACATACCGAGCCTGTAATATGTGTTATGTTTCCCCGCGTCTCAGCGTCAACCTCGACACGTTTCATGGGTCCCGCTTCCCCGTCCGCACCACCCGCATTTAGCGTCGGGGAGAGCCAATGGAAGCAGCAGCGTGGAGCGACAATCACGAGGGGTTTCGTCGTTTGGTTTTGTTGTTTGGCGGTTCACAACCTTGGAAATTGAGTTAAGGTTCAGAAATGGAGAGCAGTTGGTTTACTGCTATTTTTTGTCATTGGCAGAATGAAAGACAAATAACGAAATGAAGAAATGAAATTTTTTTTTGGAATTTAGATGAATTTAGATGATGTTTGTTGGTTTTTGTAGGATGTGTCTCGATTGTTTATCTCATTTCTGAGTATAGGATTGCCTGTACCCGTATCAATGCCTTCAGTACATGCTCTGAAATTAGTGGCTGAATTACCCTTGTCAGATCTCCATTCTGTGCCTCTTCAAGCTGCCGCCCAATGTGCCATGTGTCTGTGATCAGAACAGACCAGCAACAAGAGCCACCAGCAACACTGTGATCTTCAGCCCTGCCAGGAACTTGCTTGTCGTTGCAGAGTGAGATCGCAGGTCTTTTGCTGCTGCTTCTCATTCCTTATCCCTTTGAACTTCTCTTGTCGGGCAACCGACCCGGCACAGAGAAGCCATTGGAAAGAGTATGCGAGCCATCGCTCAATCACGCAACCGGATATTCGCGCATGTTGCAAACGCGAACAAGAGGGTTGGGCCAACCGGGGGTTTATGCATGAATTGTCTTGCATTTAACTTGATCTTTGCTTCCGTTCCCAAACCAGCAGCAGATCATCTTCTATCCCATGAGACGCGGACGGTGGGCTAGCAGGGGTACGAGAAACAGTCTTGAGAAGCCGATATGCTCATTCAAATTCGTCGGTTTGAAGAATTTTGGAGTTGACAATGCAGTATTTTTTTTTTTTTTTTTTTTTTTTCAAATGGAAGCGAGATCACTCTCTGAAAGAACTGGAGCTGTAGATATTCGCGGTAATGGAGGCTGTGGGTCACGTTGCTTTATATGAAGTCTGTGATCCATAGTTATTCTTGCGACGGGAAGTTTTCAAGTGTGGATGGAGAAGGAAGAAAATGGACACGATCCTTTTGGCTGCCATCCATGATCTCCTCAAAAACTCGTGACTCGCAAAGGTAGACATTCCGTGCCCAAGAGCCGTCTGCATACACCATTGCCAGACTGACGACACAATCTCACTGAGTTGGCCAGGCAGCGAGAGACTTCGAGGTCGTGCTCTTCAGCACCCCTGAATGAATTGACGTGTCCTGAAGTCAAGCTGGAGAGTATCTGATTACAGATGCCTCCCCTACAGAGCCTCGACAATAATGACGCCACGTATTCGGGGTTCTAGCCTCCAGCTGAATTTCATCTAAATCTTCCATGACTTTCGAGCATCTGCCACTCAGCCAAGAACTTCCCTAGAAACATTGAACAGAACTTCTGGATTTGCTTTGCCATCACATGTGGTTTTGTTTTCCTTTCCACCGCCCATGTTGTACCCTCAGTCGGGATTGGCGTCAAAAGACCCTGGGATATAGGATTCAATCGGCGGTGGTATATCTCCAGGGCCTCTTCTCTGACTGGTTAAGGCCAAATGGAAATCCAGTCATCAAGCAATATCAAATATCCAGCTCCAATATATCGCCCTTTCCTTCGGGAACTTTGTCATCTCTTTCCATGATATTTGATTACTGGAACTCGTGGGGCTGATTATCTTTGCTTCAGATCGAGATAATGATGTCTACCGACGTCAGCTAATTTGATATGCCAGTCCAATTGAGCTTTCACTACGCCATTCTCTGTTATTCAGCTTGCATCTCATCCGGTGTATGTTGGTATATCGGGGATGCATCTCATTGACCTTGTCCTGGTTTTGTGATCTTTCATGTCACCTTTATATGCGTCACAACGACGGCCAAAATTATTGGAGGTGCATATACCTGCACAAAAGAACGCACTGGGCCAGAAGTCGTGGCGATGATTCTCAAGCAGCACAGGTTGCTGCATGGTCATGAAGTACGGCACAGTCGAGGCCTCTCAGGAAGTGTATCACGATGGTTGTGCAGGCAACCTGAACATTTGGTTCAAACAAAGCAATGTTCCGACTGGCCGAAGTCAAATATTCAAGGGTACGCGTATACTATTGATCGATGCTGCTCTTGTTCACCGCCTTCCATTTATTTACTTCGCTCGCAATTGTGCTCAAGGCGATGTTTGCGGTTGCTATCATGCAATCCAAGATTGCCTAGCAATCAATGACCCTGTACAAGAATGATGCTACGGACTCGAATGGCTAGGTGAGAGGGGGCAACGTCATTGCCTCTTATCACCAATGCCTTAGCTGCAGATAAGTTTGCCATCAACTAAAGCACTGCAGAGAATCCCAGTTGTACAATCCTGCGTTTTTCGTTAAGCAAAAGAGAACTCTCCAAGGCTTCCGCCAACCCTGACAGCAGCGCAAGCATCGGGAGTGGGGGGATTTAACCTCAGTCCTGCTCGTATTCAAACCGCATTTGAAAAGTCTACCTATCCTCGTGCTATAGAGGGTGAAGTCTCTAAAATTCTGAGAATCCTGTAGAGAGTTTTCGGGGTTCATTTATTTAGGACTGAAACAGATCAGGTCAGATGTTATGACAACTGCGGAAACGCCGACTCGAAACTTAACAAAGAAACGAGGGCAAAGGCTATCTTTTCCATCCGAATGTATGATAATTTTAATCAAGAACAAGTGAGCTGATAATGAAGGTGTACATAGGTAGCGTTTGTTTCCTAGTCTATGGAAAAGGAGTCGCAAATCCATGCATTTTGCCCTCCCCATTTATTAATTCTTTCCTTTCTTCGTGTTCTTCACCAATGATACTAGCAAAAGTTATTACTCCTCTTCAACCATAACGAAGACGGTAAAGGGAGACACGGTCATAGGATTCTTCTCTTACTTTTCTCCCTCAAAACCTGTTCATGTCTCATGAAATGGAGCGTTGCATATGGACTCGCCTAATTATTTCCCATCTGATTGGCCTCCGTTCGGTTCGCAGGAATCGCGCATATAATCAATCTCAGCTCGCCTGTGGAGGAAATGCCCAATCATTCATGGAGTCTTTCCCCAAGCGTGCAGGATGCGTCAACGTGGTCAGTAATGGGTTGTCGTAAGGATGTGGGGCCATGGCATTTGTGGGATTAGTTGCCTGATTCGAACGCGAACTCATTCTTCCTGTCTCGAAGACCCCATATGCCACGATTGCTTCCGTCTTCTTCATGACAAGACATATATATCCGGCCGAGATAGCCTGGATTGAGATGCTGTTTTACCCCTCCAAGAATCAGCACTTTTTCGTTTGGATCGTGTAGATTCACTTGGCAATCGGCTTCCAGATATGAACAGCTCAACAGCTAGCTGTACAAGTATTAGGTTCAATCCCATAAATTTCATAGATGGTCAGGCATGTTTATCTGTCTACCTTCAAAAGTTTGTCACAACATTTCGGCATATCAGCACACCAGCGCGCGCCAGTGATTGGATTTCAAATGTCTTTTCTGCATTGTCGCTGAACCTTCAACGATCTTTTGCCCATCGAATCTCCATGATCGCTGCTTACAATGAACATGGCCTACTGCAGCTTAAATAGGGTGATGGATAACGCCGCGCTTGTCCCAATCTTTCAATCCGTCGAAGTCAGAGGTGCGAATAATACACTTTATGCATTACAATACATGACCAGCGTGGAGAGAAAGATACAGGTGAAATATTGATTGTATTGAGGTGTAATCAGACGGTCGTAACGGAGTTAGCTTTCCGCTGTTGAAGCGTGCTATTCCTTGCTACGGAGTGCACGCATCAACCTTTTACACCGACTGCATTTTTAAGAACCTTTAGCCTTCAGTTCATCGAGTAGCACCAACCTCCACAAGGCCAAACACGAGGCGAATTCGAATACACAGACCACAGTGCAATATTTTTCAAGGTTAACTTCTTTTAAATCCTTTTGCAAAGTCGGCAGCGGATATCGGGATGTTTGGTCGCATTGTGGGATAATATTTCTCCGTCCTCCGCCTTAGCGCTCGGGGGTGCTCAACGAGCTTCCATGCATATATGCAAATACCTGCTTAAGGTACCAAATGGTCGATCATTGAGTAAATCATCACTGGACTCAAAGAAGGAGATAGAGAGGTGAACGTTTTCGTGGATCAGAGACGATATTGTGGTCCCTCTGGTGGGTAGTTAAACTTTCATCCACGGAAAGCAGCCAGGGATGGACGATCTGCAGCGCCGTCGTGAAGCCTCCATTTCGACATATTGTTTCTTTCGGTTCGTCCGCTACGAAAATTGAAGTCAGACCCTCGCCAAATTGAACTAGATTTTGATGTCATTTAAAGGCATCACCGATTGTGAATCAATAATCATTCCTAATAGAGTGCCTTGTCTGTTTGAAAATGGGTTCTTTTCGCTATTGTTGCACGTCTCTTTTACTTCCTGCAATTCTTGGGATTATTGGGTGCGAGTCATTATTGACGCATGCGTGTTTCCGGTCCTCGAAGAAATAAGAAGCTTCGAAAAAGGGTTCTTCTGCTCCCTAAGGTTTTCTCACTTGCGCGGAGAGCGCGGTTCGATCACTCTACGTCGCGGCCAACAAGGCCTCAAATTTGGGTGAACCACTGTTACATCCAGTCGGCTCTCAAATTGGACTGCATCCCGTCAAATATTCCCCGGCCATGGCTACAACCCGTGCGAATTGGATACACTCCGTTTTCTTTGTTGCAATACTGAACTATTTATCACGCTGCATGGAATGTCTAGCTCAGATCCTTGTTGCTCTAAGTATACTTCTCTATTTTTTGCCTATATTGTATCCTTTTTAATGTCGGATCGTCGATCTAGGGTATGTTCCACATGTCTTGCTCGGCTCATCTTTTGGCACACAGTTCATGGAAGAGTAAAGACGCAAATGTTCTGTGGATGGGAAATAATTATTAATGCGAAGAAAGGAGGAAGCATCAGTTAAAACTTTGCGTGAGACCTATTAATGCAATCTCTTGATTCAGAATGTTAATTTTGAATCCTTGGGCTATCCCAAGGCTCTCGTTTCAATCCCGCCGCGTCGTCCACCAAAAGGCACCCCTTACATAATATAGTGCTCCATCCCAGACCACTTCCATTCCGGTTCTGTGCCTAAGGGAATGACATTTGATGATAAAGATTAGGTATGAGTTTGTTCAGAAGGAGTCGTTGGTCTTCCGCGCTTGCTGGACTAGTTTTTGAGGTCGGATCCCGAAGGGAGAACGCATTTTTCGGCTATTCGGTTTGACGAATTCAGTTATCCAAAAGAAGTTTATTCCAGTGAACTCCACACCAAAAACTCGCCCTTTTCAATTGCATTTCTTTGAAACTGGCATCCAGAGCTGTTGTCCACTGGTTAGGCTCTTCATATTTCTTTTCCATTCCATCCCGGGCCTGCTCTGTAGCCTGGTACCTGCGGCTCAGTTCTTTCTGATCCTTTTTAATCTGTCACAAAAGTTGCAGCCCCTGACACCCTTTCTGCTGTTAAGCATCAGTTTGCTGAAGCAGATCAAGCATCTCAATGCAACTGTCAATACCGTTACGAGCTAGGTTTTTCATTTCATCCATGCTGGCTGGAGCCTAATCTCCGAATAAATCATGTTTGCTGTCCCCAATGTCAAGCTCAGATTTGTCGTAACGTATCACCCATCACATCGCTACCGCAGGTTATATTTGCCAGCCCCTTTATCATTTCTGGAGGCCTGGAAGAATGCCCAAAGACACTTACAGATGGTGATCAGAAAGTCAGGGTTGTCTTCAACTTGAGAGGCTGCCAAGAGAGAACGACGTTGGAATGTTGGTAAAGAGAATGCTGAAAGGATGTCGTGGGATGTAAACTGAAATGGCCAAGTACCGAAAGATAGACATATCTCGGCAACTGTGTTGTTTTACACTCTCAGTCTCTAATCCTCATTTTGCTTTTGAGGATAACCTCCTCTAGAGCTTCTTTGTTTGCTTTGCTGTTTCGTAAAATATGTTGATGGCTAGCTTATTGATCAATGAAATTCTCATATAGTCAAAGGAGCAAGTGAGTTACATAAAGTAATTTCCCAGTTACCTCTTATGGCTGGCCCAGCTATCAGGCCTACAAACGCGTCTGGGGCATCAGTTCTTGCTTAAGTTTTTCGAGAATGAAGCTTGAGATTCTGCCCCTTTCTGCGAATAGCAACATCGATGTTTAAGCATTGTCGTAGTCGATGGCTCTGAGGTAATACAAATCTATGGATTTATTTCATCCCCAATACTACGTGAAAATACCCTCACAGAATTGCCCATATTGCTAGCCCAATACTGATGAATCCAAGGACGTAGTGAGGATGCTGGTTTTGTATCCAGCACTTCTCATACCCCTACAGATCATATGGAGTCTCACTTCTTGGTCGGTTCAGGGGTAAACTTGGACAAAACCGTCTCAACCCCAGATCGGGGATAACAAAAACTATTCACCTTGAGCTGGTGCTAACATCCCCCGCTATGCCTCTTTGCTTTTGCAGAAGTCGAAAGGACACAAATTCGTTTCCCCCCATTTTCGGCGCAGATATCGGCAGCTATGGAATCGTATAGACCCCCAGAAGGAGCCCTCTCATTCTGGTTAATATACTCAGCCAAGTTGTAGCTTGTACATCCCGTGCAGACCTTCTATATGTCGGTTCCGGCTTAGACCATTCTTCTGGACCAGCTAAAAAGTAATTCGACCCATGCTTTTCATGACATCCTGCAGAAATTCCGGCTTTTCGCAGCAGGGCAATTGGAACAGTGTCCCCTAACTCTGGCACATAGGCACGGTGATACAGCGCCTTCGTTGTTCTCAGTCCCTCCAACGAGCGCTATCTATTCTCCCATTCGTACGTACAAGCGCAACTGTACATGCTATATTCAGGTGTTGCCATCCCGGGCGACCAAAACGGAGATAGAGTAACACCCCCATTGTGTCCCATCATCTACCGCATCTCATGCTGGGTGCCGTCGCCTTTGTTCCTTAGAGAGAACACAACAAAAGAGATAACCGGACGCAGTAAATCGATAAATAAACATAGACAACAAACCAGAAGAAATCCACTGCAATGAACAAATGGATGATGAAAGGTAAAAATGAAACGGGATTGGTCATAAACAAGTTGAGATTGAACCACAAAAATAAAACATCGGGGAATGCTTTTATATTATGCATCAAGGTAAGAGAGACTTCGTATAGGGGGATTATACCTAGCTACCTACGTATATCGGTAGTTAGCACCATTTTATCCCCATTTGCAAGGGCAGGGCTCACCTCCTCGCCGCGGAGAAACAACGCTGAAGGACAACAGCTTCCATGTATATATATATATATATATCTATACATATACATATACTAGGCATATATAACGTTGGAATGGTGGTATGGTCAGCGAAAGGCCTATCTCACCATGAAATCTTGTCAAGAGGAAAGTCCCAGAGTAGCCCGAAACAAAGAGTGAGCCCAATGCTGGGTGGAACTGGTGATTCATGTTAGAAAAGAAATTCCCTTTTCGTTGTACTCCTGTCATTAAGTCTATCTCTTCAATCAACTCCTATTTCCAAGTAACGGGGATCAGATACCATCTAATCACCTTATTTCTTCTGCCACCGTTTCGATCTTTACCTCTAGTGATAAAGGCTGAACATCTAGATGAATACGCCTTTTATCAACGGGAGAAGCCTGCAAAATGGGCGATCATTCCTCACCTGTCGGGTCCAGAAACCTGTCAAGGCAGCTGTGCTGATAGTCTCAGTTCGTATATCTATAGTCAAGCCTCTGGATAAGGTAAACAAAGTAAGGCGGGGAATAGAGGGTGGTATCTCTCGCGTTCTTGTAATTTCTCGCCTAATACTATTCAATCAGCAGCATGGACCTTATATTGTTCAAAGAAAACTCATTGGCCGATCGATCTTCTTTGCCACACTGCTCACCTGAGCAAATACTCATAGGAGTTGATATGAAGGATGGATGAAGTCAATGAGATCTTATACTTTCTATGCGCTTCTAGCCTCAACTTCAAATAATCCCCCAAATGTCAGACGGGATACATGTTTGATAGACACAGGCAATAAAATAACTGTATCTGAGTTTCACTTGATCTCGTGCGTGGCGATGACCGTTGCCATCGAGTGGAGAAGCATCACAGCATAACCTTGATTTAGCCCCTTTTATTGACTCGTAGTAAGTCAGTTAGACGCATACGTGATAATAACGACCCCCCCCTTTTTCTTGAAATAAACATACCGAATGCTCTCAGGTAAGTGAGGTAGATATCCCTAATAACTCTTCCCCCGCATATGATGCCGCTGCCGTCTGTAAACATTTGGGCAATAATCACAGCATGTCTAATCAGTTGATGTATCGCATAGCAGACAAGCTCCTCCACGTTCAGCACCTGCAAACCCACGGTCTGTTAGCAAAACCCCCCATCCACGAGCTCACTCACTTGTCCAACATCACATCACGTCCACTTTTCGTGAGAGTCTCTCAGGGGCATCCCTTCTTTCCATCTAATTTCTCCTTCTTTGCTCCGTACAATAGCATATCACGCTCCCTTCTCCTTTATTCTGCACGCTTGGTCAGCCATTGTCTGTGCTTCTCAAAATATTTTGGCAACTCATGTCCACTTCCAGATGTCTTTCTGAAGGGGTTTCGGATATTTTTAGCATATCGACCATCCCTAGAAACGTGGATAGATGCAAATTACTCTCCTTATCTGACCCAGAACTCGAGACATTCCTACGAAGTGGATATTTCAGATGCGGTCATGACGCCTCCGCAATATGGGTATTCGTTTCGCAGCCAGGTATGTCTTGTCTTGAAAATCCCACAAAACTAGACTTAAGAAGATAAAATAAAGAGAGATATTGACAACAATCGCTCTGGCAACAGAGCTATGCAAGGAGAACGCGACTAGATTTAGAAGTAGAGCCAATTGATTTTGAAATGTCTCTGGATATAGAGGAGCAGGTAGTTTTCCACCGGTGGAGGGAGAATTTCATAGGTTTGGGTCCCCTTTGAGCAGGCAGATGTGTGCTAACTGCACCTGCGAGGAAAAAACAGGCGGCTTTATCAGCCCAAAAAGAGAGAAATGAGAAAAGGATTAGAGGAGCTGGATACCACGTCTACGAGGTAGGGGCTCCCTGTATCATGGGACAAATTGAATATGACTAAGAAGAGGAAATGAGTATAAAAGAGATAGAAGACACATGCTAAAAAGCAAGAATATGGACAGAATTGTTCCCCGGGACGCGAGGGATGTCATGGGCCTTTTGTGAGCTTCTGCAACAGACATCAAGGCCCTCATCCGCAATCCGGAGCGTCAATGCCCCAAAACATGGACGGGGATGATGAAAGAGAGCCGGCCATCTGTGAGGAGGGACAAAACGAACAGAATCAAGACATATCAGGAATGGAAATGGGCGTTGACTTGAAGGAAGGTGTGAGGATAAAGACGGACTCCAGGGGCTACGAGGCTGATGACGACGACGAACCATGCGAGCCGGTACACAGCTACACCCACATCTACACAGAAGACCGAATTCTAACATTGAGAATCCCGTACCTGGGGCCGGTGGGATGGACTGTCCCCGCCCGCAACGGAATACAGACCACCAGGCCATTTCTCATTTACCAGGATCCCACGGCTGGATACGCATCACCACCGATGCCGGCAGAGGCGGGGAAACACATCGATGAACATATCCATCTGCTAGCCAGCGATGACAAGGAGAACGTGGCTGATGACTTGGAAGAGGAAGAAGATGAAAGGGAGATGACTGATCGGGATATATATGTGCAGGATAACATGGTGGCGGAGGCGGAGAGTATTGTTGCGCTTGCTGCCATGAATGATGGGTGGAATATACGGTCGTTGCGGAATAGATTGCAGCATCTTGGGCATCTTGGGCACGGGTATCATGGAAATTCCAGCGACGCCCAAACGCATGGTTTGGATCCTCAGCTGTACGGGTATGGTGATGATACCGGAGAAAGGTCCCAGCAGTACCTGGATCACCAGCACCAACAGCAGCAACAGGATGATCAGCCAGAGATGGAGATTAATGTCACTCCGGGTGGTTCATTGGAAGCGAGTCCCGTACGGCCCCAACGGGCACATGCGCATTCGAACTCAGTTGTCATGGTCAGTTCGTCACGTAGAGCTGGACGTTTGGACGAGGGCTTTCCAAGACCGCCATCAGAGTTTTTCTGAAGTGGATGGGCGAGCAGAGGCTTCTAAAGGAAGTAATTCCTGTTCCCTTTTTCTTCTGTCATTTTCACTTTTTTGGCGATGTGGAGGACCTTTTATCATTCACCATGTTGCATTCATATCCATACCACATATCTAATGGTAATAGAGGAAGGCGAGAAGATTATCAGCATTTGATAATAGTAAGACAGGACAGGGCATGACGAATCTAAAATAGAAAAAAAAAAAAAAAAGAAAAAGAAAAGAAAAAAGAAAAAAGAAACATCAGAAACATCCGAAACATCCGCCGTGGGCTCAAAAGAGAAATTAATAAATCAGGAAAAGTAATTGGCAGTTAAAGTATCTGAAATACTGATTCTACGTAAGATCAGAAAGGAAATCCTCAGCCGAAGGTGTTTCTCAACGCCGTCAAGAGAGAACGGAAGTGCAGATTTGTGAGAGGCTGTTTGTTGGTGGCGGCGCTAATAAGTTCCTGGTCAGCGCGGGAAACATGGGAACTCTTCCCTCCCAAATTGCAACGAGGTGACAATTAGCATAGCATAGTCAAACGTACCATTCTCGTCGAGATGCAGCTCAAGGACTATCAGTAGTCAAGTGTCGTCAATCCCACCTATCACAGAACAAGAACCGATGTTGGTTGGACCTTTTTCAGATCACAGCATACCGCCTACGAGGCTCGATTCAGAACGCCATTTACCATATTCGTGTTACCCCCTTTTTTATATTTTTTTAAATGTCCATGTTCAACTGCAAACGCATTTATATGAGCCGCAAAATCGAAAATCATAAGGCTATAAGCAGAGAAAGTAGAGTGTGATTGTTGTTTTCCGGATGAATAGAAGGGCAAAAGGGGTACGTAAAGCGAGATGCATATGCCGGGTATCTGCATGGATAGTATACTTTTGAACAAAGGGTTGGATCATTCATCAGATGGTCGGGATTCGATGCTCCAAAGGAGTAGACAGAAAGGACAAAGAGAGAAAAACCGGTATTTTTAGGTAGACAAGGTTGAAGTAGCAGGGATTCAACCTTTCTCACAGAATAATAAAGGAAACACATTTCCCCTAAGAGAGGGAAAAGGGCAGAGAAAATATCCATCTTGCTCAAGCATATGGCCATCGTCGATCAAGAGCAAGCCAGCGAAAACCATAAAAGCCGAAAATTGAAATGTGAAGGGACCTAAGGCAAGGAAGGAAAAGATAAAATAGAGATTAGAACTCAGCAAACGAAGGGTATATTGAAATCAACAGAAAAAGGGGAGCCACCGAAAATCCATCTCCATGGACTCCCTTTTCCTGTCGACAATCGGGACGAAATAAAAGGCATATAGCTATCTTGTCTTCATGACACCAATTCATCCACCACATTATGATTATTTCGTATTCTCAAGACATAACTCCTCGCCAGCATCACAGGCCACCCCACCCACCACCTCCTTCGAAATCGTTCTTCAACATTACCGCCTGCCATATCATCCATTTCATTCACCCGATTCTCCTCACACCTCACCACAACGGAACGGCAAAACCAAAACAAGGCACCAAAGGAAGGGGGAAGAGGGGAAATCTTAATAATAAATCTTCTCCTCATAAATAGGTGGCACCCCCTTGGCCTCATCCCACGAAATTTTATTATTCTCATCAATAGTCGCATCCTCATCTGTAATCGGAATCACCTTGGACGTATGCGCCACCTCCTGCCTGCTAACACCACCCGCATCACGCGGAATCCACAGGAGCGGCGGCTGCGCCCCGACGCAGGGCGGGTAATAGGCATTCTGCTCGACCTGGGGAGAATAGGAGATTTCTGCAAAGTCCTTCGGTACTAGCTTGCGCAGCGTTTCGTAGTTGCTGTATTTGTCTGGGCGGAAGAATTTGCCAATTATGCCCTGTGGTTTTGTCGGGATGAGATCTGCGGGGGAGGTGATTCCCTTTTCGGCATCAGCGCCCGGCTCTGCGCCGTTATTTACGCCGTTGTTGGATGGGCCGGCGGTGGTCGATTTTTCGGTGGTACCATCACGCTCCGAGGCATCTTTCAGGAGTAGATCTTCCTCTTCGGATTCGAGATTGCGCGGGAGGTATTTGAGGAGTGGTGTTACGGCGGCGTTGAGTGAGATGTGGTAGATGAGGACGAAGACGAGGAAGATGACCATGAGGACTAAAGGGCCAAGAGCGGCTTTTTGGTTGCCAGCGTTGATGCCGAACAGACCAATTAGGCAGAGTACCAGCAGGTAGCAGCCTACTGTTGTCTGTTGCAGAGCACGTGGGTAGATCATGCCTTTTGTGTCGATGTTGCTGTTGGTGACGTAGAGCATGTTGTAGCGGTAAGCGGCGTAGAAAAGGAACAGGCCGATGGTTGCGAAACCGAGGACCAGTGGGGCGATGGCGCTGTAAGTAATGGCTTTTGAGACGCCTAATTAGTATATAAAGCGAAAATGATAACTAAGGCATAGAATTACATACCGATCACGCAAAGATTGGTTAGGATCGGCAGGACGGTTCCCCAGCCGAGTCCGGACAGAGTTGACCAGCGCTTGTACATCTTTCGAGGCGTGTTATCGAACAGCTTGCCCAAGATTTTCGAAACAATCAGACCAGAGATCTGGAGGAGGGCCCCCGCGCTGAATGTGAGACCCTGGAGAATGAAATATGCAACATAGAAGTTGGACGCCTTCGGGATTTTCTCTGCCAGCATCTGAGCTGCTTTCTGGGGTTCATTAATGATGTCGGCCACCGCACTTGAAGCTGCGGAAGACAAGGTAGTAACGAGGAACACCTGCACAACCTGGAATGTGAAATAGAAGTTTTGAGTCCTGAGTTCCACCGCCGCTGTGGTTGGCACACCACCGATTTTTGCCATCACTGCAGTCGGAGAAGGAAATCAGTAAGTAGCTCCGACGTGAAATATCTGGCTGGGAAAAATAAACACTTACATCGAAGTATGATGGGCAAAAGAGCCATGAGAACCGCGAGAAGCACCGCGGGGAGGAGAGCGGTGATAAGACCCAAAATGACTGGGGGGCAATTCTTAATGAATCCGAGGAATTTGACTTTTTCTGTGAGGAAGTTGATATTCGAGATGGTTCCGACAACTGCAACAGGTATTGCCCAGAAGATGATGAGAGCCACGACGGCACCGATGGTGGCAGCATTTCTGATAATAAGCTCCCACCATTTGATCCTCAAATTGGACCAGATGATATCCGCCGGATTGAGACCAATATATCTCGGAGCCATGTGCAAGGGCTGGTTATGAGCAACTGCAAAAGGATAATGTTAGCGACTTGAACCATTGCTACCCTATTTCAGATGTCGACAGCTACATACCCATCTGATATGCAGCCTGAGCATCCCTCTGCGTGTAGAATTCGACAAAAACGGCTGTAACTTTCTCAGCATCACCAGCACGATGCTTCTCCTGGAGAGCTACGATTTCCGGGCTCAAGCGCTCAATCTCAGTCCTGGCCCAATTGATCGTATCGACCTTTTTACCAATAAGCGGTTTGAGTTTGTGGGAGGGTCTTTGTGAAGGATTGATCCAGCGAGCAGCCACTGAGCCCGATTCCCCCTCAGCTTCATTTCCAGGAGCGAGATTATCTATGTCGTGGTTCTCTTCGTCAGCCGATTTCCCCCTAAGAGCCTTAATGCGTGCGCTATTAGCCAGTTTAATGAGCTTCGTTTCAGCGCCCTCAAGACGGTACGCAGCCTTATCTCTGTCGTCGACCATATCCTCCAATTCTTTGGTTTTTGTTGGGATCCAAACATTCTTCACGTTATCGTTGCCATATATCCGTCGAATCTTTGCTTCATCTAGGTATTCTTCCGGGACGGAGGTGAAAAGGACGGTTTTGGAAGAGATACGACCAGCATAGAGCGGGGAAAAGAAATATGCCTGGCGCAAGTTGATGAAGAACAGTAGCTCTCGTGTGATCATGAAGAAAACAAAAGCTATAAGGTATCTAATATCAGCAATTTGATGACTGACCACCTCGTCATCGTCATGGATAATCATCGCTACGTCTTTCGATAAACAACACGTTCCGCCCAGATTAAGTAGACCTACAAACGAAAATCCATGCAATAAAAGTATGGGCATATAATTTATTTAGATTGTTCTGCACATTGCCAAAAGTGAGCAAGTCCAATTGCTTCAATCCGCCACCGCCAGTAGCATTGACGGGGAACAGGACCGGCCAGGTGATGAGACAGCCAACAAAGCAGATGGCAGTGGCAATCTTAATGTATCGGAGGAGGAGGTAGGCGTCAAGGGAGTGGTGCCGTAGCACGTATTCATCAGACAGTTTCGCCATGGATGTTATCCAGCCAAAGATTCCAGGGGATTGCTCTGGCGTACGCTCCTGTTCACGCAGGGAGCCGATGTAAGTTCTGGGGGCATATTGGCGGCGTTGACTTTGACGCAGGAGGACGAAGAGCAGGACCATGGCACCCGAAACGATGAGGGTGGGAACCAAGGTCGACACAAGCCCGGAGAGGGAGTTGGAGGCATCCTTTGGATCCTGCGTATCCTAAGAGCGGGTGGAAATACACTGCGTTAGAAAGCGATGCAACGACGGAGGAGAGAGTGCCAAACATCATAACTTGATAAAGCGGGGGAATTGAAGGGAGTGGGCAGGTAGGAAAAATAAGCCTCAAAAGAACAAGCAGAAGCGACATATTAATTTACTAACCATGGTTGCTGATGCTGCTCTCAGCTCCGCTGTCAAAGCTGCACAACAGAGGTGGATATTTAGCTGCTAACTGCAGCAAAGGCGACGAAGGGGGAGAGCAAGTAAAAGAATCTGCTGATGCCCCTCGTATGAACCGATGATTAAAATGGGAGAGAATATGCAAAAGAGGGGAACAGAGAGCAATAAGTACACACAAAGCAACGAGAAGTTAGAAAAAAAGAAAAGAAAAGAAAAGAAAAAAAAAGGCAGGGTAAAAAAAAAAAAAAGAGCGAACGAGCGTGGGAGAAATAATACAAGCAAGATTCCAAGTGACACCAGATTAATTTTTGTGGGACTCATTCGGGGAGACCAGCAGTGAGTGAGTGACCCGTTGGACTGGAACAGCAAAACAACATTCCAGGAGTATCCGAGAACAGCACCCTTTTGGCTGGGGAGTGATGCAGCAAGGCCCAGAAAGGGGCGTGAAAGCCACGGATCGATTGACAGCTGTTGTCTCTAACTTTGAAGCTGCATTGCTTAACTTGCTGTCTCTTGTTCTCGCCACCGCGCAGAAGCGACTCCTGAGAAAAAGAAAAGAGCACTTGAGGCATAAGCAATATAGTGCGTAAGTCCATCTGAATGAATAATGTGTGATTGGACATTGAACTAACCCAATGGAGCTTCTTTTTCTTATTATTTTACGATCATCCAAACCCAACCCAGTGCTGGTCCCTTCTGGAGGCGATTCATACAGGGCAGCACGCTGGACGATCTCAACATCTCGAGCCGTAATTGGAGAAGAGCTAGAGAATTGAGAAGAGGACAACTACTAAGCTTCCTCCTCCACCATTCCTTAACCAAATCTCACTAGCATTAATTATTCATTTGCACGGCACTTATAAATTGACTCTTCTGAAGAGGACGCGCTGCATATCTCCATCGCCTTTGGAGTTCTCAAGGAACTGAAGAACAAGCTAGCAAGGAGACGTGGCCAGTTTCATGCTGAAGCATCCTAGTGCGCCAGGCTATCAGATGCGAATTGAATTTGCCAGTTGAGGATCTCAGATCTTGCTGTGGCTGGAACCGCCGCATGTAATAGGTCAGTTGGGAGCAAGACAACTGTCGCCAGTTCGTCCCTGTAGCCAAAGGATTGACTACCATCATCGACTATCAGTTTTAGGCTTTCAAGCTTAATTGGGCTGGTTACAAGATAGACACTCGGTTCCCTCTTGGATTCATTAAGGTTGGAACCTTGAGAAGTATCAGAACTTACACTTAACATCCTTACAACTCAAATTTTATAAGATTAGCTATTTGAATTGTTCTGTTCACTATAAAATAATATCGTTTGAAAAAGATATAGTTGAAAATAAAGTTCTTTGTTAGTACAACTGACTTTTCAGCTAACATATCAGGTCACATTCAGTTTCCAAATTTTCTTGATTGCAATTTGACTCTGGACACTTTTGTCATCTCATATAAAGCAGAGTCCCAACGTTGATATGAGTGAAGAGGAAAAGAGCATTCGACAGATGAATCCACCATCCATAGTCCTCAGCCACAATGCAGTCAGCAGAGCTCATGTGAATCTTTGTCAGTCATATCACATCTGCACAAGCCCAGGTTCAAAGCCACAGGCACAGAATATCTGATGCCATTGGTATGCTTACAAAATTCATGATGATAGCTAACTAACTAATTGCAGCAAAGTAATTGATCACAGGTCTGTGAGAGAGTCAAAAGGCAACAAGTCAGGCCAAAGTAAATCAAGAGAGAAATGAAGGGAACTAAACAGCATAATTTGGCTGGATGTTTTTTATTTTATTTTATTTTATTTTTATTTTTATTTTTTTTTTTTATTCTGAACCTGCAATCCTCAAATTTCACTTGCAAGCATTAAGAGAAGTGATGAAAAAGATTTTCAAGTCAGATATTCCAAACAAGGAGTTTAATCACAACATCTAAGGTTTCATCTTATTTTCAAAGGACACAGATCGAAGAAAACCTGAGATTGAGAGCTGGAGCTTAAGGTACTCCCTTACCAAAGCCTGACCTGACATAGGGCTGAAATCGTATTTCATGGATAATAAGTATGGAGAATCTACCGGATTAAGACTCCCTGTTTCCACCTTTGTTCCCATCATCTACATTCAAATAAAGAGGTGAGATTATTCTTGTTTCTCTAAGGGATTCATGTTAGGAATGTTCTCCATTGAACAAAGCCGTATAAATTATCCAAAGTACTGCAGATTGGAGACACAAATGCCTCGTTGCATGCAAGTTTCTGGAGGAATGCCTCTGGTCCTCCGGAATACAGGACGCTGACTATGGCATCCGAGAATCCCCAGACATCGACATCGGGCACGGGGTTGATATACTCTGAGCGGCCAATCATGTCAACTGCGGTTGGTTATACTCGAGAGCTTATCCCAGAATAATTTGACATGGCATAGAGAGCTATGGTTATGGACAGGTTAAACAGGGGGTTAGGGATACTTGGAAAGGTAAAATCGACTCTGGGGTAAGCTAACTGAACGGGAAGCTCGATGAGGTCATGTCATGACGGATTCAATCCGGAGCTCAACAAGAACAGGGTTGATGAAGAAGTTGTGGGTAAAAACTTCAAGTCCCTCCCTGCTACACTTACTCAAATACCGTCAAATGGTCCCGCTGTCACCATACATCTAGGTGTACTTCTATGTTTCCTCTCCACAGCATATTGTCTCACTTCCAGGGACAAGGTGACATAAGAGGATCTACTACAGAACCTCCCCGGGGTTGGGCCCCTCTCTTATCTTCGCATGTGTACCTGTGCTCACCGTGAAAGCAGGTAGGGAGAAGGAAAGTCCGGGGAAGGAGGTTCTGAGGGTTGCACGAGGTTTCACGGCAGAACGTCTGTAATTGACAATGCATAGCACACACAGTGATGTGAAGTTTCGAGATGGAGAATGGTGGTTTGGAAATGCCTTTTTGACTTGTAATTGATACATGGGAGATACTGGAAGCATTTTTGCACGAGCGCTGATTTTCTGTGGAGAGAAGTGTTGGTGTAGGAGTACATTCGTGGGAATGGGCATGAGCTGGGCATTCATCATAGGATTCCCAAAGAAGCAGCGGGCTCGGGGAATATTTTGGGTGTAATAATTGGGAAAACTGTGCGACTCGGAGTGGGAAAAGTGGATAAAACTCTTTAAATATGCTAGACTTTTTGTGCTGACATCGTTATGTACATGAGGGCGTAGGAAAATGTGCTCTTTTGTTCATTGTCGACTGAATATCATTCATCGCATAAGAATGGATACACTGCCTAAACATATCCACTGAGATAAGGCTCTTGGAGGTGCGGATTTGACTGCTAGTAGGGAAGTTAGCGTAAAAGCGAGTGTTCCACATCCGACACCCCTGCAAAATTGGACGTAGGTCCTCTCTTAGATAGGATGTCGTCTTGAATATGTACTTTTCGTAAGAACTATGCTTCCCAGGAATAGAGAGGCGGTCCGTTCAGGGGCGAATTTACTTGTTGTCGTCGGACCGATTTGAAAAAATGATAGTGATCGTTATGTGTGGGCAGCAACAATATCAGCTTTGGAGCTCTTAAGCAGTTTAGTGAGAGAAACGTTATAGTTATTGATCAGATGGGCTAAGAGTTTTTAAGTGTTGTACCAGAAGAAGCTTGAAACGTTGGTGCTAGATATCAACGTTCAACAACACGAGATGCAACAATAGAAGATGAAGGCGTTTTATTCCACGGGTTGCACATGCTATTCAGGTTCCACCAGCTGAGGAACATGGGTTTTAAACTTTTCGACAGTGATACTAAAATCCGGAGGCCTGAGCATGAGGAATGAAAATAGTAACTCAGAGAATCGGAACTAAAGTGATGGAGGGATCTGTTTGAAACTATCCATCATATATCACCGACAAATCAAGCTCGATCCGGATTTCTTAGGTCGAAATCACACTTGTCCTCCAGTAATAACCACGAGAATGATTCGACAGGGAAATCGCGTTCGATATCGTATTCGAGCACATTTGCGACGATGTGGTCGAGATATCGTATACACTTACCGGCGGACTCCCGTTGATCCCAAAGCGCCTTATTAAGGTATACCAAAGAGGATACTCGACATAAAGTAGAAAGCTCATATTTCAGGACTCATACCCGTTTGTTTTCAGGTATTTGGGTGGGATGTGGTCCTGGAGATAGGATCAGATGCAGAATAGTCATATATTCAGATGGGAATGTTCGCTGGGGAATCATGGATAGAAATGCAGGTTGACTTTGACAAGCGGCCAAAGATTTTGCGTTGTCAAGAAACGTGAGCAGCTGCAAATGCATAATGCGTATTGGTATCACATAAGAGCCTCTCCTTTCTTCGTCGACTCAAGCTCTGCAGTGCGGCATCCAAGTACTTGATGGAATTGCGTTTGTTCCCGTGTCTGGCCTCTTGTACAGATAGAGCAGTGAACGCCATCGTCGAAGCACCATTCCCTTGGTATTGACTATTTCCCAGGTCCGCGTTGAGCATTTTCTCAGCAGTGGAGACGTACGACGAACTTTGAATGTTATTCTTAGTTGACACGCTAGCTAGATAACGAGCGGTGTACGTCAATACACAAACGTGAAAATCATGGGTGCATCATAGCCTCTTTGTACACGGATTGCTTCATAAAATGGTTCTTTCCTGACCATGAGGTTAACTTTGAGATCCAGAAATCTACTAGTTGCTGCTATTCATCATTCGGCGGCGAAGGCAGCGCATCAAACGGATCTGGCCTGGTTTCACCAATAGCTGTCTGTGGAGACAAGGATCTAACTGCATAGGAAGATTCTTGATGTGACTCAGAGGTTAGAGTTCTTGATTATGGTTGTTCAAGCGGCGTGCTCTAGAATCTAGATGTTAATATATACGTTGGAGAGACCCCTTTAATACCAAAGCAATGATAGAAAAATATTGAAAGTAAAAAGAAAATTTTAAGGAACAGATAATTCAATTATAGCCGTATACTTCAGACCGTATATGTGCTTGCGAACTTAAGGAATAAGCATCAGAAAGCTCGTTTCCTGATGCATTCTCATCCGATTTCTTCGCCCATGCGAAAAATCGAGGCTGGCAGGAGTCTGACTGGAGACACCACCTTATAGGGCTGCGCGTTTTGCTTTTTCGGTCTTTGATGTCGTTATTGTTCACCACATGTGAACGCTTTCCTTTGTTTGATGAGGTCTCATCTACAGGGAAAGGCTTTCGACTTTGGGATGGAATAACGCCATTAGCAGAAGAGTATAGAAACGCTTAGTGTGTATTACATCCAGATCAACAGAGCAAAGCAGTTTTGATTGAGGTTGGCTTTGGCTTTTCCAGATTTTGGGACGGCCATCGGGTCCGCAGGCCGAGTTCTCCAAATGACTGCACTCTAATCGTGACCCAAACCCTGAGAATTCTTGGCCACAGCACGGTGAAGAATATCAGCATTTGGGATGCGTCTTCTGTTGGTCCCTTGAGTCCTACGTCGTAGCTCGATACGAGCCGAAGGACCCACGATTTCAACCCCGAGAGTCCAAGTCATTTGTCAACTAGTAAGCGCTGAAATATGAGAACGTCCATTCCGTCAACGTCTCAGCTTCTCGGGCTTAAATATTAACGGTCTCTAGGCGGCTGAAATTGAAGGGAGAAGTCTTTGCCTCCATTAATAGATTTAAATGGAGCTTGGTCGTTGCAAGCAGGGAACGAAGTTTCAGGTAACAAGAACCGCTGCTTAAACACTGAGAATCATATCTTGGTCAAGGACTGCAGCTTCTGGTGAAAGGCTTTGTTGAAGTCATCTGGTATATTTTCGCCTTTTGAATCAGTCTATATCTTCATTTCATTTCATTTATTTTATTTTATTTTTACTTGCACATTTCAAACTCACTTCTGCAACTGCAAATCGCAACAACGAAAATCACAATAGTCTTTGAGAGCTCAAGCTATGTGATAAATACAAAGCCCCTCTGAAAGCCAACAAAGGCATGTTCCCCCTTTATCAAGTCTGGCTCATTGATGATGTGCAACACAAATAGGCAATGACCCGTATCTATCGATATTCGGTATTCCACCTACTTAAAGAAAGCGGCATATCATGTTTTCACTGTCCCGAAAATTCTGTACCATTCCATGGTGTGAACCCACGAATGTCAGTGACATAAACCCATAAAACATGGTCGTGGATGATGTTCGGAAAGCGGAAAGACGCATCTGTCGAAAAAGGCTGACAATCTCCCACTTCCTGACTTTGAAGCGCATTACGCCCACATCAAGGAAGCCTCTTTTATCTTGCCAAACTGCAATGGAGGAGAGTTGGGCCTTTTGATTATAGTCGCGCTCCTTGTTATCTCTGACTGGAAGGATATGCTGGTTACTAGACAGTGGCGCACCAACTATACAATTTTGATGTCATTCAAGGAGTCGACTATTTCCCGGTAACTCTTATGATTCATTTCTATTCGCAGACAGCCTGGCACTCCATATTTCAGAGGGAGAATGGAATTCGCGAGAGCTCAGTTGTTAGACAAAAAGGAATTCTCAAGGACCATAGATTTGTACGTCTGGGTGCGGAGCCGCTGTTGCTGATGGATTAAGTTAACTAACTAGTTAGTTAACGTAATTCCACACCGAGCGAGACACCCCAGCGAGCGAGACACCAAAACCACCGTATCCCAACTAACTAGATTTTAACCCGAAATATCTACACCCACTCCCCCCTAATTAAATTAAATTAAATTACACTAGATTGAGGGCATCTTGTTCTCCTATGGCCAGGTAAATTGCAGTTGCTGCACCACTGTGGTGCTCCTGAGTGTGGCCTAGGCCCAGAGACTGCAGGCTCAGAAGGTTGAATGACAGACTGTTCAACAGGTGCAGCAGATGGAATAATAAGATTCTGAGCTTCCTGCCTAGTGAGACCCCCTGCATGTTGAATCTGACATCTAGATCTAGTCTACTTTTGCTTCTCTATCTCATTCACATTGAATATATCCTGGTATTACTTCTTTAGAATTGTGGCACTGACCATCCCATATTCACAGGCCTTGATAATTTGGTCAAAACCTTCCACAAAGCCTTGAGGCTGACCCTCCACTAAGCCCTTGATCTTATTCGCCTGCCAGTGTAATTGCTGGGGATTACTAGGTGTTTGAAGCACCCAGGACATGGTTGAATTGCTAGAGCTGCTGCGTGGGGGGGTAGGGGTCCGTAGTTGAATATCCAGCTGCTGGAGGACGTAGTCAGGCTGAAAGGGCACTATTCCAGTTGCCTTGAAGCCATTTTGAATAGTCTGAGGTTTGAAGGCTGCAGTGCGTGCTGCAGGGTAGGCATCTAGGAAATCTGCCTTCCGAATGGCATTAAATCCAAGCCGCATTCGCTGCTGAACTAGATCTCCGTACACTCGCTTTAAAACTGAAAAAACACCCACATCTAGTGGCTGCAGAAGGTGAGAGGAATGAGGCGGCATGCAAAGGCATATTATAGCATTATCCTTGCAGATTTGGTCAAATTCTGGGGTAAGATGACTGCCGTGCCCGTCCAGGATAAGAAGGATAGATCTGCCAACTCTGCGAGGATCTGCTGCTGGAATAAACACCCGTTGAAGCCATCTCAGGCCTATTTCATCAGTAGTCCAGCCATTTGGACTGACATCTAGCCTCCAGCCTTCTGGAAGGCCTTCAAACCAATCTTCCAACAAGCCCTGGCCTTTGAGGATGAGATAGGGAGGTAGAGCCCATCCTGACGCGTTGACTGATTCAATTACAGTCACCCATTCACAGTTTCCAGGCTGTAGGAGCTTTGCTCTGCCATAGTGCTCACTACTAGTAATGACCTTAGTAGTGGCACAGAGCCCCATAGCAAAGCCAGTCTCATCAAAGTTGTATATATCCTCTGGCACAATCCCATGCTCAGCAATTGTATCTCCTAAGGTCTTAAACCAATCCTTTATAACCTGCTGATCTTCACACTTGGCCCGGTCATGATTATAGCATCTGGAATAGCGGCTTCGGAGCTCTGTACAACATTTAATCAGCCTTGAAATCCAGTTCTTGCTGACCCGAGGGGGGGAGGTAGTGGAGGCAGTGGAATTCCGTAAGGTAAGAAGATAATTAGCAATATCTTCAACAAATGCTGGTTGAGGGGGAAATCCTTGTTTAGCTTGGTCCAGCACCCATTCAACTAGGCTATCCTCTTCAGCAGCAGATAATTTGTGAGATTTTGCGCGTAAATTCACCCGTGAGGGCCGGTGCTTGAGGTGATCTTGAAGAGTAGACCTAGGCACATTAAATAGCTTTGCAGCTTCACGAATTGAGAGCTTTTCATCATTTTGAATAGATTTTATCGCGAGTTCAATCCTCCCCTCTTGCTCAACTGAATTTGAAGAGTTTTTCTTGCATTTTGGTGGCATAATTGCGCGTTGAATTGAATGAGCAGTTAAATTAGTAGGTGGAGAAATTTGGTGGCCGACTCGGTGTGGAATTACGTTAACTAGTTAACTAAATGTTTAAATATCATGACTAAGCAGCCACACGAAAACTACTTTACGCGTGATTCCCGGGCCGTAGTAATTCCGTGACGCGAATGTCGCCTTTGACGCGTTTTCTCTTCCAACACCACTTTTTTGTTCGGGTTAACAACCCAATTTGCTGCCAATCATTTTATTCCACCAATTTGCTTAAGGCCCGGGAATTCTAAATTTTACGAGGGTCAGATCCCACTGTGCTACTGTTTCTAAGCTTTCTATTCTAGGAGCAGATCTCCAGTGTTATCATGTCTAGCTTATTTGACGCTATCCTCCAGTCCGAACTGGGCTCCAATACTGGAGGCAGAGAAAGGTCATTCCCATCCTCAGACCACCCACCAAGTTCCCGACCTCACGCACCGTCAGAGAGCAATGGCCAGATGAGCGAGGCTGAAGGGTTTGCCGATGATCAAGTGGTTGGCCCTGGAGGTTCATTACCCAGACGCCCAAGACATCCGCTCTACGGAAGAGGCCCCCCACCTGTCCAAGACCTTGCTGGTGAAAAGGTGCAGCAGGTTTTCGAAGAGCTATTAGAAACACATATTGAAGAGCCCTCACTCTCCGGCGTACCCCCATCATCCGAAATACTTAGCGATAAATACTATATTGCCCAAATCCACGGTTTACAGCGATACCAGCTTTCGACTCTCTACGTTGATTTTACCCACTTGACTTCCCTCCCGAACCAGATTCTGGCTGAAGCCATTGCCAATCAGTATTACCGATTCCAACCCTACCTGACCAAAGCTCTTCACAACCTCATTGCGAAATATGAGCCTCAATATTTCAGAGAACACAGGCAGATTAACAGCACGTCGTCCCAAGCCAGCACCTCAGCCTTAGCGGTTGACAGCACCGAACCTGACTCACTGGCGGAAAAGACAAGGCATCAACAAACGGATAAAGTGTTTTCATTGGCATTTTATAACCTACCATTGGTGTCGAGACTGCGACAACTCCGAACTGACCAGATAGGCAAATTGTTGTCAATATCTGGAACTGTAACTCGAACTTCTGAAGTGCGTCCCGAGCTTGCCCTAGGGACTTTTATTTGCGAAAGTTGTAGCACTGCCGTTGAGGAAGTCGAGCAAACATTCAAATATACCGAACCATCGCAATGTCCGAATCCTACTTGTGGGAACCGCATCGGTTGGCGGTTGGATATCCGTCAGAGCACGTTTGTCGATTGGCAGAAAGTGAAATTGCAGGAATCATCCCATGAAATCCCAACTGGCAGCATGCCACGTACCATGGATATTATCTTACGAGGAGAGATGGTTGACCGAGCTAAGGCAGGAGAGAGGTGTATTTTCACTGGCACACTCATTGCCGTACCGGACGTTAGCCAGCTTGGTCTCCCTGGAGTCCGACCAGAAGCAACTCGAGACAATGGGGACTTTCGCGGTAACGATGTTGGCGGAAGTGGTGTGAGCGGCTTGAAATCACTGGGAGTTCGTGACCTTACATACCGTCTCGCATTCCTTGCCTGCATGGTAACTCCCGATCTTACCACACCCGGTCACCCAACCTCTCAGCAATTGAATGGCCAGTCGCAAAACATTCTTGCATCCTTAAACCAAACCGACCAGCTAGAGGACTACGAAGATCAGGCGCAAGACCGTCTTCTCCAAACACTTACGCCCTACGAAGTACAAGATCTTAAGCAATTGGTGCATTCTGAATACATATACTCTAGGCTAGTGGACTCGATTGCTCCCATGATTTATGGCCATCGAGCTATTAAAAAGGGGTTACTGTTGCAACTAATAGGAGGAGTGTCGAAGATAACGGAACAGGAAAGCATGAAAATCCGAGGAGATATCAACATATGCATCGTTGGAGACCCATCCACGAGTAAAAGTCAATTTTTGAAGTGAGTCACTTGAAGTATTCACTACCAACTGTGCCGTTCTAACATTATGAAAGGTATATCTGTTCACTCAATCCTCGAGCCGTCTACACTAGCGGAAAAGCTTCCTCTGCCGCCGGCTTAACTGCTTCAGTCGTCAAAGATCCGGAAACTGGTGAATTTACGATAGAAGCCGGAGCTTTGATGCTTGCAGTGAGTTTCTAGGCCTTTTTCCGACATATCTCTGGTGGATTCTAACCCATGTTTTCTTTTTTTTTTATATAGAATGGTGGAGGCATTTGCGCCATCGATGAGTTTGACAAGATGGATATTAGTGACCAAGTCGCCATCCATGAAGCAATGGAACAGCAAACCATCTCCATTGCCAAAGCCGGTATTCATACCACGCTTAATGCGCGCGCCAGTATTCTTGCTGCTGCAAACCCTATTGGTGGACGATATAACCCCAAAACCACTCTGCGGGCAAATCTTAACTTCAGCGCCCCCATCATGAGTCGCTTTGATCTCTTCTTCGTCATCCGGGATGAACCAAACGAAGCTGTGGATAGAAATCTTGCAGAACATATTGTCAATGTTCATATGAATCGCGACGCTGCGATAGAGCCTGATCTCACTACCGAGCAGCTGCAGCGGTATATCAGATTTGCTCGAACTTTCCGTCCTGTATTCACTCCAGAAGCTAAGGCATTGCTTGTGGAGAAATACAAGGAACTGCGTGCAAATGATGCACAAGGCGGATTGGGAAGGAGTAGTTATCGAATTACAGTCAGACAATTGGAAAGTTTGATTCGGTTATCCGAGGCCGTCGCAAAGGCTAACTGTGTGGAAGAAATCGTACCTAACTTTGTCCGCGAAGCGTATGACCTCCTTCGACAGAGCATCGTGACAGTTGAGAAAGATGACGTGGAAGTCGACGATGAAGCCGATAACCAAGAAGATGGAGCTCAACATGACAAAGACGGAGATAGTCCAATGCGTACAGGCGACGATGATGATTATGTCAATGGCCCTGGGGCCACTTCTCAGCAGCCCCAAACCCAGAAGACCAAGATTACATACGACAAATATATGCGGATACTTAATATTCTTGTCCGGAGAGTAAACGATGATGAGGCCAATGCGGGAGAAGGTGTCGAGCAGGAGGACCTGATAGTCTGGTATCTAGAGCAAATTGAATCTGAGCTGAATAGCGAAGAGGAGATGGAGGCTGAGAGGGCCTTGGCCGTTAAAGTACTCAAGAGGATGGTCAAGGTCAGTTTGCCTTTTTGCACCCCTGCAAATCGATTCACACATCCCTCTCCTTTTGAAGGTTTTAAAAGCCCGAAAAACTAACATGGAAAATTTGTAATTCGCTAGGATAATATTCTCATGGTCATTCGAGGTGAGGGGCTTGTCGAGTCCGATGACCAACAACGACAAGATGAACAAAGGGTCGTATACGTCTTACACCCTAACTGTGCGATTGAGGAGATGTAATACCCGATATTAGACTATTTTTTCCTTTCCAAGGATCAAGTCCGACAAACTTGTGCAGCATTCATTATTCCTATGTATGAGCTTTGATGATTGATATGAGAAAGCATGTCTGGGTTAGGGTAGTTCGCGGTTGGGGTTGGGGGCGCATTATGGGGCTCAATTTACAGTTTGCGTATCGGCGAAGATTTAATTGATATTTTGTTTTAATGTTTTCCCTTCTCTTTTATTCATCTCAAGTTTTGTGGATGTTCAGTTTTGTTGAGGGTTAATACCCATGGCTGTTAAAAACGGGATGGGGTGTCTGTTAGTCTAGTTGACTCCCTGCTTGTTCAAATACTGGCTGTGCTGACGTCCAGCAGGGAACACGGATATAAAGTGGTGAGATTAGAAACGAAATAGATTGAAATAAATTTGAATGTCTACCGCATGCCCTACCCTCTTGGCTAGCTAACCTTACAAAAAGTGACGAGGTTGCTCCGCTGCCGCCGTCCAGGAAGTGGACATCCAACACGAGCAAGTATCATTTTCCCTTTCCCCAAAAATAACTAAAAAGAAACAAAAGGGAAAGAAATTACTCAAAGCAGAGCGATGAAAGAGGGACAAAAAAACAAATAATAAAATGAGAAGCCAGACCAAAGCCGGGGGGAATAGGGTCAGACCAAACCTTCAACTTGAAGAGGTTCTCGGCAGCTGGTTGAAATGTTGAATGTGTAAAGCACAGCCCTGTCTCGACCCAGATAACAAAATACATCAGAAAGCTTAATTAACAGAAAACTCAAGGGGAATAATAGGATATCTAGAGAGAAATAGCACGCTCGCCTCTGCCTAGGATAGCATTCGTATGCCCCTATTGGCTCCCAAGAAATGAAAGAAGAGGCTAAAGAAACTATTTATTCAGCATGCCCGAACCCCTGCGGAGCCTCCAATACTCTCAGTATCTGGAAATCTTATGAATATCAGATCCCGACGAAACGGGACCGTTCCGACAAGCAGCAGTCGAAATACAAGCACTTCAGTTTGACTCGCAGAACTTTAGCATGTCTCAGTCACTCTAAGGGGCGTCAGAGATCTCGGAATAGTTACTTGTTTCTGAAGACTCTGCGCCTTCTGTGCATACCTGAATGTCGGTGGCTTCATTCCACCACAGATCAACCAATTTGCATCTGTTTGTTGGAGTAAGGTCGAGCCCAGTTCCCCCAGTCCTGAGGGTGCTAATCAAAATGCGGACCATTGTATCACTAGAAAATTTCTTTTTGTCCTGTTCTCGCCTACCGAGGAGATTTTGCCAGTGTGCTTCAACGGCCCACGGTCAGTGACTAAACACAGGCGCGGATTGAAAACGGAGAGAGAGCTTGATAGAGCTCACCAATCACGTAGCACAAGAGGGTTTTCGTCACACATGACGCTGGGAATATCAGCTATTTCAAGAAATTGAGTGAATATCATTGCTTTCGTTTCGGGGGGAACGCGGGTTTCTCGAACCAGCCCATCAGAGACGAGTTAATTGCCGTATATTTGTTCCCGGCATGCACTGCCGGCATATTTCACCCAGTTCAGATCTGTCACCCCTTGTTCTCTGCCCTTCCTGGCTTTTTGGGAGGATGACTGATTCAGGCGAAATCACAAGAGGCAATTTGGTCTACTGTGGCGTTGCAATCACAAACTGATCCAGACTCGAGCATTGCTTCCCTGGCGCAATCATCGCAACTAATTATGAAGACACGCATTTGAAACAGTTCTGTTCTGAGCTTCTATTGGCAATTTGAACATTCACGATGAAATGCTCGAACAACGTTTGCGACCCAATATTTCGACCTTTCGGGGCTTGATTTCTACGAGCTGATATCCCTTCTTGCTCCTTTTCCCATTTTTGTTGCTCCAACGACGTCTTCTAGCAAATCACAAATCCTCGCATCCACTGACCCGGATTCTTTCGCTAATACTAGATCGGAGCGACTGCACTTGGCTATTGGTCAAAACTTCGCAGCAATGTCGGCATCCGGGAGTGATACAACTTTTCTTGGGATGCCACTTTTGCAGTTGCTGCCTAAATCGACCCATCCTGTGTTCTTGAATTAGGCCTATAATTAAGATGTTTCCAAGTTTATGAGAAGTAAGGCAGCGCTTGTTAAGGTGAGATGGTGCCACGACTAACTAGCGTCACGTTGTCTGTTTCCCCGTCGTTCCGCTTGGTCATTCAACGATATACGCTTTAGATCTAATCTGCTAATTTGCCCACACCGGGATTGGTAAATACAGTCGCTACCCCGGCTATATACGTTACTCAAAAAACACACTATTCTATATCAAACATAGTATATACACAGCCGTGCACCCAAAATTACTATGTAGCATTCCAACGTAGTCGGTATGTGCCCAAACGCACTGATCAGGGAATGGAACCTAGGGCGGAGGACTATACACAGGGTGCCCATGTGCACTGAGATGAAAGAACAGGAGCTTGATATGAGGGTGAATAACGTAAACATCTCACAGCCACTCCTGCCGCTGCTGAGCAGCATCCTATCTATATGACAGATGCTGGGTGGGCAGTTGGCGGTGAAAGTGCTAACCCCTCTTCTACAGCACCTGCAGTGCAGCCCTTGAAGAATCTTCAAGAAAATGAGCTGCCACTCTAACCTCAGAGAAATCGAACTGTCTGAAAATACCACTATGAGATCACTTCTCGGGCGATAAACAGGGTGTTTTTTTGATGTTTTGGGAGGAGAACAGGACACGAAAGTTGATTCATCGAAGAATAGCCTGGTTCCGCAGAGCTGCCATACGCAGAGCCAAGGCCTGGCACAGGTGGATTGGGGGGAGAGTGATTTTGTAGATATTTCAGATTAATTCATTAGTGATGAATTGAGGGTTGGGCACATATCAACGACAATGGGATGCTGGTTATTTTGGGTGTACAGCCGTGTATACACTATGTTTGATTTAGAATAGTGTATTATTGAGGAGCGTATTTAGCCGGGGTAGCGACTGTATTTATCGACTGTATTTATCAATTCCCCCAACTCACAAAAGGGCTCAAAAAATAATAAGGCTTGAAAAGAATGAAATAAGACAAGAGCGCAACGATTAAATGTGGCGGGATGTGAGAGATACAATCGCCTTGCCTTCAAATCACCAGAACTTCCCAACAGCGCGGTCCTAGCAATTGCTACTGCAAGGCACTCACTCATTGGGTAATTGACGAGCAAAATACCGCAATAGGAGCCAAGTGGCCCGATCGTCGTCATCCACAAAAGATTGTGACTGAGGTTGATGATGGTTGGATGAGATGACATGACCTGAAGGAACTCATACTACAAAATCCCCTGATTCACGTGTCTTGGAGAAGGAACAGGCGGTGGAGGGCCTGCAGATAAAAGCATTCTGTGACAGGTATCTTAGCTGCTGCATATTGCAGATTGGAAAGTGACCGACATTTGAAATCAACCGGGAGTGTGTCTTCAACAGGGGCATTGTGTGTGTGTGTAAGAGAAGCAGAATGACACGGCGCGGAGATTTGGCATGACCGCGCCATATGAAAGTACAGCACAAAGCGTGAATTCCGACAATTGTCATACAGGCCTGGTCGAAAAGACGACGTGAACGGTTGGAAACCGGACTGATATCACGTGAACCCCTTCCCAGATCGCTTAGCTAGTTGCCGCCACCAAAACCAAGCTTCTCTTCACCGCCTCTTGGCTGAGACGTTTCTTCCCGACTGTTGCCCACCCGTCACCAAGGCTTTTTCCAACTTTAACCCCCATCATCAAGTCGCCTGGCATCAACCCCGTCCTGTTCCACAAACCGGCTGTTGGTGTTCTGGAGGGTCGCACTCGGCTCTGTCCGAGTAATCTGCCTTGCACCCTGTCTCTGAGCGTACGGCTGGCCGTCATATCGCCATCAGATCGTCTATCTGGAGCAATAGCCTCTTGAGGCCCTACGATCCCGGTCTCCCCGCACCATATATCCTCAGGCTGACCTTTGAACAAACAATGGTTTTACCCAAATGGATATCATGTGGAGGCTCCCACCCTACCGACATTTCTAGGTTGCTTGATGTTATCTGTCCGCATTAGACCTTTTGTATCTGTTACCCTCTCGAGCGCTCACAATGCTGGGAAGACTTCTGAATACGGCTGCGTCGTCGCTCAATCCGGCTGCGTACGCCTCCAGGAATTCTTCTCAACTTGAATCCGTGACTGAGGAAGAGCATACTTCGGGCCTCTTGTTCCCAGATTCTACCCATCTCCGACGATCGAATACTCATGCTTATCCACTACAAACAAGTGTTTTATCACCAAACGCTTCTGCTGCGAGCAGCTTCGACGATCGAGGGGGACTCGAATTGGATGCTACAAGAGATTTCAGAGTTATCATTGCTCAAAACGCGTTAGGGGATCGCGATGAACCCTGCATTCTTCTCGACAGCCAAAATCTCAGCCCGATAGCAGGGGCTGTTGGACTTGGTCTGAACTCCCAAGTTCCTGAGGTTAGATACACCCACTCTCGAAGCTCAAGCCTCTCGAAATCTACTAAAAGGGACCCATCACACAAACCTCATGCATCCGATACACACCAATCTACAGGGTCATTAAGCCCTAGAGAACCCGATTCGCCTATGTCCAGCGCACTATTCCGTGCGAGGTATCGAAGTTCAACATTGTCACCCGCTGCAGATGATAATAGACATTATCAAAATCGCATGTCGGCTGACTCAACAGAATCTGGACTGCTAAACTGTATTTTTGGCAGTAGTGCTTTCAGCTACCGGGGCTCTTCTACGAAAATGCATATACTTCCAACGGAAACCGAGTCAGTTGGAGATGTTGAAGGATTCGGTTCTCACGGGCCACGTCAACGTGTTCCTCTCACCCGTGGTTATACAAGCGGGCCCAGTTCCAACTCGTCTGGTTTGTCCCAGGAGAGATTAGGCACGGTTCGTGACACGAGGTCGAATCCAACGAGAATTACGGTCCTTGTGACGAGGATGTTCAGCGTGAACCTCCCAGAGGGTCGCGATCCTTCTGTGGATCAAACTGATCAAGATTCATCTCCAACTGCTCAAACTTTTAAGGACTCGAAAATCCCTCTTCTGGACCCATCGAAACGCAAAAAAATCAAGGAAAAGAAAACTCCCATGTACGCAGTTGCTATCACCATTAAGCTACCGCTTGCTGGGCGCAGTCCTGGTCGTCCATCATCTCAATGGAACGCTCAGAGACAAACCCCTGGGTGGATTTCAGCTTCCCTTGATTCAGATCATAAGTACAGCAGTAGTTTCTTTGACGACAATGCCGGGCTATCCGCAACCTCAAGCCTAGATGAACGAATTGATTTCTTAGTTGATCATTGGGATGTCATAACTCGCACATTGTCACATCTCGAGAAACTTGCGCGTATGGAAATTCTTGTCATGCTGCAGAGGGTCGACTACTTTTCAACCCAGCAACCCAAACCTGCCAAAGCATCCAATATGCAGCGAACGAACCAGACTATTGTGCAGCTTCCCCCAAGGGTTTTATCAGGGAAGCAGAACCTTAGGTCTGAAGCCATGCGCGCCTCTCAGCGGATCAGCATGGCACTTCGAATTCCCCAGGTTACAACTGGGCAGAGTCGATGGGGTGTGTGGAGAGAAGAAGCCCGGTGGATCGCCAAATTTCTGAGTGATAAGGAACACAACTTTTTCTTCCTCGTACTTCTTACTGCATTTTTGGGAAATCATACCGAATGGCTAAGCTCCCTTGGGCCCGACTGGTATAGACGACGATACCACCTACAGCAAAGGGCTCATCAGGATGCGGAACCAAGCATACCAAGCCGGACAGTCATTGTTTCAACTGATAAAATGACTGCCAGACGTTTGATATTTGTTCTTTCCGCATTCTTACCTGCGCAGCAACGACCAGATGCGTTTGGATCCCCCTTAAGACCTAGTACATCCACCTCGATGCGGCTTGTTTCCCAAAGTCCCCCTGGCGCTCCCATTTTAAGGAAGGAATCTCTCCGTCGTGCAATAAATAGACGTGCTAGAGCTCGCCATTTTAATGACGATGAAAATGACGGACATAGACGATCACCAAGTGCTTCATCGAATGAAGCCGCAGTTATACCCCTAGATGATGGTGACTTCGTGAAACCGGTTCCTGACCATTACAAATTCCGGAGAGACTCTGATGTTCGATCTATTCGGACGGCCAGCTTACCCATACCGTCAAGTGGCGCTAGCACTAGAAAGAGCGCAACCGCTACCATCGCTACCGCGGCACCGGGCACTGCAACCCCAGTTCCACATTTTGCATCCCAAAAATGTAAACATGGTGCGGGCGAAGGGAGGAGTTCAGCCTTGGACCCTACTGGAAGTGCAGCCTCAGCGAACCTATTACAGAATCTCCGTAGAAGCGAAAGCTCCAATCTAATCTCGGAAGGAGGCCAACATTTCCAGTCTAGTAGATGGGGTGGTTTACTTTCCGGTCTCTGGGGTACACGTGAGACTTTTTCTGAGAATGAGGGTAGTTCATCAGCGGCTGGACGCTCAAAAAGAAGCGCGTCCATTACTAAAGCTGACGTGCAACAAGTCAAGCCAGAGGCAGTATCCGGCAAATCAGCAGAAGACATTATCAAAAATGCTACTAACACAGCTGAAAATATGCCTATCGCAACAGCCTCTGCTGACTTGGGTCTATCTGGATCTTCTGGTTCATGTGAACAAAAATCCAAGTCTGACGTACAAACCCCTAGCTCTCCCGTGAAACTGTCGGTTGGATTGCATGATGGGGTTATCGATGTTGAGGTACCGTTACCTGGATTTATCTCCCTCTCTTCTTCTGGAGATTCAACTCTAGCATCGCCAAAAAAGACGCGCACCTCAGTAGCTAGTTTTGATGTTGCTGCTTCTGTCCACAGTGCTGGTTCTGGATTCCATCCTGGTCCTACCAAAGATTATGATGGGGTCAGCGTCAATGTAGCCGGTTGGTTGAGATGCTACCATGAGGATTTTATTCTTCAGGCTGTCCATCCGTATAACACCTTGGAGTCAGATATCAAACGTTCCATGTCGAGTGAGCCTACCCCGCCTCAGGCTCTATCCACTTCCCTTTGTGAGTCATACGGATCGAACTCGGAGAAATGGGTCGAAGTTTGCACCACGCTCGTTGCAGATACGAAAACCTTCACAGTGAAGAAGCTCCGTTTGCGGCGAAAGATATCCAGTATCATTCCCCGAACGGCAGTTGAATCTCGAGATAATTCCCGTCGAACGTCGCTCGACCCTTCCGAAACACCTTCATCCACTCCTCAACTTCCAAATTTTTCCTCAATGGCTTCCAAGATACCTACCTCTCCATTGTCACAGCAAGCCGATTCGTTTGAAGTGGAAGAGATGTTTATCGAGGAACCAGTGATGGATCTTGACCCAACTCTTGTTGATGCTGTTGAGAGGGTTTTAGCCCGGAGTGGAGAGTCGTCCCTATCTCATTCTAGAGCGCCGTCTCCAAACCGAAGTCGCAAAGATAAACCTCCCGGTAACCACGGGCGAGATAAGCAATCGCCCCATCCACAACTAGAGAATGCACCATCTGCTGAGGTTCCGCGGAATAAATGTAGACGGATAGTCCTCGGTGCACTTGAGGAAGTTGTTCGTAGTGTGACCGCTGAATGCTGCCAGCAAGATCCAGCTTCTACAACTGGCGATGCCACCAAGACACCCTCAGGCCGTGAACAAAGGGGTGCAAGTGCAGCTACAGCCAATACCCTGAGAGAAGGGATAAGAAAGTGGCTGCTCGACATCGAAGAAGCTTGCTAAGGATAGCAACCTACACACTCATCAATCCGTTACTCTCTCATATCTACGTTTATTCCCAAGATTTCTTGGTCTCTTTGGCTTATCCATTTAACTTGCAGTTGTACTTTTTCACATATCCCAGCTTTCACGGTTTAACGCTCTCAGCCTAATGAAATTTTGAATCATCTGGTGTAGTGTTCTCTGCAACACTCATGAACCGGGAGGCGTCCTAAGACCACATGTGTTTTTATTCAATATTCTGTTCCAGAGCATATGATACCCTACCTTCTCGCATTATTTGTTTTTTTAACTTGTCCGTTTTGAATCACGGCCTACCATGTGGCGGAGTTTCAGCACGATTCAATATTTGTAAACTTCCCCTTTCAAACCGTTCCCGCCTCATACGCTATTTATAATTGTCCTACATTCCAGCGCCTTTTGTCGCAACAACTTATTGCATTCAGCAGTTTTAAAGGCCATATATTTTTGTTAATTTTACGGCAGCATCTAACGACTATCTACATACATACATACTTACTTACTTACATACATACAACAATCCAGATCAAACCTTACCATCATCTTATTATCAGATTATTTCTAGTTTTGCTCTTCCTTTACAGCATCTACATTTTATAAGCCTCACACTCTCAATATTCCCCGCTGTGATTCGTTCTATCAGAGGATTTTCGGGATCTGAATTGCATCAGCTGAAGTGTGGTGAAAGGTTTTAAATTAGAAAAGTCGAAGGCATGGAACTGCTACATATAATCCTCTCATGCGCCTCATGGTTGCTGTTTCATAATTGACGTTATTCAACCAGCTATGTTAAATGTTGGGTGATTTCTTGTATGCAATGCGCCTAAGATATGGAATATATGAGTGTTGATTCGGAAGATGTGGAGTGGGAGATTTGAAATTGTGGGCAATGAAATTTTTATCATGAAATCATTTATTTCTATTTAACGAATACTCACGCAAGTGCAAATATATATATATATATATATATTATCTTGTATTTTCTACTTTCAGTCGCGTTTTCCTATTCGACATGGAATGGTGACGCCTCTTGGGCAGCTATCAAGAGAGCGCACTTTAGACCAAGACAATGAATTGTATGGACGGTATCAGTATATATAGATCATACTCCCCGTAAATTGGGGAAGGACATACACATGTCAACTAAGAGGACAACCCAAAACACATTTTGTATCCTACATACCTAAAAAATATAATTCAAAAAACAATACGAAAAGAAATGAGAAAGAGACAGTTGAGGATATATATATGAACAGAAAATTAACACCAACGCAATCACAGGGGTCTAGATACGAAAAGATCACGCAGACAACAAACTGCCTAATAACCGGTATTACACCAAAGCCAAATTCATTTCAAAGACGGAGACAGCCTCAGCACCTTAGCCTCAGCCTGAGGACTGGTAGTATCACTCGTCTTCATTTAAGTGGACTCCTCACCAGCCTGCTGGACATCCGGAATCTGTGGGGGAGAAACATGTGTTTCAACAAGGCTTGCTGGTAACTCCAAGGTAGGAATTGACGAATCCGTCATGGACGGAATGGTTGGGCTAAATTTGGATGAAGCGTGTTTCGCGTTGACTGACGCTTCCTCGAAAAACCTCTCTAACTTCTCCGCATCACCACAGAATGCTTTGATCTCAGCCCCGATCTCCTTTGTAAGCTGGTAAGAGGAGTGGAGTTCGGTTTGAGGAGGTGCAGCCGATGTGGTATCAACTGCTGCGCGAACGACAGGCGATAAATGCGGCGATCCAGTGCGGTCTAAGGCATCGTATGTAGCAGAGCGCGGGCGGTAAAATTCGTTTCGATCATACCGGCCGGATTCTTTGGCGGCGGAACCTCGAATGCTATAGAGCCTGTTGGCAAGGAAGAGGAAACAACCGTCGTCAGTTATTTGGGCGAGGATAGCGCCCGACCGGTGGACATATTGTGGGAGGCAATAGTCGGGTCGCCCCCAAGAATAAGATACATTTACATCAGGAGGGAAGGCACTGGCGGCTTCGAAATCTAAGACGAAATCGAATTTCTTCAAGATTGCCTTATGGTAAAAGTGACGGTCGATGGCGCCTTGAGATGCGAAAGAGGTAGAATTATAAAGGGTGGCTTGAGGGCCTTCTGGAGGCTCAATCGCTAACTTCACTGGGTATGGACGCCTGAAAACTTGAGTTTCGACAATAGAGGAGGCTTCAGATATTGGTAACTCGACTAATTTTAGGCCAAACTTCTCTGCAGTGCCTGCCCATGACACAATTGAATCTTCCACCAACTTGGGTGTTGCGTTCATCCAGCTTAGTTCTATGTGAAAGCAATTATCCGGATTGTGCAAGCGATCGTAATGGAGGTCGATTATTTCAGGGCGGTTCGATCGCTTACGAGGGTCGATATCAATCTTCATTGACTTTGACAGGCATACCGAGGCTTTCGTTCGAGTAGGCTTGTTCGGAGTAGGCGTTTCCTCCCGGCTGCCAGATTCTGCAGAGCTCTTTTCAAGCCTTTCTTGGCCAGTTGAAGGCAGATCCTTCACGTTATCTGTCATGGGTGTATTTGGAATGGTCTTGCGAGCTTGGAACCAACTACTCCGAGATTCCGGCCGTGCCACTCGATATTCGTCGGTAATTCGATAAAAATAGTTGCCGTCCCTGAAATTATGACGCCGCTGAACATGACAAATCAGGCCATGTTTCATCAACTCGTTACCAAATTCAACAGCTTCCTCACGAGTATCGATATCACGGAAATTTTGGAGCATCCACGTAGTGAACTCCAGTCCAACAAAGCAATTATAATGAAGGCGCCAATGCCATCTTCGATCCATCATTCTCACCCCTTTTTCGCCCTGTATAGCCTGCGCCAAAGCGGAAAGGCTGATGTTGGATCTTTGAAGTAATTCAGACTCCGGTAGAAGCTGCACTGCTGTGCTATCAAGGCCTGGATCGTCCAGTAATAGCCTATCAAGTTCTGCAGCAACGACCTCAGACGGGTTGCTCGTCTGATATATAATATTCAATGGGTTCAAGTCTTTTTTATTCGTTGGTGGCTGGAGTCGTTTTTCCTCTGGGGGAACATATCTCTGCCTTTGCCATATCTGAGTGAGTTGGGTAATCCCAAGGAGATGGATTTCTTCTTCGTTGTCCTCTTTATATGATTGCATTGGACGTCTTGCGTTTGCAGGTAGTTGGACTGGTATCAGAACAAAACGCGTGCGCCAAGAACGCAGTTGTTCCGTACAATTAGTTATGTGGTCCCTGTAACCTGCCAGAAAGGCATCTGCATAATTCCAGTTACAATCTTCTTGCGGCAATTGCAAACTTATAGTATTTTTGCAATAGTTTGCACTCAATATTGTTTTGACAACAGGTGTGTAGTTGAGTGAAAAAGACTGCGCATCAGCAAGAAGGCTGGTTACCGTTTTCCGTGTGAACCGTGTGACTTCTATCTCCCCTCCAGTCACACAAACTAACCTATGAATGATGTTGCCCATAGACATGAAAATAGTCACCCCATCTTGTGATAAGGATCGGGTGTCGAATATATTCAGCGGTTCCGATGAATGCTGGCCTGATGCTTCCTCCACTGCTTTTCCAACAACGATTTGGAAACCGTGAGAAAGGCGCAAAGCCACCATTTCTCGCAAGAGGGCCTCCCGAGTTCTGGGAGTTTCTGCGACATCGGATTCATCATTCTGGTATACTCTGTATGGAGTCTGAAAGTACTGGGAAGCCAGTTCTTCACTCGTTGGAAATTCTTCTGTTGTCAGTGGGAGAAATGCTGGCGATTTCAGGCTTTTCCATTTCATAGATGAAGTGCCCCTTTGCATGCGCGGGTAGACGTGCCGCCAACGACCAAACCAGATGGATAGTGTGGGACCATGATTCGGTGGTTTGCAGGGGTTGACGGGTAATATCCATGGTGATAGTGCCTTTGTCGGAGATAGAGTAATAGTTGGGTCATCCTGGTTTGCATTAAGCGTTGAATCGAATTTACGAACTCCCCGTGTCATTGGAAATGGCCCATGGACTTCCTCACTCGTTCCACGATAGTAGGGAACACCTATGGTGGGGGTCGAAAAGGAGATGTCAAGACCTTGAGGATCCATACTATGTTCCTCGATTGATTTTTTGTTTGCAATTCGGATTGAAATTGGTTTTGACGGAATGACATTTTTGTCATCCCTAGAAGTCGTAATATTTATTTGGGGAGACTTTTTGATAACGGTAGTTGGACTAGGATTAGTATCTGATGTGGGTAAATTGACGTCCGCATTTAAAGCTTGTTCTACTTCTCCATTAAGAGATTTCATACTTGTGGTGGACAGACCCTTTGCATGCTCATTATTGATTTCTGTACTTGCAATTGCTCTGGGAGGAGCCGATCCTAGGCCACGCAAAGCAAAGCTAATTGAACGAGAGATCCGTGGTACAGTCAGTTTCGTTCCTGATTTCATGCTTGATTTTTTGACGGGCATCAGTTCAACGGAAGGATTCTGAACGTCTGAGTGTCCGTCATCAGGTCGCATACCATTTTTACGAGGGCTTGTAGTAGGATTGCTGCCACTCATTGAACTCGAAGAAGGTCGGACAGATTGTTGCTCGTAGAATCGAGGCGCTGAGGTGCCAAAATCAACCCGCTTGGCTTTTGTAGGTCGTCGCACCGTTTGGTGTTTCGGTGTAACATGGAAGATGGCGCTATCATAAAGGTCCATCCACTCCAACATTTTTCTTTGCCTCGCAGGAACAGATAGAATATTCCTTTTCGAGTCTCTGAAGGATGACATGAAGGATCCCGATGCATTATCTGAGAAATTAGGGTTATGAGGAGATCCCCGCGGAGATATGCTGTGACCCAGGCCTTTTTGAAGGCGGAGATCAGCGGCGGACAGGTAAGGTACAGAGATATTGGACTGTTCACTTTCCATAACACCCATCATCTGAATCTCATACATCCTAACTCGCGGAACAAATGTATTCGATTGCTTTTCCTTTGTTCCAGAGACTGACGACTTTAAGACTGTATTCACGGCAGTCCGGCTATCACGATAAATTTTTAGATCCCAGTAGGAAATGTCAAGCCAATGAGGAACACCATAAGCCCATTCTTCAACAAAATGGGCCGGTTGTAGAAAAGATCCCAAAGTGGTATTTGATGAACGACGACGACTGACTCCATAGGAAAAACTTCCGGGAGATTCGTGAGAGTACGGAGGCAATGAGCGGAGAAAATCCCTGGAGACGGAACTATCTGGCTTCGATGCACCGCTTCTGGGAAGGCGATATTTAAATAAAGGAACTGAATGTAGAGGCATGGGGCTCAGACATATTAAGTCAATCCCAATAGCACGGCTAGTGAGAACCTCTGAAGTCAACGCCAGCGCGTCGTAAGCTACTTCAAAAACCCCTGCCCCAGGAGATATGACAACGATGGAGGTGCCTGTCCTGATCATGTCACGACCGATATGCTCAAACGCTAAGTAAGATGATGCTATATTAATTGCTTCCAAAATATTTCCACGGAGGGCTGAGGTTGGCCTTCCAGATATTGCTGGGGGGGAATTTGGATCTGCTGGTAACTCGTCCTCTGACGCTGTAGGTGAGTCCGGAAAAGTCGATTGGGGAATAGATACGTCGCGGAGAAAGATTCTAAATTCCTTCTTTAATTCATCTAAGATAGTCGTCCAGTTGCCGCTGGGCATGTCGTTAACCACGACGCGGTAAAAATCCCGAGTTTCCGGCTGGGCATCACTCGCAGTTTGCTTAAAGAAGCCATTGTTAGACGGAAACCTCGCGTTATCTGCCGTTATCAATTCATACTGGACTCTGGTAAATAAAACGATGGTAACAAGGTGGTGAGCATCAATGCCAGCCCATCGCTTGAAGAGCTCCGGGAGAAGGCTATTGATAACCCTGCTAAAAAGGATATCACCAGTTCCTTCAGAATCAAAATCCCACATCTCTTTGGACATTTGAATGAAGAGAACGTATCGAGCAGATTCACTCCGAAAAACTGGTATGGTTTGCGGGGAAAAGTACCCTGATAGAACCTTTTTGCCGCCGATATAAATGGACTTAATGGTTACCTTGATGCTTCCCATAAAAACAATCTTCTGGCCTTTATATAGAGGTTTATCTGCGAGCTCTGACATGGCCAATCTCCACATATCAGCCCGCACCGAAAACTGATCTCGAAAAATCAGCTCAACATGAGAAGCAGTGCACTGTGACCGATCCTTGAAAGATATCAGAGCTTGAGAATGGTTCTTAAATCCAAAGATGTTGGCTATATTACTTGCAATTGAAATTTGCAGGTTAGGATGCCTCGCCTTGATGTCTGCAGACAAAGGCTTGACAAGAAATAGAAATCTTCCTTGAGCTGGAAAATAAGACTTGTGGTCTCCACTACGCTTTGCAGCGGAATTAGAGCCAGTATCGGAATCACCAGCATCTCGTGACGCTCTCTCACTCGGATCCAGTGTATGGGAGGACACATGATGATCCCCTTGAAAAGTTCGCGGGACCGAAAGTTCAACGAGATCTCCCACCTTCAGTCCTACATCGCTGAAAGCGCTAATGTTGAAAAGCACCTCTTCTCTCGAAAAGTTATCATCGTGGACCCAGAGTGAACAAAGGCGATTACCGAGTCCCGTGGGTGACTGATTGTGGCCATCTGTGTCCGGGGTTCTAGATACGGACTCCTGGGGCGGAATAGTTGTCCTCGTCGAAGTTGTCTCGATGCTGGTGGCGCTCACATGCCTCAGATGCGACCCCTTGACGGGCCCAGGTGGCAGCATGATCTAATTTAAAGGCCCTCGCATAATAAATACAACATCAGGTTTATTTGACACACATGGTGGCCTCCTCTGAAGTGGAGTCCGAGATATCAAAATAAGATTGATACATATATAATTACTGAGGTTGATATATTTGAGGCCGATTAGTTACGTTGGGGAGGTTCGACGCTTGATGGCGATCATGATTGGATGGAGAACTAGTTAGAGCTCCACGTGATTAATTATGTAATTATGTAATATATTATATAATTTGGGTCCTCTCGTGGATTTTGTTAACTAACGACAACAACCTCAATTCATGATAATGATGATTTGGATAATAAATCTCGAAGCAAAGGAATGCGCAAAGTGTGATCCCCCCCCCTCCCCCAAAAAAAAAAAAATAAAATAAAATAAAATAAAATAAAAGGGGCCGAGTTTAGTAATTCATATAAATTCTCACCGCATTACCGGGCTTTTTCCTTTTTAACCACAGCGACACTCCCAGTCATAGCCTCTCGCCAACCTTGGAACAATCTAACAGGCTTCATATGCTCTCTTGTTGCTTGAGGGCATGCATGAGCAAGAAGTCGCTTCTGACCTTTTTCAGACAAGATCGAAATCATTACGTTGAAACACGTCAAGACACGGCATGGCTTCAAGTTTGTTGCCCAGACAGCCAGACTTGACAAGCATCGCTTGGTCCCCGACAGGCGTGGCTTGTCATTGCTTATTTGTAACCAAGATCCTTGTTTGATTGGCTGAAACATAGTCAAGCTTATATGATCGACTGTACCCCAGACTCCAGTCATTTTTCTACAGCTCGTCCGCATCACGGATGATGCGAAGGTAAAAGTGGTGATATGTTGTCACCTCGGGCGCTGAACATGCTGGAACGTCGGATGCTACCTATATGCCCACCCTACTGTAATTCTCCTGCTTGTGTCGTCCAGGATATTCTAGGCATCATTTTGCAATGGGATTTAGCAGGAATCAATTACAAAGAATTCAGCATGAATCTGGTTTAGTTACAACAGAGCAAAAGAAAACTTTTGCAGGAAACACACAAAACATGCTGAAAGAGACATACTCCAACTGACAAATTTCATGGCAACCATGGAGATAGATAGAGTTGTGATTCACCTCACTAGTGATTATTATGGAAGAACTTGAGAAGAAGCAAAATTGCTACCAGCACTCAGACTTTCCCTAGCACCTCAGGAGGATCACTACTCAAAACCTCTGCTGTGGCTGATCCCAAGCATCCAATCACCAGTCCAAAAGATAAATTGGTTTTGGAAGATGCTGCGTGTCCCTTGTATCTTGGTCTATTAAGTGGCAGTGCTGTCTTTGATTCCTGCATCTGGTCAAGTTTTAAATTGGACTTAAGGACTTTTTCATATGTTTTATACCCTTGCAGCAGTCAAGCCACATTTGACGTAACTCCTTTACAATCTCAAAATAAGGGCAGATAATCTTCACAACACAGACTCATTTATTCCTTGCTTTGCACGCGTCTAAACAACACTCTCTCCCAATTTATTTCATACAAAACTTATGTCTCTTTGAATTTCGTGTATTATATCAAGATTGACTTGGTAGTTTTGCCAAAAGTTTTCTGATAAGTCTTTTAAGCCCCGCTGCTGTGAGATTTTGCAACACCTCACCCTTAGAACAATGCGTCAGTAACGCACTTCCAGAAAGCTCTAGGAGCAAGTTTGTTCTGCATTTATGAATTGGAACTTATTTTACTGGGATTGACAGATATACACCGACGACGAGCCAGGAATCTGGCCTGGTATGACGATGAAGAGGCCAAAAATACTCCCAACCGGAATCCTTTCAAAAAGTTCCGGCACCGCCCGGTCCGCTCTGGAGAATCTCGCGTCGAAGATGGATTACAGCATACGCAAACTGAAAGTGAATCTATATCGAGGCCTGAAAAGGAGCGACAAGAAGAAATGGGGAACGATATTTCTCTACCAATTCATGCAAATACGATGCCCTTTGTACCAGGACTGCCAGTTACTGGCTGTATTGAAACGGCACTTGTTGGATCTATTACCAGTGCTTCACCTACAACACCACCTAAAAAAGAGCAACAGCAGGATGTACCTGAAAAAGGCGCTCCTCGAAGACGGAGATTCTTCGAAATTGGCAGAAAGAAACCCTCAGCAGATGAACCTAAGGATACCGGAAAGGATAAACAGGTATTTACGACAGTGGGGCAGCTGAAGGCGACGCTGTTTAATTCCTGGATTAACGTCTTACTCATCATGGTGCCCGTTGGAAGTACGTCTTTGAATTTATTTGCATTGATGTCGTATTGCGTTTTGCTAAATTCATTTCTAGTTGCGATACATCATATCCACGTTGATCCTATTGCAATTTTCGTTGTCAATTTTATCGCCATTGTGTATGTCACCTACTTCATGATAGCCTCACAGCCATTTGGTTAACAGTAAATATAGACCGCTTGCTGCGATGCTAAGTTATGCTACCGAGGAAATTGCTCTCAGGTATGCATGTCATCTTTGAAATTACCGATATTGCGTTAACTTTTATTTAGAACAGGGGAAACACTTGGTGGTTTACTCAACGCAACATTCGGGTAGGTGCCAACCTTTTAACCGTTCTGAAGATATCCATGCTGACAAAGTATAGGAATGCTGTGGAGCTTATTGTATCACTCCTGGCCTTATTTAAACGTGAAATTGTCATTGTCCAAACCTCCCTCATCGGCAGCATGCTATCCAATTTATTACTGGTCCTTGGAATGGCTTTTTTCCTCGGAGGTTTCAGCCGGATCGAACAAAACTTCAACGTCACTGTGGCGCATACTGCGTCCAGTTTGCTCGCTCTTGCTGTTGGAAGTCTAATAATTCCAACTGCGTTTCACGCATGGTCTAGTGGTACGTTCTTCGTTAAATGGTTTTACAATATAATCGCTAATTTTTCGTCGTGAACAGCTGGCGAAACTGGAATTGCTCCCCTGTCACGAGGTACTTCAAAATACCCCATAAAACCCGATTCTCATTATCCTCATTCCGTTCATCCTAATATTTTTCTAGGGACGAGTGTCATCCTCCTTGTGGTGTACGGAGCATACCTTTTCTTCCAACTTAAATCTCACACAGAAATGTACAACAAACCAAGTGAGAAGGTCGAAAAGAGACGTATGCGAGTCGAAACAGGCGACGCAAGCAAAAACATTGCGCAAATCGGGGCAGGCATTTCCGCGAGCATGGGTGGAGGGAATGCTCAGCATGTTTCCATCGCTGTTTCAGAAGAAAATGAGGAACCACAGCTCACTGTGTGGGTGGCTTTATTTACGCTTGCTGCATCTACAGCACTGGTAGCCCTCTGCGCAGAAGCCATGGTGCGTTCCATCCTACATTTTACATGTTCCTGTCCATTCAATTGCAGCGTGAAGAAGATAGCTAATAGATTCCCTGAAGGTGGGCTCAATCGACTCAATTACGAGTCGTGGTCACATTTCTGAAACCTTTGTTGGTTTGATTCTTATCCCCATTGTTGGAAATGCAGCTGAGCACGCAACCGCCATTACCGTCGCGATTAAAGACAAAATGGATCTCTCCATTGGTGTTGCAGTGGGCTCCAGCATGCAAATCGCTCTCTTGGTCCTTCCTCTTATCGTAGTTATTGGGTGGATTGCTGGTATGTTTTGCCCATCATTTCTTCACCTTTCTTGGTCCACGTCCATAACATTCAAGTGTGTCGTTTGCTAATGATATCTGGATAACGTCAGGGATCAATGAAATGGTGAGGGTCGAACTTCCTTGTTTCAGTTTTATCACTAATTTTCTCCATGTAATTCTACGCATAGACCCTCTACTTCGATGGATTTCAAATTGCAATACTATTCGTCACTGTGCTGCTAGTAAGGCTGTCGTTCTCCCATTCTGTCATCAAGTCAGGATTAACATCTTTCCAACTTCGTTCCACAACAGGTAAATTATTTAATCCAAGACGGCAAGTCAAATTGGCTAGAAGGAGTGCTGTTAGTGGTTCTTTTTCTCATTATCTCCGTGGCAGCTTGGTAAGTCCATAATATTTTGTTTCCCTTCTTCGTTTACTCCTCCCTTCAACCCTCAAAGATTATTTATGCTGCCCCCTTTTGTTCCTGGACCTCGCGAAATGACGATAGTTCAAGTAAATATGCGAAACGTAAACCTAATAGTAACAAATCTCCAACTTTTGCTGCGCAGGTTCTACCCAGCGAAATCCGAGCCCAAAACCCCATAAACTGGTACTACGTTGTTTACCAGTTACTATCCGACCTCTACCCTCAGTTCCTAAACCCACACGTCGTCCTGTTTCCCTTCAAATACACGTCTTTAACTAGCCCACATATCTTTTTTATGAAGTCCCTTCCGCCTTTCTCTGTGCGTCCCTTTTTGTTTTTTCAAGTGTTCGAACCTTTATCCCAACGATTTGCTTGCTCTTCGATTCTGCCTCAAATTACCTCTGTTTTGTCATCCTAATTCCAGAGATAGACATGCTAGTCATGTTGTTTCTAATACTGCATCTTCCTCCTCTTAACATTCAGAGATTCTAAAAGCTAAGACTGATGTTTCTGGCTAATGTTTGCTTTTCCATTGTGTTCGAGCATTATACCCTATTCTTTAGCTCAAGGAGAAATCATAGCTCACATCTATAGCATTTAATGTCACCGCATTGATGTTCAGCTAAGGTATTGAAATAACTCTATCCACCGAAGGCTGGCGATTCGTGCAAAACACGAAGTGAACATCTCCCCTTATACTTCTTCAGACCACTCACAAAAAGATGGTTGATGGATGGCATTTCTTCGATGAATGGTTGCATGATGGGTTGCAATGTCATATGGTATGGCAACCTTCAATGTTTAGGCTCAACCCAGAATAAACCAGATATCAATATAAGAAAGCATTACATTCTTTACTCATCGGATCAGATATTGATCCAGTATCCCAAAGGATATAAATTCGGTTTGATTCTCGCTTGCAAAATGCAGGCTTGGCTGCTCCCTGTCATCGACAGCATATCAAGCCTTTAAACCCTATCGTTTCGAATTACAATTACTATATATATACATATATAAAACTCAAGGACCACCGTCAGTTCTATTTTCTTGTACCTCCATCAGACACGGAGCAAGTGTTCTGAAAATGTTACCCCTTGGCAGCTATATCAACTTCCCTACGGCTGGCAATCAAGTGGGATTCTTACAGCATCCCTAGCCACTTGCTGTTCCTGTATCCGTGGTATGAATACGAACAATATCTTAACACGTTGACACTCAACCTTTTAACCTGGTTTCCTTCACCTTTTATCTTCTGAGACTGTCCTTGTTCCAGCAGCAATTGTTCGGAGATATTGTATTCCTAATGACACACCAGGCTGCTGTGGAGTTTTATGTGGCCTGGGTTTTTCGAGAGCTTTACATCACATGGTGATAAGGAGGAGGTGCTTGCTGCGGTCAAGTAAACCAGTGGAAAAGGTGTAAGTCAAAATTTTTCTTTTGGTGTTAAACAAAAGGGTTGATATTGCGATAAATTTACGTTTTTTTCAGTTCCTTCTTGCATGATGATGGATTGCTACCACTATAACTACCTATCGAATATATTCGATTTGCCGCCCAACATGTCTTTGATCTTAGAAAGCAATAATATGTTCAGGCCCCGCTGACAATGAGTTGAACTGAGGTCCCTGAAAATTTTTATCATGTGCAATGAATCGGCGCTTTTAGAGAACCTCCCTGCCAGAAGGAAAAGGAGAACTTGCATAATTTTCGGGCTGCGGAAGAATATTTTCTTTGCTCAAATCAGGACGACCATCCTCGAGAATACATCGATAAAAACCAAAAATCCAGAGCGTTCAAGACCTCTGACCAGAGTCATATGTATAGCTATCCATTTCATTCAACAAAATAATAATAATATATAAAAAAAAAATAGAATTGCAAACCAATACGCCGCAATCGATATTGCCGATTTCTAAGGTGGGATTGACGTTCGTCAAATCCTTCTCTTTTGTCTCATTTTAACTCCATGACTGTGCAAGCAATCCATAAAACGAGCAAGGTTGTTTAGCTGCTTATACTCCAGTTCGATGACAATCGGAATAGCCGTTCCCAAGCATTCCTCCCTCTCCCTCTGGGCCATGGTAATTAGTCAAACAATCTGCGTCTCTTTTCGGCTCAACCAAGGTGTCCCCTCTTCGTTTCTCATGTGATAACTGACGCCAGAAATCCATAGATAGGCAGATGCATATTTTACACGAGAGACGAAAGAGGGGATGGAAAAACTCGGTCTCTGAGCTATGATAGTGCCTCTTGCGCCCCCCAATGTCTACCGTGCTCGGCACGTTTGCTTATCAGTTCGACAGACAGCCCAGAGTCGTGGGCTTCGGTTCTGGAACAGCATGGCTGTCCATCGGGTTTAGGCCCATCCTGCGTTTGTGTATGGATTAAGAATCATCATGATTCATGTGCTTTGCCTGCTGCATATAAAACTGAACTGATGGTTAAATTCTGCTGTGGGCTACATCCTAATATAATTCACCCTCTACCAGAACACTCTATATAACTTCATGCGTCCTCAACTTATTAAATTCAATATGTCAATCACTTCTGATATGGAAGCTTCAAATTTCAAGAGAAAGGGCTTGTACAGGTCTTTCAAGCTTATAAAAATAGTTAATTTACTAGAATCTGAGTGCTGCTAAGTCAGATAATGTTCCTCATATAAACATCTCTTTATAGACTTCAGAAATGATGTGTTCAAATTCTAAAAAAAACATCATAAATTAATCTCTCATATAAAAGAGTCTTTAACTCAATGAATAATATTCATGAGTAAGTGACAGATCAACTATCTCATGTTATAAATATGAGATATGATTAAATTAATTCTCTTAAATCTATGAAGTTGGAAAAAAAAAATATTAAATGATTACTTAAGTTTACAAGTCAATATTCGTGTTATAAAAAGAGGTCTTAACAGATGCTGAAGACATTATAAGAGCTCAGATAGCAAATGAAGTTTATACAAAAGGTGTTGAATGAAGTGGGCTGCAGCTAAAAAAGTAAGCTCCATATAGAAAGTGTAACTGTGCTGTAGAACTATATAATATGATTATAACATATATTCACTTTTATAGATCAGTAACAAAGTTATAGATAAGAATAAATTACAGTATATTGTGTAGTCCTGCAGCTGAATTAAGAAGATTTCTTGTTTTTCAATGACAGATATCATAGGTTCAATTCTTCTCTTCTCTCAATTTCTATGGAGCTTCTTGCACCTCTGCTGTGAATTGAAGGCACTGTGGCACATTGAAGCAGAGCATTTGAAGAATAAATTGATATGATGGCGTGGCTTAGACATTAACTAGTTAACGTGGTAATTTTCTACACCATTTTCTTCGGGGGGCAAATGACCTGCCAAAAGAGAGCCCTTCACTCTAAAAATAATTCAGTAAGACGATGGAAGCCTCCAACAATGGCTTCACATCAACACAATTCACAGTTAGAAAGGTTCTCTCCTTAAGTTCGCAATAAAGGACGGCAGCAAGTGCCATTCTCAACAAGCTGATGGAGGATTATGGCCCATAACAAGCTGGGCCAGGAGGGGATACATGCCCGCAATGCTCATCAAGGCCAAGTTCAAACATGTGCATCTGCATGTGCAATGAAAAGATGCCTTCTAGAACTGGGTCTTTTTGTATCTCCGTGACCATCATGACCATGTGGATTTGGCATATAGGGATACTATCGGGCCTGATATCTCTCTTGCGCTAACCTATATCAAAAAGGGTCTCCCTTTTTGATGCAGATGACAAAAGCAAAATTAGGAGCGCTACCAAACATTTCGCCGACCACATGGTTGACAATTTCTTTTGTCTACGTAAGCCGGTTATGGTGTTACATATCACCCATGGTTGATAGATCATCTCGTTAACTCAGCCAGAGCTTCTTCGGCGAGGACACCCCAATCGACATTCCCTTCACTATTTTCGAAGCGGGTGTCCACACCTATCCATCCTCAGGCAGAGCTGTCTTTATCCGCGATCATCATCCTCGTGTCGTGTCCGACAGGGTTGACAGGGTTGAAGCGCACCTGCGAATCAAGCAGGGAGGGATTGAGAGTAAGGGTGATGATGGGAATCTCCTTCAGAACGACCCAGGTGACTGTGAGGGTCTAGAAGTTGCTCACACACTTCCCCATTCGTTGGCCTCCATGGGGACCAGGAAAGACGGAATTCTTTTGGACATCCTCTCATGAGCACACTCTGCGCTGCTGACGTTGACCATTTAGAGTGACTTGAGGATGTGCTTCAACTCTTTGTGAGCATGTTCGAACCCGGAATCACTCACCTTATCGACGGACAAGATATCGACAAGTCCCAAAAACACCCGCACATTAACCCACCACTACCATCAACTGTTCGTGGCTTCGAAATGGATTTCGAATCTGTGGAAGGGTCATACAACCGGTATACGATCGGATAGACGGGAACGGGTCCTATTTGTGGTGTTCGATTACTTTCCGTTACTCGCACACCTAGCCTTACATAGACCCAACCGCACTATTGACCTACCTTTTTCTCTCGACTGATACTCAAAAGTTCACCGTGCGATCGTTCTCGTTCTCAAACTCAGCGGTACGGGCGAGTACGTAGAGAATATCCTTCGAGATGTGGAAGAAGTCGAGGTGAAAAGTAGATGATCGGTCGAGGAGTTTAGGGCAACGGATGAGCCTACGATTCAGTGGTTGGCTGAAAGCATTAGCTGTCCTCTGATCGTTCGATCAAGGCGATCATAGCCTGTCAATAATTGGCTAATAGGATGGCTGGCTATATGCACAGTCTATTGCAAGGACTGCAAAGGGTATGTAAGTTGCCCAACCTGTCTGGTTCGATCAGAGAGAGCATTCGCAACTTTATGGATGACCATGAAATTTTTGCATCTAACGAAGGCAACGAAGCACTAACTTAATGACAACTTTTGAGGAAGTTTGCAGATCTTTTCAGCGCCCCGTGAATTCCCAAAGCATCATGGTGCTTCTTTTGAAACAGCTCCAGGACATATACTGTAACGGCCCCGAAAAGGATATCATCCAAGATCCAATTTTCAATAAGTTTTCAGTAAATAATCTACTCCGTATACAGTATGTAGATCCTGCTTTCAATGATAGTATTAAGACAGGAATTTCTGAGATTTTGAATTATAGAGGGCAGCCTGTATCCATTCGCAGTGACAATACTAAGACCTAGATAGAATTTGAACCACTGATAGGACCAACAATTAAAAAATAAAAGAGAGAGAGAGAGAAATATACATGTTCCTTGTCTATTGTTGAATGACGGAATTGTTAATGGTTGAGTTGATCTGTGGTGGTCGGCGACCTTTGAGTGTCAGCCCGTCACTGGGTCAAGATGCTGGATTGCCGATCGGAAAAGGATTTGGACCGGTGATCCTCGGGAGAAAAAGAACAGATGGAACGCGGCCCCTATTTAGGGGGTCGAGGGGGGCGTTTATTATTTACTTTTTATTTTTCCGTCCCCTCGAAAAGGGGTGGGCATGGGGAGGGGGTTTTTTGATTTGTCTGGGCTCTGAGGTAACCGTAACGGTAACTTGGATGATAAAGCTGAGAGAACCAGGGACTTCCCGGGCTTTTTCCCCAAGGTTAAGGAATTCGGAGAGAAATTAATTCAAGAAAATCCTGGTGTCTTAAAGAAGGAGAATACCAAAATATAAAATAAAATAAAATAAAAAAGGAGTAACCAGGAGAGAAAAGTCAGGAGGAAATTGTCCCGTCCATGGGGTTTGTTTAGCGACGCGGACGTAAATTCGAATAAAGAAAAAGCACCAAGTCCATTTTGTTTGCTATGAGTTAAATGAGTTTCTTTGTGCAGCCGTGAATAAGAAACCATACCTTGCGGATTCGGAATAATTTTTAAAGATGCATACGCACTGCGTTCGTTGTTCTCAGAATGTATGCGCTCCGTCCGTACGTACTTGGAGCCTAACATGCCAAACAACGGCTGTGTGAACAGCAAACGGCGAGAATTTACGGGAGTAAATCAGATCCCTTCCCGCACATACGTCGAGACATGCATGCATGCATCGTACGTACTTAGCTCAACCTCCACCTGTGCCCTCGGGCCTCGAGAACTGTTGTTGGAGCTGGAGTTTGGGGTATTTTCTATTTTATTTTATCGGATTCTATTTTATTGACCGGATCGTTATACGCAACACGGGAAAACGTAATGAAAAATAAAATTTGGCAAACCGGCTTGGCAAAGCACTAACAAAGTTGTAACGTTAACGGCCAGTGGTTAAAACTATGGGCGCTGAAGGCCCCCACAGAGAAGACGGATGGGACGCACTCTACGTCATAGATCAAAGCCATCCATCCTATCATCCATGGGCCGCATCAACACGTATAGTTATCCGTTGTACAGGAGGTAAAGAGCTCGACACGTGGCTCGGAAAATGAGCTTGGGTGGTGAGCAAAGCGAGCAGGTTGAGCAGGATTGGGAAAAGAAAAAAAGAACGGAGAGAGGAAGCAAGACAAAATGCAAAAAATAAGTTAGGTTTTCCGCCCGCTCCCGTGGACTCCGAGAGTGGGCAGTGGTGGAAAAAGCAAACAGACAGACAGGAAATGAGGAGAAAGCCGAAACCCCCCTAAAGCCATGATGGAGCGTAGCGCTGCCTGCTCCGTATCCTGATGTGCTGTGCTGTGCCGTGCCGTGCCGATTCTGGAATGTTAATCCGCCTATTTGCCTGGATATTCGGCCAGTGTGTCTTTATTTCATTCCTTTTATTTTTTTTCCTTTTTTTTTTTTGCATTTTTTTTCCTTGTTTTCTTTTTTTTCTTTTTTTTTTTGGTTTTTCTCTTTCCGTTGCGGGTCGGGGCGAGCACCGATTTTACTGCGATATTTCGCGCAAAATAAATAGATAAATAAATAAACCATATCGCGGACCCAAAGAAAGCAACAGAGGAAAAAGCAAAGAAAATACCGCTTATGGTATTATCGGAGGGCATGAGAGGTTAGAGATGGGCGCAGGAGTAATGCTCTCCCGATCTACTCCGTCGCCTGGACGTTTTGACAGACGTGGTTTAAACAAATATAGAGCAGCTGTCAGTTACACCGGAGGAGGAGAGCATACCAAGTTACCATGGGCTTGACCGTTTAACTCCCCGAGCCAACACAAGGAAACCGACGCTGTACGAGGCAACATATTTTCTCCGGGGAAGGGGGATTGAGAAATGACACACAAAAAAAAAAGGGTGCTTGTTTCTAATATTAGATCTATTCCGGGGCATGCCAAAAGGTTATCCCGCACATAGCCCATCCGGTTAACGCCGAAATGTTTATTAATGGGCAGCTCAGCCTGCGAAATGAAACTGCACATGAATCTAAGAACATGAAATTCAGCTTCGAGGCTATAATCTGAGGAACCCGGAGAGATAAGAGAGGACGAATATTGAAGAACCATGGCTGTTAAAAGATCTAGATCCGGGTTACCACTACAAGAACCTCAGGGATGTTTCGACTATTGCACTTCTGTACTTTATTTTTGTTTGGCCCCGAGTCTCACTCTTATCTTCGCCATAGCACGGGTCAGATTGTAACCCTTTTTTTTTTTTTTTTTTTTTTTTGGGGGGGGACAGCCGTAGCTGGGGGGGAGGGGGGAGGGAAGGGATAGGGAAATATAAGCTGCGGATGAAAGAGAGACCGCTGTAATGACTATTGGGATCTTCTACTCCGAGCCCGAAGATAGCTGTACACAACACACATCCTTGCTGAGAGACGCAAACGGTGTGCCCTTTTCGCAGAGTCGGCGAGATGAAGAAGCTGACACGATCTCTTCGGCTCAGAAGTATGTAGACGGGGTCAACGGTCGAATTCATCCCTTTTCCTTGCCGGCCCGCGATCAGCCGCAAATCTTGCTGTTTTTGGATGTAATGTATATGTATTTTATTTGCAAATCAGAGGCCCCGGGTCCAGTTGCAACTTTTCTATTTTTTCCTTTCTCTTTCTCTTCTTCTTATTTTTTTTTTTTTTTTTTAAAAAAAAAAAAAAAAAAAAAAAAAAAATTTGGTTCCACGGTTATTTCGTAATTTGGTGCTCGGGACCATTGACCATCATAAGCTCCCAGGAAATCCCCGAGCCAACAAATTCAGGAGCCCAAAGTCAGGCATTTTTTTTCTATTCGGGGTTTTTGCAGCATATTTTTTGTTGCGCTGCCGGGCCCCCTGTGCCCAATAATATCCCACGATAAGAAGAAGCCATTTATTGAGCAAAGGGAAGTGTCAAACATAAAGGGATCTGGGGTTTGTTGTTGTGGAGACAACGTCTGCGGGTTGGAAGTGTAGCTGGTGGCGGGTTGCGGGTGGGTTGCGAAGTTCGGAGTCAGTTTAACATAAGTATTTTTACGGATGGAGGAAGAGTTCGACACGCGGATAGATAGACGCAGACATAAAACTTCCCCGTACTCCGTAGGGCCATGACATTATCCGTAAGAGACAACATCCAGGTACTCACAGCAACAATTAATTCGCCGGCAAAATTGGGCGCAGCCCCGTTTCTTGCGTCCTCCATCCAGCTCCCACTTCTTTTTCTTCTTCTTCTTCTTCTTCTTCTTCTTCTTCTTCTACTACTACTACTACTACTACTACTACCACTACTACTACTACTACTACCCTTCTTTTTCACTTCTCTCATTCCCGCGTTCCCTCTCCCTCTCCCCTCTTTTCCTTTCTTTCCTCGCCGAATTGCTGGAAAGTTCTCTCTCTCCCTCTATATATATATATATATATATTTATATACCTGCTCTCACGCCCACCCACAGCCACACGTCAGGGGTCTTGTTGCTTGTCTTTCCTCCCCCCCCCACCTCTCAACCCGCCCCGTCTCACTTCCGTGCTCACCCTACTTCTACTCTCGCATATCCCCAATCCCCGCTTAGAGCTGCTGGTGTGACACGACTCTCAGATGAACACCCAAAGCCATCATCCATCCAACAGCAAAAGACCAGCAAAAGACCAGCAACTAAAAAACACAGCAGCAGCCACCGCCGCCCCCATCCCGTAAAACCAAAACCTTCCCCCATGCCTCGGTCTGCTAGCCTAAACTAGATATCGCCAATCTCGCATACTCCCTCCGTCGTCTTTGTCCCCATCGCGGTCTGTCTCTTTCTCTCAGGTCTCTGGGGGCATTGTACTTTTGTCAATCTTGCCAACATCTAATTAGCTTTCCAAGATTTCCCTTTTATCCACACATCTAGCCCATCCTGGCTGTTAGCATTGTCAGCCACACTGCCTTTTATCACTGTTGTTGCTTTTGACTCCCACTGCTGCTACAACAACAACAACTACTACTACTGCTGCTGCTGCTGCTGCTGCTGCTGCTGCTTCTGCTACTGCTACTACTACTACTACTACTACTACTACTACCTCCTCCTCACTTCCAAAACCCGGCTGCGGATTTTGAAGTTAATCTCACCGCGCAATCCGTTGCCTCTCAGTCTGGCCCGATTCCCTAGGTACTTTTCAGCTAGAGTAACATCATCTTTGCCGCAACCACCAACACGAGCCATGTGCGTTTCCGGTCCTTTCGACTAAGTTGACTTCTTCTCTTTTCTTTTTTCCCCTTGGCTCAAATCCTTTTCCTTTTTGTTGCTATATTTCATTCCTCTTTGCCTCTAGTCATTCTCCCCTTTCAACGCTCCTTTTACGCTCTTTGGCTTTCCCTACCATCTTTGTTGAGTGCAAACTCGGCATATGACACGAAAGGACGCCGTTTGGTGACTCTCTCTCTACCCGCCCCTCCCCCCCCCTCCCTCCTCTCTCCCTCCTCTCTCCCTCCTCTCTCCCTCCTCTCTCCCTCCTCTCCCTCCTCTCCCTCCTCTCCCTCCTCTGCCACTGTTGCATTTAAGCCCCCAACCTTTCCCAGGAGCTTCTAAGGAATCTCATGTTGCGAGAGCAGTAACTAGTGGCGGGAAGCAAAAAGGAAGAACCTCCCAACATCTACGAACCTTAATCAGTGTTTGTAATCTGCCACAGCTTGTGGTCAACCAACATCTTTTGCTCGACTATTACCCCGGAACCGGCCGTTCTGCTGCAGTTCCCTAAATTGCGGCTTTTTACCCAACATTTGTTACACGCGAAATCCTCATCTAACCTTAACTTTTTATTTTTTTATATTATCCCCTCTTCCCCTCATTTCCTCGGTTGTTTTTATATGTTTTAATTTTATTTTTTTTATTTAGTATTTTTTTTATTTATTTTTAATTAGTCTCCTTTAATTTTTGTTCTTTTGGTTTCTTTCTTCTGCCTCGTCTCGCAGTGTCCTAGTCGGTTTCTTTGTTGCGTTCAATCCAACGACTGCGTTTCGTGCTGTGCTATTTGGAGGCGTAACAAGGACAACCCACCCATTATTTTTCGGACACATTCTCAGGCTACAGAAAACAAAACCTCGTGAAAAAGGACTCTTACTTCCTGACCATTTGACTATCATAAGAATATCTGTGAAGATCGACCTTCGCGGGTCATCCAGGGCCGCTTTTCCCTCGGGGGTTTTCCCCGACACAACCACAACCGTGGAGAAGAAAAAAGAGCAACCCGCATTGAAAATGCGCTCTAGCATTGCCTGCTCTCGTTGCAGGCGAAGCAAGATCAAATGTGTCAATGCGGGCATCGATACTACCTGTCGAGCATGTGAATCCTCCGGAAGAGAATGTGCCTATCCGGCTCCTGCTTCAGGTGGAGGTGGAGGTGGAGGTCCCACAAAGCGCGACATTGCGGCCACCGGGGATAGCGATGACCGGAATGGCGAGTGGGACAGCCCCAAACGTCAGCGTTCAAGAAAAAGTATGAATATTGTGTCATCGGCAGTAAAGGATGTAACCAAACCAAATGGCAAAATCCTTGACTTGTCCATCTTGACTGTGAAGGTTTGGGAGAGTCTTTTCGAGCTCTTTCAGCTGCATTTTTCCACAATCTTGCCATTTTTGCATCCGACCACTTTTCTCGCCCAGATACGCCAGCTTTCCGCAAACACAACACAGCAGGATGGCCAGACTCCTGGGGAGCATTCTCAGAGCCCAGTCCCGGTTGCGGAGGCCTCTCCGCTGATCCTACTGGGAGTGCTGGCCCTGACCGCTCGATTCCACCCACAATTGACCCAGTATCACTCTCCTCCATCACCTGTTGCGCCATGCAATCCTCTCGTAGCATCAGATTATTATGCGAACGCACTGCGATCCAGACTCTCAGGTGTCGATGGAGCAGACATTGCTTGCCCTGATATCAACCGGTTGCAGGCCCTTTTAATGTTAAGTCTACACGAATGGGGAACGTGTAGGGGCAAAAATTCCTGGATTTATCTTGGGATGGCTATCCGGCTGGCCCAGGTTATGGGGTTGTCATTTGAGCTAGAAAACGACCTGTCATCCCATAGCACATCTTCGTCGAGAGTAGTTAATTCGGAGGCGGAACAATGGGACCAAAAGGGCCAGAATTCAGATGACGTGATCGAGCAAGAGACTAGACGACGGACTTTTTGGAGCTGTTTTATGTTAGATCGATACCTGAGCAGTGGCAAATATCGTCCTCGAATGATCAAGGTTCGCGATCTAGAGATCCAGCTTCCTAGCGACAATGCGTTTGCGTTTGGAGAGCGGGTCAAAACTTCACGATTACATGATGGCCCAAAGCGACGGTCACAAGGTCACGAAACCCTATCGATTCAGATCCCCAGCTTGCGGCATCCTATAGGAGGATATGGAGAGGACGCAAAACTGCGATCAGGAGGGCCATCAGACCTGAAGCAATGGTCTTCGACACCTCATCACCGAAACGAACCTACCGAGAACGGTATCGATCGATGGGAGGTTGGGGCGGAGGAGTGCGTTTTGAGTCGGTTGATTCGCATGGTCAGAATATGGGGAACCATTGCTAAATGGTCATGTTCAGGTGGAAGAAGGTTCGTTAAAACAGAGTCGTGGAACATTGTCTAATTAATTTTGTCGTTTTGCTCTTTCTCATGTGGACATAGATTTGATCGATTCCCTCCATGGCATCCCGACTCTCGTTTCGCTGCCCTTCGGGAACTTCTTGTCGAGTTCCAAGAAGGACTCTCCCGCAACCTTCAATACACCCAACGCAACACCGACACTCATATTATGTACAAGAATAGTTTAGCGCCGTACTCGCTCATCCACATTATTTACTTCTTATCCGTGATCGTATTACACAGAGCATACCTTCCATTCTTACCTTTGCGGTGTCCTGATCCCCAGGGACCCATCGACGAGCCTAGTTTCCCACCCGGGAAATACCTTGTACCCGAAGGGTTTTGGCGCGAGAGTGCGCGGGGACTGTTCAAGGCCGCACGTCAAATGACGGAACTTGTTCGGACGTGTCAGGATCGCGGTGTACTGATGGAAACTCCAATGGTTGGGTTCGCTATTTACAACGCTGCCCTTGTCGGTGTTTACGCGGCGCACTTTAATCAAATGGACCAGGAAGGTTACGTGTGCTCGAAACCAGGTTTGACAGATGTTCAGGGTTCAGGCAGTCAGGGACAAGTTGATGTACGAAAAGCCATCGAAATTTTGGGCGATATGAGACCAAGGCTGAAAATGGCTACTGGTTGGTTCCGGACTATTCATCGTCTACACGGCTATTATTCGAAGGCTATACGGGATTTCAAACGAGGTTCTCGAAAGCAAGAAATGTTACCTACAGGTTCTGGTGCCGAAAGCGACTCTCGAGCCAGTAACGGCAGGACGTACGGTGTACAAGAAGGGAGATATTCGGGATCGTTTGACGAAGTCAAACTTTTGGATCAGGTTTTTATGGATTTGGGTAACGCAGAAGATCAGGTGGCGGAAATCAACGGGCCCGACGAGGATGGCACGACAGCGTCTGCGAATGCGGTGGAACGGGGTCCAACCAGTGATGTCGGCAGTAATGCTGTCAAGAGCGAATCGGGAGATGGGGTGGAATCCCAGGGCGATGGGGGTGCCGGTGCTCGCAAGGAATCATGGGTATCTGTCAATGGCATTAACAGTCCTGTTCATGGGCTACATACATCCCCATCCCCCGGATCAGGATCAGAACACGATAATTCCATCCCCCGTTCCAAACCCGCCGAGAACGAACGTTGGGCCGCCGGTCTACCTCCTCCCCCCTCTTCCTACCCACTCCACTCTCTACAACCACCACACTCCCTCCCCCCAACCAACACAACACACAACCCTCCACCATCCCTAACCTCCCCGGGATCCTACACCTCCTCCTCCACACAAAGTGCAACAACCCCGTTGACAAACTCGCAACACCTGTCCACCCCTTCAAACCGTCTCCAACCCCTCCAGCCCTGGATCACATCCCGCCAGCCACCCCCACCCCCATATTCACAGTCCCTCCCTTCCATCAACGCTGCCGCACAGCACGGCTTCTCCATGCCACCTCTACCAGGTGCACCGCCGCCTTTGCACCTAACACCTCCACTGCGCCTGGACGCTTCTCCACGCCCATTTTCCGCTACCAATAGTGGGAACAGCAGCCCCAGTCCCGGCTGGATGAGCAGTCTTGGCGGCGACGATGTCCTAGTTTTCATCGAGGGGGGAAATCAGGAGCAATGGCCTTCGCCAATAACGAGTTCACATATCCTTACAAATGGGTGGTTGAGTACTGTCTGGTCTGAACTTGGACAGTAATTATAATGTTTTCTTTACTTTTTTCATCTCTTTACATATGGAGTCTCCCTCCACTGTTATAGTTGTTGTTTCCATACAGTCTGGGCTTTATATCGGGTTTATTTATTTATTTTATTAATAATATTAATATTACCGGATGGGCAAATGGCTTTTTTTTTTTTTTTTTTTTTTTTTTTTTTTTCCTGCTTGGGTGTTTTTGCTTATGTATATTTTCCTATAGTTAACCATATATCAGGGGGATAAGGAATAGGGCATGGAAATGGGCTTGCCTCGGTGTTTTCCAGTTGTTTTTCATGTAAGAAATTTTATTTGTCTTAATATATTTTAACTATGTCGTTTGATTTCCTTAAATTTACACCTGCTGCTCTTCTCCTTTCCGACCCAGTAATGATGGCTGGTATTTGTTCGATTTCATTTTCTGTAGTTAAACGATCCTGTTATCATCTTTTTGGTTAAGCATATCTCTCTTCCTTCCGACTTCACTTAAGCGAGGAAGAATTTTAAACACTAAATCTGTTCTATTTTTATACTGCATTCAACCATAAAAAAAAAAATATCTGACCAGTCGAGATGACAAAAATACCTCCACGCTTCCCAGGAAATCCCAGAGAGCCAGAAAATAAGGCAAAACAATACCTGAGACAAACCTACTCCGCTTCCATATCACATCCATGCGTTGTTCCCCACTCGGTTTGGTTCGGCTCGGGTTCGGGAATCGGGAATCGGGATGCGTTGTGAGTGGGTAACCTGGTGTTGCGTTGGGCAGAAGAGCAGCCTGTAACATGCCGCCATGTAACAACCACATGTCACTTCTTCCTAAGCCACTCGCATGATCAAAATATGTCCCAACTTTTTGACTTCTTCCAATTTCTTGCCTCGGGAATCGGCATACGGCGGATATATTTTGGGGCTGCTACTACTCCATAACAGAAATGCTATATGTTTTTTTTTTTGGCCTTTCTCGTGCAGCTGCAGTCATTTCAAATGCCGAATAGAGTTTTGCGGCTGAGGAAAAATGCAAGCGCGGACATTCCCCACGTTGTCTTTGTCTTTGTCTTTGTCTTTGTTGTTGTTGTTGTTGTTGTTGTTGTTGTTGTTGTTGTTGTTGTTGTTGTTGTTGTTGTTGTTGTTGTTGTTGGTTGTTGTTGTTGTCGTCGTCTGGTTGGTTGTGGGTCCTTTGTTATGCCGGCAATCTTGTGCTTGCCGGTCGAAGGCACGTTGATGAGCTGGAAATAACCGAAGATCGGATCTTTATAGTTTCCAACGTTCTATTTCCGAACGTCTAGCCCCAGGATGCCAATTCTATCCGCCACTGCCCATGAAGTTAATAGCTTGCAGAGCACAATTGAATGCGACAATGCCTACTTGGTAGACCGTGGCAAAATATGGATGGCATTTTTGATAGTTATATCGTTGTCCCAGCGGGTATGAGCTATATGAAGGATCAGACACGAGGAACTCTCCATAGTGAGTGTTTTCCATTCCCGAAAAGTCGGGACGGCCCAAACCACAGCAGTTACTCTCTTGCAGCTTCAGAAACTGAACAAAATTTTACAGATAATATGCTGGAATTCTCCAATCCCAGATCGGGAAGTCCATGTGGCCCCGGCCTTGTATTATTACCCCGCTCCTGATGATGGTGGTGACATGTGTCATTGAATTGGACAGCAAGAAATCTCATTTTTGATGTGAGTACGGGTTATGATTACACGATAGACAAAGAGATCCTCGGGCCACTGTCTGAAGAAGAGGCGGGTGATGTGGTGTACGTTGCATATGGAATCCTCTTGGTGTAACGGAGAGTAATATATCGCAGGATCCATAAAAAGACCTTAATGCTGCTTGGCGAAGCAAGTGACCGAGCCAAGTATAGAGGAATGCCATGATGGGATGCACCACCTCTTATTCAAATCATCTCCTGCCGCGGCTCGGCTCAGTCAATGAACTCTACTACTCCAATATGTCTTCATGAACACCACCCATGATATTTGCAAGGCTGCTAGGCACCGTCATCATAGGTTTCAAGAGCGAAACACATGTTGCATGGCAGTCAGACGGCTATCCTGGAAGATATAATGCACAAAGGCCATATGTCATTCTCTTCCAGAGATGGTTCCTCCTGGAAATAGAGATGCTTTAAACTGAACTGGATTCCCAATTAGATCTGGACTGATTGCACTTCCACATTCCAGCTGTCATCGATCATTTTAACCCAGCCATTGGCACGGCTTTATGGCAGCATCATATATGCGCGTCAAAAGCGCAGGAGCGCGAATGGACGGCAGCTACGTGAAGTCATGAAATTTTCCACTATTAGCCATTCGTTCTCAGGTGTAAGAAGCATGCTATCTTCAGATGCAAGGATCGGGAACATCTCTGACACCTTGAGTCATCGGATTGAAAAGTGGGCTTGGACTTGAGAATTCTCTGGAGTACGGCTTCCCCCACATTTTCGCATAACCCAGAGATAACACTGAAACTCCTGAGCGCCGAGAGAAGCAAATAGCAGCTTGCAAATCTAGTCCTTTGTGATTTACCCTACCAAAGTCCTTTAGCCCCATCTCCAAAATTAGAGGGAGAATTAAAAAAAAAAAAAAAAAAAAAAAAAAAAAAAAACCTTAAAATATTCTCAATGGAAAGGTATCTCTCAGTCTCCCAGGCGTTCATGAACTTATTAACTTGATTCAGGGGCTCATTGAGCCCTAACCCTATTTTAGGGCTGAGCTTCTGTCTCCAGAAACTTAAAACAACAAAAACATGGAGTTGAATTTTTGTAATTTTCAATTATAATTCTTTTCACAGAATCTTCTAATTACTAATGTAATTTATCAGATAAGTCTTATCATCTACCAGATCATCTTTCAATAATTATCTTTATTTTCAAAATTAATGACAATTATAGAAAAAATTTATTATTTTAATAATTAATTATTATATATTAAAAATATATATAAATAATATATTTTGTAATATTTTATTTACTATATTATAGTATTATTTATTTTTATTTAATAGTTTAAATTAATATAAATAATTATTAATTAATTAAATACTTTAATATTAAATTTATATATAAAAATATATTCTTTTTTTAAATTTTAATAGCTTTAAATTATTATAATTTAAAATTTTTTAATATTAAATATATAAATATTTTTTTTATTTTAATATTAGATTTTATTTTTTATAAAGTTATAGTTTTTTTTAATAATATTTTATATTTCTATAGTATTATTTTTTTACTAAATTGTAAAAAAATGATTTAACTACTTTTAATTTACATATATTTAAAACAGATTAATGGCATCTGTAACATTTCATTTTCTTCTTCACTACAGCTAAATGAATATGATTCAATAACACTGCATATTAATATTCACATGTTCTATTGAGGTGTTATAGTTGCCAGCAGGCTGACATTCATCTCATTTGCCATGTGATCAGTGATGTATCAGGTTGTGGCGAGCGTAGTGAGTGTAGCAAGCGAAGCATGCTTGTTTTTAATAATAATAATAATAATTATAAAATTAATGGAAAAGCTGGGAATGCATTTAATTCTTTTATAAATATAACTTAATCAAAAGTAATTATTACGCCTCTCACTAGTACAAGCAAATATCTCAATTAAGATATAGCGAAAAAAGGAACGAAAAACACCCGTTAAAATTCATAGCAAAATGAAAATGAGAAGGTTAAAAGAGCCCTCCTAGTCCTGTCACCCAATAAATTCAGGGGTATAAACTACATCTGTTTTAAGTAAGCTAGAAAATGTAAAAAGCGACAAAAGAGATGTAGAAATAGGGAGGTAGAAGGTTGCTCAAGCCAACAAGACCAAGTGACTCCTTAAAAAATGAGCCAGATAAATATGCAAAAGCTGGGAGAAAAGGAAGCAGATAGAAATACACATATTGACCCAGACATAACCACAAGCCAGTTATACTGTAGCGTGAAGAAAAATAACCCAGGGTAAGGGTGAAAGGTTGCGAAGAGACGTGCTCCTGAGATGAAACGAAAATGTTTTGAAGCATGGGAATATGAAAAAAGAGAATGAGAATATATAAAAAAAACAAGATAGATCTATAGGATCTGGTAATAAAAAGGAATTTTTTTTAAAAAAAAAATAAAAGAGCTTGCAGCCTGGGAGAATATAGCGTCTTGTGGTACATATAGAAGAAAATAAAAATCAATGTGGTGCTCAAGTCGTTAAGGAGAAATTGGGTGACATTGGTTTTATTTAAAGGGGGGGGTGCCGGGGAAGCGTTGAACGGAGATGCAGGAACAGTTTATGCATACCTACTGCTCATTGTACTATACAATGAAGCCGTTCACGCTGGAGCGAATGATAACTGTTTGGCCGTCGATGGGGACGTAGCATGGGAGGGTTACCGTAGAACCAATGTCAACTGCCTTTCAAGAAACGCCAGAAACATGGACTGAAGAAGGAAAACCGGAAAAGAAATGGAAAAGGCGCAATCGTCAAGACATGAAATGAGGACCGTGAGACAGATGGTAGCGAGCACTAGGTTTCGTCGTGAGATGAAGAAGTAACATCACCGTCAATGGTTTTCCTCCAATGCTCAGGTAGGCAGACGCACACCAGCTAATTTAAGTTGTCAGCACCTGTTGCTCATTGAAAGGGGAAAAAAGAGAGAAAAAGGATTTTCGTCAGCGAGTCATACCGGGAATGCTTTGATTTCGCCTGATGGTGGAGATGATCCTCTTCGAGCTCCTGAACCATTAGAGACCCCACTATCACGTTGTGCATTGTGTTTTTCATAATCCTCAGCCCTCTCGCTGAGACGAACACCAGTTGCCCATCCGTCATCCCATATTCCCACTACTTTCAACATGTCGCCTCTATCCAGCTCAAACTCATCACCGGCACGGGGTTGATACGCCCATAGAACGGAAACCTTATCATTGGGGTGGATGTCATCCTGCGAGTAGTAGTCTCTGAAATAGGGCAGTTGTTCAGATTGACCACTAGCCATTCCCTCGGGTGACGAAAACTGACCACCACTTCCAGACCTGGGTGAAGCAGTGTCACTGTTCCTTGCTAGCACCGATGCACTCGAAAGAGAGCCATTTCTCTTGCTAGTAGCCGGTGGGCCACGCTTAGCCCGAGCGGGACTCTCTCCATATACTTCAGAATCGGATGAATCGTGATATCTGGTAACACCAAGAGCCACTGCTGCAACTCCTCCGGAAGCACAGGGTGGAGATTCCTCTTCGCTGCTTCCCTGCAATGCTGACATTCTTGCTACACGACCACCCGGAAGAACCTCGTATGCGCCATGCCTGCTGCTCCCAGGGGCATATTGCATTGGCGTCCTCTGTGGTGATGGCTGGTTCAAGACCGAGGCCTTATTTTTCTCTCGCCTCCGTCGCAGGCAAATAAAAAGTAGGGCACCGAGAGCAGCCAATAGAATTAATCCGACAACTGATCCCACTACAATGCCAGCAATTTGACCGCCGGAGAGACCTGTGCTCGCAACTGTGGTGTCGGACGGTTTAGGGGTTGAAGTTGGAGAAGGAAAAAGTGGAGGGAGCGATGGTACGGAGGGGAGGGTAAATCCATTACAGCGGTTTGTGACATCTGCAGCGTTGCAGCAAGAGTCTGTGGAGTTGGCTGTGCTCCCTTTGCAAAAGCTACATAGACCTAATAAGTTTTGAGAAAAGCCGCATTCATTAGGCTCATTTGCATCACCGGGTATGCAAGTATCTGTCAGCGACTCCTTCGGGTTCGAGCAAATTGTGAAATCGGACCGTATCTCGTCCATGTAACTCTGTCTAGGAGTCCCACAAAGCTCTTTGTTGACGACAATTAGTTGTTCACTAGTAGCATATTGTGCCTGTCACAAGATTAGTGATATGTTCGTTTATTCAAAGAAAAGTGTGCGCATAGTGGGGGGACTAACACAAGACTCTGCACATAAGGGAGGTGAGTTCCCACAGGCCGCGGAACTCTGAACGATTCCATTACAAATTACGCTTAATGTGTATCGGGCATAGAGAGAAGATGTATTGGTCAGGTCGATGTTGGAACATCCAAGAACTTGCTGATATCTGGGGAAGAAAGAGAGGGAAGAAGACCATTAGCACAAACTCTACCAATCTCAAAACACTAACATTGGTTGTCTAAGACAAATGGGTACATACTTCATCATGACATATTCGCTATTAGCGTATGAAAACAGATGCTCATCGAATTCTTGGGTGTTGGACACGAATGAAAGAAATGAACTGCAGGTTTCAATAAATCAGCATTTACATCAAGGATTGGACTGTCGCTCTTTTAGGCGCAGGCAGAACGAACAATTTGCCAATGTTTTCTGGGCTCTTTGACACAGCGGCATTTGCGAAAGCGGGACAGGCCTTCGACCCTTTAAGAGGGATGCAATTGGCAGCCATTGTGAGAATATCTCTCTAGGACAGGGAATCGGGGGGGGGGGGGGGGGGGGGGGGTTTTCCCCCCCCCGATTTTTGGGATTTCCCCAGGGGATTTCCCCCCAAAAA